>NW_017728906.1:43614254-43615397 GCF_001723895.1 Crocodylus porosus
CATGTGATCTCAGAGGGACTGCGAGAATTGTCTGATGAAAGGGTAAAGGCTATAAAAGACTTGCCAAAGCCCACCACTAAGAGGCATATGCGAGCCTTTTTAGGAGTGGCTGGATTTTGCCGGCCATGGATCCCTGCTTATGGAGAGATGGTTAAGCCTGTGGTAGAGACCACTCGGAAGAGAGAAACTGAAGTGGTTCACTGGACCCCCGAGTTAGACCATGCTTTTCATCAAGTTAAACACCAGCTATCACAAGCCCCTGCTCTAGGACTCCCCATCTACAAGAAGCCATTTGTGTTGTTTGTCCACGAGAGATGGGGGAGTAGCTTCAGGAGTCCTGGGTCCCAGAAACTGGGACCTCAGCTACGGCCAATCGCTTATCACTCTGCCACCTTACATCCAGTGGCAAAAGCGGTAGTCAGCTGTCTGCGCGCCATTGCAGCGGCAGCACTGCTTGTTGAGTGATCGAAAGAGCTAGTCATGGGGTACCCCCTCGAAGTCAGAGTTCCTCATGAAATTGAAGCCCTAATGACTAAAGAAAAGACTCAAGTCTTCTCTCACCAGCGTTTAGCCCAGTATGAAGTGACTCTGCTAGCTGCCGAAAATGTGCGCATCTCACGCTGTAGCCTCAACCCAGCTTCGCTTTTGCCTCATCCTGAGGATGGAGAGCCACATCATGACTGCTGCACCGTCGTTCGTATGATGGAAAAGCCCCGAGACGACCTCACTGATGTGCCCCTGAACAATCCTGACTTAGTCTTCTGTGTAGATGGATCCTCCTACATAGAAGCTGGAGTTTGTCGAACTGGGTATGCGGTCGTCACTGACTTCAACACCCTTGAAGCAAAGCCCTTATCTCCCCGGCTGAGTGCACAAGCAGCTGAACTGATTGCTTTAACTCATGCATGTGAACTAGCAACCGGGATGACTTTAAACGTATACACTGACGGTCAGTATGCATTTGGAATTTGCCACTCCACCTGGCAATTATGGAAACAGTGAGGCTTCATTACTTCTTCCGGAGCAAAGATTGCAAACTCCACTCAGGTTTCTGAGTTCCTGGAAGCCATCCAGAAACCCAGACAGATAGCCGTAATACATGTCGTTGCACACACCGGCGGGAGCACGCCTGAGGCTAAAGGA
>NW_017728906.1:43615497-43621976 GCF_001723895.1 Crocodylus porosus
AAAACTAGTTTTGAAATAATTAAGAGTTTTCCCACACTGACCTGATATTCACAGTGGAAAATTCCCACCTGAACGCACATCTTGTCTGTAAACTATAAATCGCCTCTAACAGTTTTATTCGGGGCCTCTGAGTTCGCTCAGGGTGCCCAGCATGCTGAATAAATTTTGAGACAGACAGCGACTCTGTGTCTTTGCGAACAGCTCCGCAAGGGGTCACGAACTCCTCAACATGTGTGTGTGTGTGTGTGTGTGTGTGTGTGTGTGTTAGAGAGAGTCTTTAAAATATTTTAAATTAGACACATATTTAAAATTAACAAAATAAAGATAGATTTAAAATATAGTATCAAAACAGTAAATCTTATTTCACTGGGGAAAAAAAAGCCCAAGAGCTGTAATAATGGGCTGGGGAGGGATTGTGACTAATGCCTATAAAGAAAGAATTTCCAGAAGTGCAGATGGCAGGTGCTATTGTATTAGTACATGTGTTTTGCTGTGGGTGGGGTGATGGGGAAGTCTTTGTGGTTAGGCCTATCCCCTGCATTCTGCAAGGAGGATTAAACTGAAGAGTTGCAAGGCTTGCTTCTGGAGGCTGCCAAACAGGAAGTCACACCTCCCCTGAAAGGGCTAGCATACCTATGCTCCTTTGACAAGAATTAGGGGCTGCATTAAAGACACCTGATTTCAGGATTGGAGTTGAAGGGGCTTTTCCTTCCAGAACTGTTTCATTGATACGATCTTGACAAGCAGCAACAAATAAAATATGCTCCTGCTCATTTCTGTAATAAGTCTGAGCGCTGACCCAACACACAGAGCTTGCCATTTTAACACTCTGCGCAAGGCTCCTGGATGGGCCGTAGAGCGGGCTGGTGGAACCAGAAAGAGGAAGGACAGCTTTTTGTGAAGATCTTCTTGAATTAATAAAACTGTCAGGGGAACAAAAGCAGCCCATGCTAAAAATCTTTATAAAAGATCAGATTAAAATGTGCCCATTAACTCAAAACATACAAGTCTGAACATCAAAAGGTTTGTAATTCATGCACGTGCTGCAGATAATTATCAGTTTAATTTGATACTTCCTACAGCGACAGAGCTGACGTCAGAACAGCTCAACTGCTGTCTTTCAAATAAGACTCTGACATTGAAAGGAGGCCCCACTGCCCAGCTGCCTTTCTAGTATTAAACAGGCTGTTCCTTCCCTGCCCCCTACACAACAACCATGCCAAGAAACGGCTTGTACCTTGTGCATCAGCCTCTTCAAACCTCAAAGCTTCAGCAGATGAGGCTTGCACTATGCCCTTGTTCTTGCAAGGGACCCCTTACTTCAAATTCCCCACCTCATGACTCAACCAGTGAAGAATTATGAAAGAAAACCTAATTGAAGCAGGGCCCCTGAGAACCATTCGAAATATGGCTTAGGAAATAAATGTCAGATTCCATTTCCTCCAGTCCGCTGGAATCTGCAGATGGCAGCAATACCGCTGCTCTGTTCCCCTCCCAGGCCTCACCCAGGCAGACAGGCTGCACTGCAAAAAGGCCTCAGCAGACAGGTTCACAAATCAGCTGGCAGAGGAGCCTTTCCCCTAGGCTCACTCAGGGAATGCTTGCTGCTCCAGGTCAGCCAGGGGATGCCCTGTGTCATGGGCTGAGGTGTTGTGGGAGCCGAGTTATACACGCACCAGCTTGGCTGCCTCTAATCCAACAGTAGTTTCATATCACTGCCTGGCGGGGGGAGCTCCTCTTAGAATTCCCTGCATATTTCCAAAGTTGTTGGGTTACTTGTGATGGCAGAAAGCAGGTAGACCCTCCAGGAAAGCTGCACGTATCATTAACTTGAGAATAATGTGATTTCAGGCACTGGCAGAGCAAACCACATTCATGTCATATTTCAGAGAGATTTGTTTAATTCCAAAGCTTTCCCCGGAGTTGCGATGTACTCTGTGTGTGTGTGTCTGTGTGTGTGTGTTCAAGGAAGTGCCTTTTTCCCCCTGCTTAAAGAAAAGATTCAAAAAGCCTACTAAAGTATACTCAGCCCTTGTAATTTAGTTTGATGACAGACCCCGAGCAACATTCCCCTTTCTGCTACCCACAATGTACAGTAATAATCAAAGCAGCTTATTTATTTTTCTCTACTCTAAAATGAGTTCTTCCCCCTCTGTCCATAGCTACAAGACACTTGTGTGGTGGCCTTCCTGTAATAATAGTAATTCTTTTTTTTTAAATTAAAAAAGAAAAGAAAAGCTTTTATTGCATGAAGTACGGGAAAGCACTAACGGTTAAAAAAAAATCCCTTATTTATCACTTTCCTACCACCCCATCCTTGTACAAAAGGGTTTTCATTTATTTGGTGGAGAGTGGTACAGAAAAGGGCTCTATGAAAGATTCGGACCAAGCCCTGAGACCTTTAGGTAGGTAGAGCATTTACTTTAAGCATAACAATCCATGAAACTTAGTTGAAGGTTTTTGGAGAACTCTTTTTCTCGTGAAATTTAGCTATTAATAATTTTCCTGTCTGTGCCAAGCAATAAACACAGGTACCTATCGCTTAAGAGAACAGCTAAGGTCAATATGTACAGCAAAACTATGCACATGCTGCTGAGCATTAGAGAGAGACAAGCCAGCTAACCTGTTCTGGAAGTTAAAATCTGTCCCACACCATAATCAACTGTATTACTTCAAGCCCAGCTCAAAGTGTCATTTGTTTGTTTTAATAAAAGGAATGCCAGACAGAACTTTAAACCTATTCCCACAATGTTGCTTTAATTATACAAGAAGACTGAAGATAATTTACATTTTAATTAAGATGAATGAATTATGCATGATTCATTAGAACATTTTTCATAGCTAGCGCTAGAGCAAAAGTGGTATGGACTACAGGGATCATCTTAGCAATGTATAAAGGACAGCATCCTGCATTTTCAATTGCATTTGATTGAAGAAAGACAGCTGTAAAAAGGTCACCTCACTCAAGTACTGATCTAGTATCTGAGCTCTACAGCATGCTGTGTGCTACTGCAGAAATTATGTCCTATGTTTCTTATGCCCTACAGGAATTATGAATTACAGTTTTATACAATAATAATGCAGTATTTTAGATCATCTTAATACAGGCTTACCCTTCAGAGTATTTTAGGATGACAGCATGTACACTGGAAACTTGACGGTGAAATATCTCATCTTCCTAGCCTAAACTAGGACTCATCTAGGTAGGAATAATTATGTACAAGACTCTTGGTTTGAAGCTTCAGTCACACTAACATCTCTAATAGTGACGGGTCTTGCCATTATATCAGGGCATTCATAATATGGAGTTCTTTGCTTTCAGCCTTGCTTATAGTTCTTACATTCCTGGATGCATCCGACTACATGAAAATCTTAGCATTCACTTTTAGAAAGAAAGAAAGAAATCTAGCTCTACCTGCAGAGGGAAAATGTGAAAACTTGAATCCTGAAAACTAAAAATTCAGAAGACATCATCTTGAACCCAAAGTTAGTATTTGTTTCAATATCTTATGATTGTTTTTAAGCTGCCATATGATTTTTTGCACTTGTAACTGGCAACAAAGCATCTCTTCTGCAATATTCTTATTTCTCTGCATCCCTTTCCCCTTGCTGCCAGTTTCCTCATATCCTTTGCCTTAATGGGCAGGCCAAATTAAAAAAAAAAAAAAATGACATGCTGCCAAATTAAAAACTGGCAACATCTGATTGGCAGTATCCACTCCCCGTGTCGGATCCTAGTGCAATTGCAGCATTCAAATTTCACATTTTATTTGCTTGCTTTGGCTTAATATTAGTTATTTCCTCCCTTATATCATACTGAAAGTATACTGAAAGCCACAACAGGAAATATGTCATGACCACGGAGGACAAACTTTCACTCGATAAATACAACCATGACCAAGTACCTGGGGCTTTCCCTTCCCTTGCTGGAGATGTCACTGCCCTGTATGCCCATCTGAAGGGAAAATGTCTTCTCGGAAATTGGAGAAGTCTATCTGGACTTCCAACCATTACCCAGAGAAGTCATTTGGACGCTGGTACTAGATGAAGCCTTAGTCCTGTAGTGGTCTGAAGGGCTGGGAAGAGGTCCTAGCCAACAAAGCTCACATAGCAAGATAAGGGAGCTTGCCTACCCTACCTGTTCTGAAGTGGGTAAGCAGTGAGTGAAGCCAGGTAGGGCAGCAGCTTCAAAAGTATAAGTCAAGTGCCTCCCAGACAAGGGCCTAATAATTCCAACTAAACTGGCAACTTAAGCTTACAATAAACAGTTCATTTTGTTGTGAAGTGTGTTGAAGCACAAGGGACTATATTTGAACAGGACTTCCTGTACAGGACACCTTGCTCCTGGTGATCTTTGACAATAGCCCTAACTAAAAGATCATTCCTATTGTGCTTCAGATACAAGAAACATTGAGAGGATGCCCATGCTGTTTATTAATTCCTTCATATCATGAGAAAAAGTACAGCGTGCACACACAAGGGCAAGTCAGCCAGTGTACCAAGCACTAACAAGAATGCAGGGATTACCCCATCAGACTGGTTTAACAGCCAGTCTAAGGCAGGAACCTGTCTCCAGCAATGCCAGGGCCAGAGGAAGGTGCAAAAGAACCTCAGGTTGAGCAGTTACAAAATAACTTGCCCATAGGAAATGTGTCTTCCTAAAACTAGTCAGTTAGAAATTGGTGTATAACTTGAAAACTTAACAGGTTTGTGTTCATTCTGTTTTTTCCTGCCCAGTATATCTGTGGATGTTCTCCACCTTGTTTGAAAAATTCTACTAAGATTCAGCAGTAATTATAGCTAAAGAAATTAGTTCCAAAATTAAATCAGGGCTCCAAAAGGGATTCATCATGAGAGCAAGCAGCATAACCATCTTATTTACACAGTGCTCTATGCATTTGCTTAGAGAGAACAGTTTATGATTTTACCTTTCTTCTTGTTTAGGAAATGGCTCTCTCCTTATTTGAGGCATGCTGCTATGCAACAAAGCTGCTATGCTTTGCTGCATACCATTATCACACTTAGGTACCACCCCCCACAATCTCCTTCCATTATTTCTAAGGGCTAAATCACAGTGAAAGACAACTAAAAGATACACTAAAGACTTTCCCAATGTTACTTTTTTCAAAAGCAGCTGATGAGGTTGCCAAGGGAATGTTACCTGGTCGAACAGAAGGAAGGCTGGCCTATGAAAAACAGCTCCCTCTAAAGAGGTAAAACCATGATATGAAAGACCTTGAGAATTCCCAGTTTGTTGCATACGAAAGGCAACAAATAAAATACAGTTCTAAGAATTCCCATGAATATTAAAAGACAGAGTCCAACTCAGTAACAACTGTAATAGTTATTTTGTTTACATGTTTGTATTAAACATAGAGCAGCCATCTAGTTACTATCAATCTACATGCATACTAGAGACCATTGGTTAATTTTCCATAGGCTAAACAGCCATCCTTAGAGAGATTTTCTATCACTATTAATGTATTTTGTCTAGAGTCAGACTGGTGACTCTGAAGCAAGGCTACATAGTCCCACTGCCAGCCCTCCTAACAATACTCTCCTTTATTGGAGTTTTTTCCCCCTACAACCTGAATCTCTCTCAGATATCTAACGACCATTGTAACTGATTCAATACATCTCCTGTTTCTTTATTACTGACTTATTAAGAGTTTTCATGATGCTAGCTGCAAGTGAATGTAGGGAAGATAATCTAATGAAGCCCTTAACTCATTTGTGTCCATGGAAGCAGAGGGACATTTCTCCATCCATTTCTTGCTTCCCCTTCACCTCCAGGTGATATACCACCACTTAATCTCAACGTAGGTCTCCTGGGCTACTGCCATGCATAAGAAAGTAATAAAAAAATGCTTTCGGCTGTTGATGCATCTGTCTTTGTTTTGCTCTTCAACCCTGCTCTCCAATACCAGAGGGGAATGCTTGACTCATACTAGCGTGACTTGGTGTTCTACCCTGCATGGTCCATTTATCTTCTGTAACTTTGCTTGAAGTAGGTCATGGGGCAGAATAAAGCTCCTTCATTCACAGGCATGCCAATGCCCTGTAGTTCATGCGGGCTTTACAAATGAGAGCAGACATGTGCACATCTCTTCCTATGCAATCACATGCTGGGAAACAGCTTATTGCTTTCCCAAAAGGGAAGCCTCTCAACCCTGACAAAGCAGGTAATGTCTCCATGCTTCCCCTCCATTCTTTCAAGCTAAATTATGTTTGTAAGGTAACCTGAGCATTCGGCCCAGTCAGAACACAAAACATTCGGGTCAGTAGAGATACCATTTCATAGATTTCATAGACATTAGGGCTGGAAGGGACCTCGGGAGATCATCGAGTCCAGCCCCCCACCCAAAGGGCAGGAAGTCAGCTGGGGTCACAGGATCCCAGCAAGATAAGCATCCAATTTACTCTTGAAGGTGTTCAATGTAGGTGCTTGAACCACCTCCGCTGGCAGACTGTTCCAGACC
>NW_017728906.1:43622076-43632386 GCF_001723895.1 Crocodylus porosus
GGGGGCTCGGACAGTAAAGAAATTCTTCCTTATGTCCAGCCTGAAATGGTCTTGCAGGAGTTTGTGACCGTTCAACCTCGTCATCCCTTGGGGCGCTCTGGTGAACAGATGTTCCCCCAGATCCTGGTGGTCACCCCTGATAAACTTGCAAGCTGTTTGTAGCCCTGTAACAAAGTTGATCCCATACATTGCTTCAGTGACAGGCCTCTTGAACCAGATTCTGTTTGATACCTTGTGTGGACATCATGCAGTGAATGTGAGGTTTTGGACCAAGGTAAGAGTCTGCATAAGCCAAGAGGTGGAAAAACAGGCCTCATGTTTGAAGGGAACCTGAGGATACAGTGGAATCTTGCTGGGTTTGAGTCCTTCTCCAAAGCAAAGGAGAGGGAGTCAGACAAAGCAGGTCTGGAGGCCCTGGAAACTAAAAAGGAGTTTTGGAAACAGGAGAGCCTGTCTTGAAATATCAACACCAAATAGGCTACCAGTGCAAGATGCATGGCTGGGGTGAGAGGCTGGGTATCAGTCTTGGCAGTGGTTTGGCTTCCCAGGAAATTCGAGGGAGGAGGGTGCAGTAAATCTCACATTCTGTTAAATCCAAGCAACTAGAGCTATGTTGCTGAGAGATCGTCTCCCAAATGCCTTGGGTTCCAGCATCCTGGGAGAGCAGGAGTAAAAAGAAATTTACAGCAATAGACTCAGGGGAAAAATGGAGCAGCTAGAAGCATGGAAGACAAAAAGAAGCAATTTCAATTGCACTGCACTGAACTCCATACCTAAAAGTCAGGAGCGCCAGCAAAAAAGGGCAAACTAAACAGCAGCTATGCAAGAGAATGAACTCTCACCGAAGGGAAAAAAAAAAAGGACAGACACATACACTCACCATTAGGAGCACATTTCTCACACAGCAACCACTCCATCTCTGACCTCACTATCTTTGTGCTCAGGGGAAATCTACCCAACAGTTTTAAGGCAAACTAGGGAACAAAAATTCAGATGCTAGCTGGACACTAAGAACTAAGAGCCAAGGACCAAACATTGATATTGAATTTATGGCTCATTATGAGTTTATCCAACTGCTGAATTCTTTCCACATAGGGATAGCAAGATTGAGCTCCCCACTCCTGCCTGCCCCTTTGGATAGACCTTGTTCTCCTAGTAACCAGCTTCATTTCTGTAGCTAATCTTGAGTCTGCTACCCCTGAGAATTCATCTCAGACCTTTCCCTATGCTGTGTTTCACTTGCTGTGCCTGGCTTCCTGTAATTGGAGACCTGAAAAAGAACGTCTTACATTCAAAAGCTTGTCTAACTTTATCCTAATTACATAGTTGGCCCAATAAAAAGATATCACCCTAAGAAATTCTTGCTTCGTGTAATTTCTGGACCATCACTCTTACACTACACTGAAAAAAGCAGTCAGTCAGAAGGTTACCTTGTAAGACTAGCTACTCAAACCAGCAATCAAAGACCACTGTTGTGCAAGAGACATGGGGTGCAGTTCTAAATAAAGGAGTTCAATTGAGCTAAAAAAATCCTTATCCTTAAGATCTAAGACCAAGTGCAAAAACTAAATTATCTGTTCCAATACCTTCAAGGGGGCATTGGCACAGTTCTCTTACAGCTTAAAGCTGGGGATTGGTAGCTTATGCATCAGAGATTTCTACAACATGTAGTCCCAATACGCTACAAGAGAGGAGGTGGCTTTGGCATTCATAAATAGGTTCAAAAAAAAGGTTGTGTGCTTGTATTTATGTGGGGCCAATGTTAGTTGAAACTAAACCACAAACCACTTATTACTAGTGCCAAAAAAGCAGGGTAGGAACGTAGTGTTCCTTGAGAATGCAGAAAGTTTGAGGAGAAGCAGCAGCTCCCCGCTACTTATAAATATATGGTTTGTAAATCAAATTAAAGCCTGGGAGAGATTTACTGGTTGTAGAGGCCTTCTCAAGAGTGAATGGAGCAAGTGACAGAACTAGCTATTATACAGGCTTTCTCCAAGACTAGATGAGCCTTAAAAAAAGAAGAAGAAAAATTCAACATCAACTGTGATTGCCAGAACAGTAGCTCAGGATGAAAACTGGGAAGACAGTGGATAAAGCTATTAGCCCAGGGGGTCTAAAGTAGCATGTTCCCAGCCCTGTACTGGATTTTGTTTAAAGAAACCAGAAGTCAAAGATGTTATAGAAACATACATTAGAAAGGATATGTGGAAGGTAATTTAGGAATTGAGAAATCTAAGCAAAATCTAGAGACATTTTACAATGGCCTCAAATGAACTGTGATAGTGAGGAAGTTGCCAAGGCATGTCATGCATACCAAAAACAAAGGCAGAGTCAAGCAAAAGTACCAGTGTTGGTGACATAGGAAAAATTAGCACCCAGAAGCAAAGTAGATAATGATTCTTTTCCATTGAATAGAAAAAAGTTGTGTGTTCTTAATCTAGATGATTATTTTCATGCCTTGTACATAGTGTTGAAATAATAAAGCATCTACTGAAAACACTATGGAGTCAGACCCTGAAAAACAGGAGTTTGAATAACTGTAATGAAAGAAGCTGATGTCAGAAGATCTCAGGATTTGGTGAACTATAACAAGGTTAGATATAACAACAAGAGAAACAACAACATAACTTGGGGTCTCAGGAACTGCCACCACTTCATAAATACCGCATAGTGTGCATCTCTGATGGAAATCAATTGTCATGAACAATAGCAATGTTACATGAGCTTACCCTGCAGTAGAAGGATTTTGTTATTCTGAAGAAACATATACCAAAGGGGAATGAACAACAACCACTTCCAGAAGAGATGAACACAGAGCACATGGTGTCTGCCATTTTGCTTGAGAAGGTTTCCAAGAAGAATTACAGGAGCTGGAGAAAGTTGAGCCCCAGCACACAGCATTGCCAAAACAGATAGACATAAAGTCTTTTGACAATAGTAGTACTGATGTCAAGGAAGACCTGCAAGTCCAAGTGACCATATGAGGCATCACAGAGATTAAATGGAACATTTTAAATAGGTTTAGTTAGGAGACTGGTTATAAGGACTTGAACACATGTTATTTTTAGGGCAGAAGGCAGGATAGAGATGCACTTAGAGACTAGCTGCCTTATGTCTGACTTCAGACTAACATGGATAACAAATTCTCTCTAGTCATGTTATATTTAAGTATTGTTATTAGAGTTTTGGCTGGGATAAGAAGTGGTTTTATTTCTCAGACACAACAATTCTGGGGGAGGATAGGTCAGAAGCACATGCCTGTTGTTCAAAGACAACTGGAACTGCATAAAAATGATCTCCTGCAAGAACCTGGGCCCCAGAGTGATTGCTAGTTGTCATATGGGGTAGCGTGATCAGATGGAAGATTCCTTTTTACCAACATTAACGTTTTTAGGACTGTTATATTAGCCTTAAAAAGGTAGGGAAGTCATTGCCTCAAAAGTGTCCAAACACTAAGAGTCACCATCGCTTTGATTACAGCCCTACCACTGCCAAACAGAAAAACTCTCATGCTTGGAATAAATGCATGAATTCTCAGAAGCCACAGCCCTGGTGAAATATGGGCAGAGGTAGTCTTAAGGCACTTTTCCACACTCAGGCCTGGTTGCAACATAGTGTCAACACTAGGCTGGCTAAGTCTAGCTCCCTCTATGGGTGCATCCAGACAAGCGCGCATGTGCCTCTTGGAAACCCCTTTGAGATGCTGGAAGACACATGTATGGGGGGCGGGGGGAAATGTTCCCTGCACTAAAAATTTGCAGCATGGGGGCAAAAGCGCTGTGAAACAGCGGGGCAAGGCACGATCCTGGACCATGCCCTTAGGCAGCCAAATGCTTGGGTCCTCCACAGAGACGCTCTGGTAACCAACTAGAGCATCTCTATGGGTGGCCCTTGCCCCACTGCTGAAGCACACTGCCTGCCTGTGCAGGGCAAGCAGCGTGCCAGCTGCTGGGACCTAGACCCAGGCTCCATGCGGGATAAGTAGGGGGTAGGGGAGAAGGGAGGGGACCATGGGGGGACTTGCGTGCAGCCCCAGCTCACTCCCCTGCCCAGCCCCACCCCCTGCTTGTTCCCCTAGCCCTCTCAATCATTTCCCCACCTGGCCCCAGCCCTCCCAATCACTGCCTTACCCAGCCCCAGCCCCCCAGTTGCTGCCAGCATCCCAGCACTCAAAAAAACAAAACAAAACAAAACAAAAAAAGAACCCCCATTCACTGGCTGTAGCAGCGGCCAGAGATGCTGGGGCCTCAGCCCCCCCACATGTGTGGGACAGCGGGGAGCAGCCCCAGGCACCTGGCACCCGTGCTGCTCCTGTCAGATTGCACAGGTGCTGCACAGCTTGGCAGGGCACCAAGCAGCGCCGTGTGCTGTCTGGGAGCTCGTCGTGACTTCAGCTTTTCATCTGGATCATGGCGCCACTCAGCCCCAGTAGCCCTGAGCTCCCAGATGGCATTCAGCACCGCACAGTGCCCTGCCAAGCCACACAACACTTGTGCAATGAAACAGCTGCAGCATGGGTGCCAGGCAGCTGGGGCTGATCCCTGATGCTTCCTGCTGTGCAGGAAGGCTCTGCCATGAGGCTCCAGTGGCCCTGACATCTGCTGCTACAGCCGGTGAATACAGGGGTTTCTTGTTTTTTGAGTGCCAGGACACTGGAGCCAGGCGGGGCAGCAATTGGGGGAGCTGGAGGAGCGAGCGAGGGGCATGTGGGCCCTGTAGAGAGCAGTATCCCCTGCAGGGGGGCATGTGCCCCCTGTTGGGGGGCTGTGGGTTGGGTTTGACGTTTGGACCCACCCCTCCTGAGCAGCTCCCCCCATATGCCCCTCCACACCCACAGTCCCCCCATAATCCATCCACAAAACTCCACACCCCGAAGCCACTCCTACAACCCCTCACCCACATTTCTGGCCCTGTGGATCAGGAATGAGGGTACTGGGGTGAGGGGCAGGGCACTGGTATATCAGTGCTGCTCAACGCTACACATCCTGGTGAGCAAAGGGGGTAGGGCCAGCTCTAATTTTTCTAATGACAAAAAAAGCCAAAAGTCAATGCCAATGCCAAACTGTTTAGATACTTAGAATTTATTATGATGATGGAGGCACCAATAGGCTTCTAAATTGCTTTAAAATTGTAAATATATCAGTAAAACATTGCCCAACTAATTTGATCTCCCTTTCTCTCTAGATATAGATCTCTAGTGGTCTTTTGTTTTACTTGTGGAAGAACATGGATTTTGGTGCATTTTAAACAGTGACTTTGGGATTTTTTTTTATTAGGGATTTTGCAGCTTTTAAATAGGGAACAGCAGAATTCCTGCTCTGGAGGCAAGTGACAGGACCCAGGCAAAGGAGCCTGCTCAGAGCTGGCACCCAGGACCCAACTGGAGGTGGATGACCTCCTGGCCACTTGGGGCCAGGAGGACATGCTTTGACAGTTCAAAGCAAGCCACCACATGGGAATATCTTCCAGGCAATAGCTGCACAGATGGCCAAGTAGTGGTACACATGGCAGTAATGCCACACAAAGTCCAACTGTGCAGCCACAGCCCACTGGCAGCTGGCCCAAAGGTGCAGATGCCTTTAATGGCCATGCTGCCCACATCTGGGGCTGGCAGGCATCCAGTGTTGAGGCCACATGCTGTCACAGGTGTACAGCAAGACACAGCCAGGCAGCAGCTCCCACTGCCAGACTGCTGCAGTTGGTAAAGGGCACAGGGAACTCTCAGGTCTGTTTGAGCAGTCCAGCTGGCACAAGGGGTAGTGTCCCCAGATACCAATTGGCTGGGCCCCAGAAGCTCCTGTCTATCTGTATGTTCAATATTAACATAGGCCTTAAGGCCCACCCAGTTAACTAATAGCCTGTTTGTGGGGCAAAAGGGTGAAAGATGCTAATTTCTTGGGACAACAAAAGCAAAAACAGGATAGGAGCACTGTGAGGATCAAAGGGTCAAAATATGAAAATAAGTGTGCCTGAGGGGGACACTGAGCTGAGCCCCCCGGGCTACATCCACCTTAAAGGCATCTAAAGAGCCAGTGGATGCCGCCCACTAGTTCTCTGCCTGGAAACATGTATGGACAAGTGAGAGGAAAGTGGCCCTGCAGTCTCTGGGCACCTACTTGACCAGAGCCTCCTTCCTGGTAAAATACAGGGACCACTTGGCTAGGACCAGGAGGAAGTTGACCAGGAGGTCCCGGGACTTGGTGGGGCCATGGATGGGGTGACCAAAAACAAAAAGGTGGGGGGTGAAATTCAACCAGAACCTCAGGAGAAGGTTCTGGAGGTGGAGGGGCTGCAGACTGGCGCACTTGAGGGTCATGTGCGCCAAGGTCTCCTTCTGCCCGCAAAAGGGGCAGGAAAGTGGGGTGTCTGTGAAGCTAGCCATATACACACCTGTGGCGATGGCTCCATGGAGAAGCTGCCAGCTGAGGTCCCCAGTGGCTTGTGGAATGGGGGTAGAGTACAGACTCAGCCAGTGGGTGCCCCAGCCACGCCCTCACTGAGCAGGTCCTGCCACCCAAAACCTCTTAAGAGTGAGTAGCCCTGAGCTACTTGCCAGGGCAGCCTTTTGTACTGATGGGGCCAGGACAGGTGCTTGCCCCAGTCTCTAGCTCCCCCTGGCTGTAGATCTGGGAGGAACTGGGCAGGGTTATTTTGCCTCAAGTGGTACAATTTTGCCCCAAGTGGTACAATTTGCCTCCCACCAAAGTGCATGTCCAGGCATGTGCACTGAAGCAAAAAGCCTGGGTTAAATTTGCACCATTTCTGTTTGAGCTGCTGCAAGCGCTCATGCCTGCATGTGTGAATGTGCCTTACCTGGGAAAACTGTCTGCACCAGAGTATCCCCCACTAAGATCCTCCTACTATTTTCTATCCGCTGCATATTGCAGGTATCTCTCTCTCTCTCTCTCCCCTGTTCTAGAGTTTGATATTTGTAACTAACACAAAGGCCTCAAGTTATACAATATAGTAGTTAACAAGAAAAAGGAAGGAAATTAGTGCAATAGGTAGGGAAAAAAAGGATAAAAATCCACAACAAAACTGTTGTATTTTCCGACTGACTGCCTCTGAATGAAATAAAGTAAAGGGCATTTCCAGTCAAACCTTGATCTAGCAAAGAGCTTCCAGGCATATTCACAATGAGGTTGCTGTTATTAATCTTAGTGACGACATCACTAGCACATAAAGAAACTATGGCACCACAGCACAAAGACACAAATATTAGCATCAAGTTTCTGACTGACCCATGACAAACAAGGCCATTTATATAAACATTCAGAGGGAAAGGAATCTCTGGTATGTCACCCCAAAACCACAGCTGAAGTTTTAAATTTACAGCTAACCCATTCCGAAAAGGCCACTAAGAACATATGCAATGACAGGAATTTCACAAGTTCCTTTGGTAACTGTTTCATCTTCACGTGGCTTTAGCGTCAACTGTAATTGTAGGGCCTGGCCCTACCTGGTTTATACCCTGTGTATTTCTAGTGTACCACAATGGAATCGACAAGGTGCAAGTCAAAATGGGTGAAAATCAAACCAAGAGATTTAACCACTGAAGGTGCAGACAGAAGTGACAATTTTTGCCCTAGCTGGCCCCTGAAGGTGCTCTGCAGTTTGACCAAATACAAGTGAATGGTTGCAGAGTGCTTAAAAGGGGCCCCATCCCATGACAATCTGAACCCTCATTACATGAGGGGGTCTGATGAAGACGCTCCAAAATGGAGTGCCTTCAGTAACTTGCGTCTGCATGCGCCAGGAGCAGGGTTTGGCTTACACGACTCAGTTGGTCTCAGCACTGTCTTCAGACTGGAAAGGAAGCAGAGGGAGTTTGGTCTGGGGCTTTTTCAGCCGACACTGGAGGTTGGAGCAGATGGATTGGAGTACCATGGTGGGGGCTCCAAGCCATGTGGCCCATCCTCTAGTGCCAGTTGGCCAGCCCTCTGAATGAGCTCCCTCTGTTCCCTTTCCCCCTCTCCCATTCTGAAAACAGCACTGGGGCTGGGAGGGAGGAGAGGCATTGCTAGGGAGAGCACTTGCAAGCTCACAGCCACTCTAAACCGCAGTTCAATCTGCCACCCCCTGGTACTCAACAGTGAGCATCTGTTGGGTCTGGGGATCATTGTAACTCATACCGCTTCCTGCAAAGCACCAGGAGTTACAACAGGGAGCTGCTCTTCTGCGTGCATCCTTAGAAAAAGAGAAAAAGAACAAGAAAAAAAAATAAGAGAAAGCTCTAGTCTTTTATCTTTTTGAGGGCCTTTCTGCAGAGCTTGCTTTATTATCTGCAAAACTAAAAGCAAATCACCCTGAAAAATGCTAAGCAATAATCCCCACAGGCTTTCTCCACTTCAGCCAAGAAGAGGGCAGGAGGGGGAAGCAGCCCCTTGCTTTCCCTTCCTTTTATACTCTGTCCCTGAGTAGCTTCATGACCAGTGGAACCCTTTAACCCTTTACTTATAGAAGCATATTTGCTTTGGCACAGCAGAATTTGCCATAAGCTTTTTAACATTTGGCCTATATTTCCCTGCTGTATCTTTAGCCTGTTGCTTCTTAGCTCCTGGGAAACATTGATCCTTCTCCCCTTTCTGGCATGGCATTTGGACGCCACCCCTCCACCATCTCTTCTCCTTGCTGGACATGCCCTATTCTCTTACCCCCTGCTTTGAGCTTTTGTCATATATTTTTTATGTACTTTTCCTCTGAAATCTGCCTAATGAGTCTGTCTCTTTAAAATTATGGTCACATGAAGGCTAACCAGAAGCTGAACCAGTACTAGAATAATTACCTCACTTACTTCACATGACAGACTGTAGTTAATACAACCCCAAAGCCCAGTTTATCATCTCCTATAGCCTCTAGCTCTCTCTGTGCAGCATGTTTGCCTAACCAATCAGTCTTCATTTACATTTGTGTATTTGCTGACTCCTTCTGACATCAGCTACTTTACGTTTGATTTTATTTCCTTTTATGGATTTCAATCCATGTCTACTTAGCCTGTTCATGCTGTATTTTAATCCTATCCTCCAGCATATTTACAGTCTCTCCTAGTTTGAGATCAGTCTCACATAAGATTAACATATTCTGCTCCACCCTCTAGGTCATTTTTACTGTTTGCTATCCATATTACAGAGGCCCATATCAGGATCAGAACTCTGTTGCCCTAGGCACCGTATAGACAGTTCCTTTTCCTGAGTGTGTGCAGTTTTATTTAAAAATACCGACAACACAAGAGTGTAATTAGCATGCTGAGAGAATGAGGAAAGACAGACATTTTTAATTGCATCAGATTTGTGGTCCGTGATAGTTCTGCCATTGTGATGACAGAGGCAGTCCTTCACTCAGAACAGTAAGAAAAAGCAATGTCAAACCAATACATGTTTTACCTCCATGCCATCAAAGTTGTCCATGTACCACTGTACTTGGCAAGTGCAGCAACTTGGAGGGATGAGCACAGGTTACAGGAAGGAGAGTTTGGAGAAGACACAGGAGGCCAGTCCATGTGCACAAGCTGACTGCACAGTCACCGTATCTGTAAACAGTTCTCTTAAGGAAGAACCAGGTTAGTGTGAGAAACAAAGTCCTTTTCATCTGTTTCTCAGCAAGTGTTACATCAAACACCAAGGAAAGATCCAGGTTGGCAGCAGCTACTTTACTGCCTGATACAGCATTATTTCAACCACAGGCCTTTATGCACTGGTGATGGATAGAGTACAAAAACCCACACAGAACAGATGAAGTTAGTTAGGCTCCTTTAGAACCAGTAGCCTTAAAACTGTATTGAATAGTCCATCAGTTACAACAAAAGCCCAAGTTACAGCTCATGTACGCCTAAGGAAAGGTGCAGCACCTGCTGTAAGACTCAAGATGCCAAGACCTAGACCTGAAACTTGGGGGATCCCACCTAACACTGGCTAAGCCCAGTACTGAAACAGTCAGCATTGACTCTTGATCATCTTTAAACACACTTACTTATTTCACAGTGGCACTATGTAACTGCACATCAGTAGTTTCTTTATGACCAGAGTAGCTAGCGATTTTCTTATGAGAATGCCCTGAGCTCTGTAAGTGGCAAGTTCAGTGCAATATGGCCTTGTGCTCCTTAGAAACATTGTGCCGTACCAACTTAATTTTATTTTCTGAGTGACAGCAGGCTATTGCCTCTAGTAAATAAAATAATGGTTGTCAGCCAAAAATGAGATGGATTTCTTTGGGAATTTAGAATTCTAATGATTCCTTTTGTAGCAAAACCCCCAGTTTTTCTTTTTTTCTTTATTTTAAAATGCATTCCTTCCCCTTCCCCAACCATTTCT
>NW_017728906.1:43633611-43636601 GCF_001723895.1 Crocodylus porosus
CCCCCCCTTCCCTCTCTCATTAAGGAGACAAGGAGGGCTGGCAGCTGTGCTTATTCAGAGGACAACACTATTGATGGGAGCTAACAGCTATTGATAATGCATTTTTAATAATATTTCTAACATCCTCTCCATCTGGACCAGACCATGCCACACCATCTATCCACACAGGGGCCCTGCCGGTGACCCCCCTCTGGACAACACCTACTGACAAAGACCCCTTTCCAGCCTGGCTAGGTAGCTGTCACTCCCCACCCCCTCTTCAACCAAGGACTTGGACTCTGCTTCTCTTCCCTACCTGGACTCCAACCCTTCTACTGAGTCTCTTTCTCCTGCTGCCATTGTGAATGCATGTGTGTGCGCGCATGTGCGCACCTGAGAGAGTGAGAACCAATAACTTCATGGGGCTGTGTAGTGTGTTGTCTGTTTAATAAAACTGATATTTGGACCCCTAAGTTGGGTTTTGCTTTACTATGGTTTGACCGTGCTCCAATCTCTGCTCCTTGCCCCTCTAACTTCCTCATTTCCCCTCTCCTGCTTCTCGCTCACTGCCACCTCCAACACCTGTCCTGAGCTCCTCTCTGCCTCCAAACCCCCTGTTCCTTTGCCACTGCCTTATCCCCACTGCCTTTTCCTTTTCCCCTGAGCAACCAGGTTTCTGCCTCAGTTTCTTTCCTGGTTGTCTCCTCCTTGCCACCGCTTATCTGCCCCCTGCAATATCTCAGCTATTTGCCTCAGTTTCCAGCCCCAGTCTACCTTAAGTAAACTCAAGCGTCAATCCTCATCCAGCTTCTCTGTAGCTCACTGGTTCTAATCCTGGTTCTGGCAACTTTCACTCTCTACACTTTAACTCTTACCTTAACCTTACCCCAAGTATCTCAGGTACCCCAAGTGCATACATACACACTGTACTATCCAAGTTAGGAACTTACCTGTGTGTATGTGTAGGTGGGTTGTATGTATGTGAACTAGTGAGTGTGTGTGTGTATATATATGTCATTGTGCGCATGATATACAAATTAGTGATCTGGGTCTAACTTCTGGGGTGTACGGTGTGTGTGCTTGAATTGGTGATAGGTATGCATGTGCCTAGGCTGGTTTGAATGTGTATGTGCCTGAGCTAGTAGTGTGTGTGTGCATGCATGCATCTAATTGATTTGTGTGTTTGTATATGTGCAATTGTATCACACCCTGTCTAACAGTACCATATTGAGATCCTGAGTTGGCCTGACCCCACAGCGCAACACTTTGATCTCCTGAAAGCTACAGCAGGGAAGGGATAAATGGAAGAGGGAAGGGGGACTGTCTCCTGTGGACTTCAGGAAGTATACAGCGTTGAATTCTTCTTGGTGAAGTACATCTGTCATCTAATAAGTCTTAAGAGGCCTGTTAGGATACCCCAGTCCTTACTAGGCTGAGGAGTCTACCCAAGATGTGTATCCTTGATGTGCACCTACAGGATGCTAAACACGCACTTCCAGAAAACAAATCCTCACATTTGGAAAACTGGAACTGTTACTTAGAAGTAGTAGCATGGGATGAGGTATGAGGAAGATGCAAACATTTTAAGATGCACCTGCTTTCCCAACAAGTTCAATAGACAGACTATGGTCAATGTTTTCAAAACCAGGTACCTAAAGTAAAGCTCTAGAATCCATGTTCAGGCATATAAAGCAATGATGCTTGGCTGTCAAAGGTGAAGTTGAATATCCCCTGCTCCCATCAACTTAATGAGATTTGTGGGCTGCAGCTCAGCCCTGCTGGAAAGTAGGCCACTCTTAGAGAAGTGCTTGGCTCTGGATTTAGAGAACTAATTTGAGATACTCCAAAAATTTTAACCTTGCCTGTAGTGCTCTCCAAAAAAGGGATGGTGTCATTTGGCTTCTTTACTTGGTGATGTTGTTGACTGACTCGTTTAGGGCAATACAATTAGTTTCAGACATCCTGTAAGCAGTATTAGGCTGTTGGAGAGCATTAAGCAGAATGCAGAAAAGACTTTAAGTCAATGAGTCTATAAAGCTACAGGGCCCTCCCTTCCAATAGCATAGTTCTGTCATGAATTGTGTTAGCTGGGAATTTCTCGTTAGGAGGAGGTGATAAAGAAAGAGTGAAAAAATAATGAAAGTTGACACAATATGCAAAAGATAAGATGTGCCGATGTTTGTTTTGAATAATTTTTAAAAAACAGGTAAAACACACCCTTTCCAACATTTTAAAACAAGAATACTTGGCCCAAAATGATTTTTCATTTTAAAATTGTAATAATTATTTTTAAATTTAAGAAGTCAACATCAAAATGAAACACTTCAAAAAGATCAAAAAGAATATTTAAATTAGCTGGACCCATGTAGTTAATTATCGGTTCATGAGAATTTAAGATTTTGACTTTGTTGTGATTCCAAACAGGGAAAAAGAATATTGAAATGCAATATATTTTCAGGATAGAAAATATATTTGTTGTTCAGCCATGAGACTCCAAGAGGGGAGTTCAAGAAAAAGCAAACTACTCTTTCTTATAGCATCAAGAAGCCCTTACATGTATTTGCTTTAAGTTAAAGTTTTTCTAATGAGTTCTCTTCAAGGTAACTGCACATTACTTACCTTACTTGACCAATCTGGCAAAAACCTTACATTCAGCTTGAAGGCACATCTTAGTTTTGTCTCTCTGTATAGAACCTGATTAACTTAGTGGGAGAGAGGTTGGGGAAACTGCAGGGAGTCCCTCAAATAGTAGGAGATGGGAGCTTGGCAAGTAGGGAAGGAATAGGGCAAACAGCCCCTAGTGTGTGCAATAAGCTCAGCCAATAGAAAGATTTCATAGACATTAGGGCTGGAAGGGACCTCGGGAGATCATCGAGTCCAGCCTCCTGCGCAAAGGGCAGGAAGTCAGCTGGGGTCACAGGATCCCAGCAAGATAAGCATCCAATTTGCTCTTGAAGGTGTTCAATGTAGGTGCTTGAACCACCTCCGATGGCAGGCTGTTCCAGACCTTG
>NW_017728906.1:43636612-43663609 GCF_001723895.1 Crocodylus porosus
ATTCCTGGTCAAGCTCTTCTCCCTGGTTGGGAGGTCCTGAAGGACCAGACGAGTGCAGAATATTCCTGCTTGGAGGTGAATCCCATCCTTCATCTTTTGTAGGCCTTTCTTTTCAGCCTCAGGAGGTCTGCTAGATCCCTAGACAGCCAGGGGGCCTGCTGTGCCCTCTTGCTGCCTTTCCTCTGAGATGGAATAGACTTACCTTGTGCACTGAGGATCGCTCCCTTGAGAAGCAACCCCTCATCCTAAACTCCGCTTTCCCTGGGGTCGTGGTCCCTTAGGGACAGTGTTCAACACCTGCATCCCTGCCCCACAGTCAATTGACAGTACAAAGGTTGTTAGCCTGAAGTCAAGCAAAAGGCAGGGCAGGGTAGCATTTCAGAGAGGCCTGAGCTTTCATAGGCAACATCCTACTTCATCAGATGCTAGGAATGGACTGGCAGAAAGAGAAAATATTTTATATGGAAGGAAAAGTGACATTGGGAGAGGATGCTGCTATGAAAGGTAAATAGATTGAAGAGAAGAAGGAAACTACATCAGCAGGGGTGAAATTCTGGCCCCACAAAAAAGAAAAATTAAAATCAGTAGGAGTTCACAAATGAACAGTGGAGCCAGGATTTGCAATTGTACCTCTCAGCTGTCCTGTGTACAGAAGCCATGATGTTTCCTTCTTTTAACATTTATTTTTGAAAAAAAATTTAGGAAAAGCAGCAAATATATAAATTTACTCCTCAAGATTTGCCTGATGTCCTTAACCCCCTTGTATCTCTAAGCCTGAGCAGCCACACTGGATGGTCTTAAGAAAAGTGGTGGAATCCAGTCGGATAGCACAGGGCTTCTCGGACCAGTTAACGCCCAGCCAGGAGCAAGTTGCTTTCGCTTTACAAATTACTCATGGCATTTCCTGTAAACGTGATCAACATCATCTGTGGGCTGTGAACAGGGAAACACAGTGACATTACAAAAAGTCTTTTGAAAGGGTAGCTTGCTTCATTTTTTCCATTATTTCCCAGTTACCGTATCTGAGGCAGGCAGGAGAGGCAGACAAGTTATGATTTATACAGCTACAAATTTATGAGAACCTCAGCCAGGTACTTTCCAAGGTTACACATAAAGGTGGACAGTGATTTTCTTTTCCTAACAAATATTTGCTGTTTACCCACAGGGAACTGAAGACAATGAATGCTCTTACAGCCTTCCCTTTCTCCCCTAAGCTCTGGTTCCCATTCTGGAAAACAACTTGTGCCAGAGTAGGGGCCTAAATTAGGAGTAGGGCTACACCATTTCCATGATGCTCTCAGTGATGCCACAAATCCCACACTCCCAGTGCTGCTCTCTGCACACCAAACCACAAAAGGACATCTCTGAGTCTGCTTCCCACTCCTGCTCTCCAGCACATTGAGATCTCAAGATCATTGGGGTGTAGAAGGGTGCCTCTGGGCTGGCTTCACCACTTCCTTTCAATGTTTGGCAAATACAGAGGAGCGGATGGCCAGAGTCTGCTGAAGAGCAGCGCTCCACAGAAGTGTTGTAGAAGTGGTTTGGACCTTTCCCTTGAGGAACAGGCCTGATGGAACAATACGTTCCAGAGCTTGTATCACAGACAATACTGACAATTCCAAAAGCTCAGGGGGGTGGAAAAAAAGAACAACCTCTCACAACCTAGGTCCTTAAAAATCATGAAGCTGGCTTAAAAAACAAACAAATATCATACCAGCTGGGTGCTTTATTTCACTTCAGATGTCCCAGGCTTTGGGGTTCTCATTTATGAGCTCCTCTCTACAACCATAAGGCCCATAAACTTAAATGTTAACAAGTGGATTCCCTGAGCTATGAGGGTAATAACATACTTCCAGGTGTCTGGCACTAAGGCTGTGTGTAGATGAAATGAGGGGCATGTGTGCACAACACTTTAAAGAGGGTTAAATGCTTTTGCACCGCTTTAATGGTGTTGGTGTTTGCACACATCGGCAGTGTATTGCACAGCAATTCCAGCCACTGTGGCAAATTTCGGTGGTGTAATGCACTTTAAAAGACTTGGGGTGCAGCAAACTCCTCTGAGGAGTTTTAGTTTGCTGCCTTACAGCTGCAGAGCAAAGCACTGGGCTCCAGGCAGCTCAGGGGTTCTGCAGGAAGCCCATGCAGGCAGCCTGGCAGCAGCCCGGGAAGGCAGGCTCCACCCAAGGAAAAAAAAAAGCGGCAAGCCTGATCTTTTTTTCTTTTTTTTTTCCCTGGAGCCTGCCTGAGTTGAATGGGGGCGCAGTGCTTCCCTCTGCAGCTGCAGTGCCCCCTGGGATCACCCGAGCCAGGTGCCTGTGGAAGGGTGCTGCCTAAGGGTGGAGGGGGCTGCTGTGGAGGGAAGCACCAGCCCCACCTGCAGCCCAGGGACCGCTCCACCTGCCAGCAGCTTGCCCTCCTCTCCCTACTGCTGGAGAGGCAGGTAAGTTCAGGTGTGTGCACGATATGGGGGTTTAAAGGACCCTGGACTGAAGTGTTTTTTTTAAAACCCACCACTTGAATTTAGGGCCCCTGTTTCATCTACATGTGCCCTAAGAAAGGCACTAAACTTTGGGAAGTTCATAATACAAGTCATAAGAGTGATAAAATAAATCTGTTTTTAAATGAGCCAAATAGAGAGCCCAAGCTTCCAGATGCTGTCCAAAAACATGGAAGGGTTACCGTCTGATTTGGAAAGTGGGAAATGGGATGCTACAGGGGGGCATGATCAGAGCAATAAGCCAAGGAGACAGTCTTGAAGATGCATTCTGTAGGGGCCAAGCATGTGTCAGGGAGGTCAGAGTAAGCATTTGCAGTGGTTAAGAGGAGAAGTAACGAGGGCCTGAATCAGTTTCAGAGAAGTGAACAGGAAATAAAGAGAAGGATCATGGCAATAACAGTACAGGAAATATACAGGGTCAGGACAGCAGCTTGTGTAAAGTGGCACAATGAGAACACTGCAGGCCTATGTAATTTACAGTATCTGGCCCATAGGAATCCTTAAAGTTTAGATCAAATGAAAGAGGACCGATGGATTATTAAACCTGCATGGATGTGTGACAGAGAAGACGATGAGGAAAGGAAGTAAGGGCTGTAAAACTAAACCAATAGGTTAGCAGCATGCTAAGATTTGCACATCCTTTTAAAAAGAAGTCTTGAGGGTGGGTTCAGAATTTCCATTATAATTAAGCACCCAAACAGTTTAGCCCTCCCACTGTAATTAGAAAGAGTATTTGGGTACAAAGTAGGCCTGACACTATGAAGAGAAAAGCTTTTTTGCAAGATTTCTAGTAGTTCCCTTCTTCAGGCTGATTTGGAAATACCACAAGAATAGCTTCTCTCTGCTACCAAGTCTGGATTAAACCAGAATTGGGGCCAGAGGCAGAAAAAAAAAAAGAACTAACCAATATTTTTAAACCTCCAAAAAGCAGAGTCTGGGTTTGGTTCAGTGGAGTCAAAATAACCACAGTGGGCAGTTTCAGATTTCAGCCCAAGCCTTTCACCCAGCACTCGTTCTCACTGCACAAAGCAGAGATAAATCCAGGCGGGATGTTTCTTCCTTATGCTCAGTCTCATCTGGGATCATAACACCAGATTACATATTAACCTACAGCATTATGCTCAGCAAGCAGGAAAGCTGACAAATAGTTACAAACAATGCCTACTGAGTTTGACATACCTTCTCATTGTAGGCACTGTGCTCCTATAAACTCTTGGGGTGGCTTTGCGAAGCTACTCATACACAACATCCTAGCAGGAAAGTCTGGAACAGGAAAATGCCAATGCAAGGAGCTGGAAAGAGTGGTGGGCAGTGGCTAGAGCATTACCTTCCTCCAGTTACTGAACTGGAGAGTTTAAGGTACAGTTCTCCCATCTATTCCTTTTGGGGTTGAGCTGGTAGATAGCTTTCTCCTGCTTAAATATGAAAACACTAGTTCAGGCTGTCAGGAGAAGCAGGTATTTCCATGTTACTCCTTAACAACAATCAAACTTCAAAGCTTACATTACAGCTAGAATTCCCTGCCACTTCCAATCTAGAGTACCTGCTTAATGCAAGGGCTTGTTTTATATCCTGATAATGTTAAATTAAAGAACTCCTCAGTAACCTACCCAAGGTCTTTAAAAAAAACCCTTTCCTCACTTCTATTCACTGGATTCTGACAGATGTTCAGTTGTCACCAGAGGCACTAAAGAGCAAGAGGAGGAACATCAATGATGAGTTCTTTCCAGCACCTCCCTGAGCAGAAGTCTGCCCCTGCTTCTGTAAATGTCTTTATTCTAATTTTGTCAAAATGTCTTCACAATAAATGTTTAATTATACACAAAAGACTGCATAATAGTGATTATCTAACAGCTGTAAAGTCCAGCACACCAAAGGTGGAAAGTATCAGAATTAAAGCTGCCTGTACAATTTTACATCAGCTTGCTGCTGTATGTGCATTATGAAACAGACAGGCAATCTTTAATTACACGATCGCATGCTACTTTTCCCTCCAATTTTGGATGACCAGTTTGAGATACCTGATTTTTCAGAGTGCTTGGATTTCAGAGTGCTATTGATAGAGTGAGGCACATATACTGGTAATTTCAATTGTAGCTATGAATGCTACTGTAGATGGAAGTTCTCAAGCCAGGCATTCAAAAAGAGTGACACACAACTAGTGACTATCTGTGAAAAGGTTTACTTTGAGAGATTTACCCAGCATTGCACAAACTCTATGGTAGAGGTAAGGATTGAATTTGTATCGTCGGGGTTACCTTCAGTTGGCTTCACCATAAGTCTATCATTTTCCTTTCTGCAGTTCCCTGCCTTCTTCAGAAAACCCCATCCAACATCTGAAGCAAAAGAAGCAGCAGGACAAATGTTCTACAGACAAGTCTTTTTCACTGAAAAACCCATATTCATCCCCAAAGTAGGCCCAACTTGTGCACTGAACGAGGCAGATTTCTCTGGAAAAAGGAAACGGCATGCCATCATTTAAATCTAGACTGAATTGTAAGGTTCAGAAGGGCACAAGAAAACATTAATATTCTGGCATTTCCTAACTTTAGATGGTTTGACTGTGCAGCCTTAATAATGATGCTCTTTCACCAAAGTTGCAGGGGGGTATACACATACACATGCTGCTGGCAAAGAATATTTGTATTTGCTGGCAGCAAAGGACTGATGAGACTTAAAAAAAAAAAAGAAAAAGTCCCTTTTCATGCTCACTATCTTTTTCTCCCCCTGTGCCCTCCAAGTTTGACCACTTCTAACCTGCCCCTGTAGCCCATCTCCTCTTCATTTTAGATCTTTGCACAAGTCTTCTGGTCCAACCAGTTTTAATCTCTGCCTACGTGTCAACTGCCTCTCTCCAATATCACCCCTTGCACAAGGCCAGTCTCCTGTATAAAACGGTATCTGAAAGGAAATACCGACAGTTCACATCTGCTGATGCTGTCAGATGACACTTCCTGATGTCTCTTCTGGACTTGGTGGTGGTAACACAAAAGTGAATGTCTGGATACCTGCAGAAATTTCTTCATCAGATATCAAAGTTTCTCACCACCATCCAGGTTATTGACATGTGCATTCAACACAGCTAATTCCACCCACAGAGCTTTATTTTGCAAAACAAAAAAATGCCATTCCTTGTGTGGAATACTTGGTTGAAGCATGTTATGTTGTTGCTTAAGCTTCAAGGTAAAGGGAACACCATACCTGAGGGCAGATGATAACATCATTTCTGACTGAAAGCAAAAACATTTTTCTTATGGCAGCTGTGTGGAGCTAGCAACATTTTTTACATTAAATGAGAAAGAAAGGAAAAGGGCTCACTGCATGCAGACCCTTATTCAGCAACATACTTATGCGCGTGCCTAATTCTGAAATGCATAGGATTGGCCATGTGCCTAATGAGATTAATTGTGAGTTTAGAGTTAGGCACGTATGCCTTGCTGAATCTGGACCATAATTATGGTTAACAGCAGTGTAACACTCATCTTCTTCCAAAGATCCCCACCATCAAGCAAGCAGCACTTGACCTATTACTGAAACACAATCACTTGGGTGTGAAGGGGACTAGACCTTAAAGAGCAAACAGCAAGAATATAATTAGTATTATTGCATGAGCCCCACCACATCACAGATCACAAATAAATGCCTTGAGCAACTGAAAAGACAAAGCAATTTTGGATGAGTACAACAATGTCATTTCCTAGGGTACCAGAGTTAACACTCCTATGCCTACAATGCAATTTTAATGATTAACAATTGCCACAACCTTGCTTTTTACATCATAGTACCTCTGGTATTGTACAGTGCTCCCAAACACCTCGAGAGCTGCTGTGGAAGATTGACCTACTGACTATACCTATACTCAGTTTCCTATGCCACTTACTGAGGCACTTAGGCTTTCCTTGGGGTTTTTCAGGGCTAAATCTCAATATCCGTATCACAATTTGAGCTGGTATATCTGCAGTATTGGCATTTCACAAAGGAGACTCCTTCTTGTAGTAGCAGCAGCAACAACATTTTTGTTTAAAGACTGTCTTTTGATCATTTGGAAGCTGGAGGTGCTCCACTGTCGCTTAAGGGAATCTCTCAAGCTCTGAATACTTTTTGAAGTAGAAACTACCATAAAACCTCTTTATGGCTGCCAACATTTTCTGAGACGATAGAGAAACCCTCTCTCAGTGAGACAGCAGTATGAGTCACCAGTTCAACACAGTTCAGGGGTGGGGGGCACGACATGAATGAGGAGACTCAAAGGTTTCCTACAATGACTGTGCCTGGCTAGCAACAAAGAAAGAATCAAGCAGACTCAAAAAAAGTATGTCTTTTTTTTTCCTCCCCCAACTGCAGTGTTTTCAGAGATTATGGAATAAATCATCCTGCAGCTTTCTTGGCTCCTTTCCTTTCTCACGTATGGTAATTATTAGGTAAGTAAAATTGCAAAACGTTGCCAATAAAGTTGTTTTGTGAGAGAAAGGAAGTGAACCCAAACTGTTAAAACCTCAGTGGAAAACTGCACAGCTCTTACTACATTTTCTTTCTCTTATGACACTTTCTTTTCAATTATCTATATTCACAGAGATAAACAGGTAGATCCAATGAGCATTTATTTACTGGCACATCTGCACTGAAATCAAGCAGGTATTTATTGACACCAGGGCACAATTTTCAGGATTTTGCTTTTTAAAGGAAGGTGGTGGATGGTTGTTACATTAAGGGTGCTGACAGAAGTGACACTTTGGCATGTGATTGGCCCCCTGAAGTGCTCTACAGCCATGCCCTGACAGAAGTTCAGAGCTCTACAGTGCTTTAAAAGTGCCCAGGAGCACAAGAAGCTGAACCCTCATTACCTCAGGGGGGTCCGATCCACCTACCCCACCTTCCAGTGCAGGCTAGGAAAAACCCTGGGCCAAGCTCCCTCCTCTTCCCTCCCATCCTGAAAACAGCACCAGAGCTGGGGGCAGGGCCAAGGGAGACAGGCTGCAGACATACAGCTACTCCAAAGTGGAGCTCAATCCCCCAGACCCAACGGCAAGTGTCTGTTGGGGGGCAGGGAATTGATGTAACTCGTGACATTTCCCGTGAAGCTCCATAAGCTACAGCAGAGAGCTGCACATCTGTCAGCGCCCAAAGACAAGCTGCATATTAAAAACACAGTAACATCAGAAGTTCATGCTCTGATAAAATATAGAGAATATGTGTCTAAAAACTGTTTGTTAGCATACCGTGATAAACTGACAGCAAGAAATGGGCTAGTGGCTCCCAAACTTCTACAGATCATGCACCACCAATTTAAAATGATACAACCTTAAGTACCACCAGCAAATTTTTGTCATAAAAAAGTAATTATAATAAATCTGTTAATGCATACTGTCACGCTTAATCTGCTTTGTCCAGCAGCAGATGCCGTCAGCACTCTCCTCACAATCTGGAAAGCCCCTATCTGGCTTGCTACATGGCCCTGGCCATGTGCTGGGGAAACCCCGTCCCCTGTAAAAAACCCCGGGAACATTTTGGTGGGAAAATGTGACCAATCAGGGATTTGAAATTGGGCTTGCCATCTGGCCTATAAAAGTTAGGGTTGATTTTCCACCCAGGGGGGAGAAGGAGAGGAGAGAAGCCAGCGCATCCACCGCTCAGTGGGTAGCTTCCCATGGCTTCTCCTGCCTCCGGAACCATAGGCAATTGTTTGTGCTCCCGTTCGTACTGGTTCTCGTTCTCGATCTCGGATCCATCGTTCTGTTCCAAGTGTAAGTAAGAGATCAAATAAAAAATCTTCTGGAACTGTTACGAGTCCACCTCTCCCTCTCGCAAACTAACATCAGGGGACAGAACCCACCAGGGCAACAGTCACCACCTGGCTCGCGCCCCGCACACATACCACTGGTGGTACCTGTACCACAGATGGGGAACTGCTGGTAGATGTTCAAACTAGGTCAGCAGTCACAACTGGGGCCAGATGTTTCCAAGCGCTCAGTTCCCATCTAGGCAGTTTGGGTTGGGACTGCAATACTGTATTCTGTGAGAATGGTTCCAAGCACTACATCTTGTGAACAGAAGTATTTGTATCTATTCAAGGACAGGTATGGAGACAGTGGCATTTTTTCACAAATGTACTTAGCTACCACGTTTGTATATGCAACCCCACCTTGTGTGCATGTGTTCTAAAAGTATTGGGAACTAGAGCTGTGCGTAACAGCTCTGTTCCACTTTGACTTCCATTTCGACGGAACAGTGTTTCGTTTAGAGTTTTGTTTCATGTCAAAAGCACTGTTCCATTTTGTTTTGTTGAAACTGTTTTGACGTTTTGCCCATAGGCTATTCTGCACCCAGTGACAGGAAGACCAGTGCTGCCGCTGGCCCCAGACGGCAGCAGCAGCCTCCTGTCATCCAGCAGGCAGATCAGGGAACCGCACCCCTGGGAGGAGTCCAGCAAAGCCTTGCAGCCCTCCCAGGGGTGCAGGTGAGGCCCCGATCTGCCTGCCAGATGACAGGAGGCTGGTGCTGCCAGCTGGGGCCAGTGGCAGTACCTATCTTACTGGCACGGGCTGTGCCCAGCACCGGTCCCAGCCGGCATCACCGGCATCACCAGCCTCCTGTCATCTGGCAGGCAGATTGCGGGGGTTGCCCACACCCCTGGGAAGGCCAGAGCTGTACCAGACTGCTCCCAGGGGTGTGGACCCCAATCTGCCTGCCAGATGACAGGAGGCTGGTTCTGCTGCCTGGGGCCAGTGGCGGGGCCCAGGGCAAATCAGCTGGTGTGGAGACTCACCTCTGCCCCAGGATTGCACCAGAGCCGACCCCAGGTCCCACACCAGAGCCAACCCGAGGAGGCTGCATGGCCCAAGACAAATCAGCTCATGCAGAGAACCATCCCCACCCTGATCCCAGGTTGAGGGCAGATCCCCACACAAGCCGATTTGCCCCGGGCCCCACCACTGGCCCCACATGGCAGAACCAGCCTCTTGTCATCCAGCAGGCAGAATGGGGGCCTGCACCCCCAGGAACAGTCCCGCACAGCCCCTGCAGCCCTCCTGGGGGTGTGGGGAGGCCCCCCAATCTGCCTGCCGGATAACAGGAAGCTGGTGCTGCTGGCTAGGGCCAGTGGCAGCACCGATCTTCCCGGCACTGGGTGCAGGCTGTGCCCAGCACTGTCCCAGGTGGCAGGAACAGCCTCCTGTGATCTGGCAAACCAATCAGGGGGGCCCCCCACACTTCTGGGAGGGCTGCAGGGTGTCCCTGATCTCGTGCTGGGAAGATCGGTGCTGCCACTGGCCCCAGCCAGTAGCACCAGCTTCCTGTCATGCAGCAGGCAGATCAGGAGCCCGCACCCCCAGGAGGAGTCTGGCACAGCCCCTTAGCCCTCCCGGGGATGCAGGTAGGCCCCTGAACTGCCTGCCAAATGACAGGAGGCTGCTGCTGCTGGCTGGGACCGGCACTGGAGCCAAGTAAACCTGGCTTTGAAACTTTTCAAAACATTTTGAGTGCCCATTTTTCATTTTGCAGCTATTCCGAAGGCTTTTGTTGTGTTTTTATTTCACTGTTTTGAGCCCGAAACAGGTTCAAAACAAAACACCAAGTGAAATTTCACATAGCCCTATTGGGAACATGTAAGCTGTAAGCATAATTTTTAAAGAAAGATTACCTTTTGACTTTAGTTTGGATTTCTGTTGATACTTTTGCCATACCTAAAGGCATTCTTGGTTTCCCCACCTGTGGCTCTCCTGTTATAGCATGTGTCAGAATGCTTCTGTGCAACGTGAATCGTTGAAACCTCTTTGTTTTTAACAGAAAGGAGCGCACTCTAATTAGCTGTTCATACTTCTCTCTTCTTTCTAGCGTTCCCTCTAATGTAATATTTTTAAGTCTGATCTTACAGTGAGAGAGAGAGAGAGAGAAAGAAAGAATCAACATCAAGCATTTCAGTAGCCTCTCTAGGTAACTTAAAAAAACTCTAACCTGTCAGCTTGATCTGATACAAGTCCATGAAATATACAACCATGCAGCTGTGAACAGAATAGCTATGTTAACAACACTATAACTTTCAGGCATAAATTATTAGGAACTGAGCCTAGAATATTCAAAGTATGTCTCTGGATAAATCTTGAATTCAGATACAGCTCTTGAATACATGACTGCACGCACATATGTATGCACATATACCCCCCTTCCAGGGGTAAGAGGCAGGAACAAGGGCCAGGCCGCAGCTGGAGTACTGTGTCCGGTTCTGGGCGCCGCACTTCAAGAAGGACGTGGAGAACCTGGAGAGGGTCCAGAGGAGGCCACTTGTATGGTTGAGGGCCTCCGTGGCCAGCCCTATGAGGAGAGGCTGAGGGACCTGAATCTCTTCAGTCTCCACAAGAGGAGATGGGGGATCTTGTGGCTGCCTACAACCTTATCGGGGCCACCAGCAGGGATGCGGGGAAAGTCTGTTCACCGGAGCCCCCCTTGGAGTCACCAGGAACCATGGCCACAAGCTGAGGGAGGATAGGCTTAGGTTAGAAATTAGGAAGAACTGCTTTACGGTAAGGGTGAGCCTGGAATAGGCTTCCCGGAGAGGTGGTGCTCTCACCTTCCCTGGAGATCTTCAAGAGGAGACTGGATAAGCACCTGGCTGGGGTCTTATGACCCCTGCCACCCCCAGTGCTCCTTCCTGCCCATGGCAGGGGGTCGGACTAGATGATCTGTCTAGGTCCCTTCCCACACATCGATTCTATGACTCTATGATTCTAAGTACATACATATGATAAGATCTTTATTAAGTGTTACTTATTCTCTAATTCCTTTAAGTATTTCTCAATAATTGTGATTTATTATATGGGTTTTAGGATGGAAATCTTCCCTTAGAACTACAGAGCATAGTAAAATAAAAAGGGGTCTATCTCTAATGGATGAATCTCAGAAGTGGGGCTCTGGAAACAATTGAGGTTTTTTCAGCATGACAGTCAAACCAATTGATTTTGATCAAATCAAAGTTAGAATTTAACGGAGAAAAACAACAGAAAAAAAACCACTTCTTCTTGAAAGTGAAAACTTCTTTTTGGGGGCATATGACAGAAAAGCAAAGGAAAATAATCAGCAAAGGAAAATCCTTCTCAGGGTTAAGATACCACACCTAGGATGTGAGAGATCCACATTCAATTGTCTCCATGGCCTGCAGAGACTTGAAACCACCCAATGAGTGCCATGACCAGACTACAGGGTAATTGGGTACATCTACTCCATGTCCCCAGTCCTTCAGGGAGAGCCAACCTTGAATTCACAATGCCTCTCCAAGTAACCTGAAAAAACTGTAACCTGTCAGCTCTGGAGGCTGACATTGGCTCCAAAGATAAGCAGCTTTAAACCCTCTGGGTCAAGCTTCTGGGAGGAAAAGGGGGAAGCAAGGCAAGAGAGACTGAACTGCAGGCATTTACTACAGGCCACCAAACCAAGGGGAGGAGCTGGAGTTCTCTTGAGAACTGACAGAGGCCATGCATGCAAGGGACTTGGTTGTCACCGGCAACTTCAATTACCCAGACATAGTTTGGGAGAAACACTCGGCTAGGTTGGATCGGTCACGTAACTTCTTAACTGTAAATCAAGGAGCCCTTTCTGACCTAGGAAGTACAAGGGCCAACCAGAGGTACCACTCTCCTGGACTTGTTCTTGGCCAAAGGAGATAATCTGGTGTGTAGCTTGAACATTGAGGGTAGCCTGGCCAACAGCGACCATGAAATTATCAGGTTCACTGTCCACCACAAAGCTGACAAAACAACTAGTAGGATTGAAGTCCTGGAGTTCAAAAATGCTGACTTTGACAGGTAATGGACATTCAGGAAAAAACTGAACTCCTGAATGTCCATTTTGCTTTGGTATTTCACTGGACCAAGGGGAAAGACAAGTGAGATAAGGATCACAGGGGGCATGGTAGGAATGATAGCCTCCCTACTGTGGATGCTGAGCTGGTGCAATATAAGTCAGCAGGACCAGATGGACTTCATCTGAGAGTGCTGATGGAGCTGGATGAGGTCATTGTGGAACCCCAGGCAAAACTCTTTCAGAAATCATGGCACACAGGGGAGACCCCTGAGGATTGGAAGAGGACCAACATCGTGCCTATCTTCAGGAAGGGGAAGAGGGAGAACCTGGGCAATTATAGGCCTACCAGCCTAACTTCCATCCCAGGGAAAATCCTGGAAAAACTCATTACAGAATCTATGTGTGATACGCTCATTGAGAGTAAGATTCTGAACAACAGCCAGCATCGTTTTTTCATGGGTAGGTCTCATCTTGCCAATCTCATTTCCTTCTATGACCAGAACAACTTGGTGTACAGCTGTTTACCAGGGCACCCCTGGGGAAGACCTGGATCAACGGATACAGACTCCTGGAAGGCCGCTTCAAGCTCAATTCCAGGAAAAACTCCTTCACAGCCAGGGTGTCCAGACTGTGGAATAAACTCCCTCCAGTGGTGGTGCAGTCACCTACCCTGGAAAACTTCAAAAGGAGACTGGACAGTTGCCTCGCTGGGGTCACTTGACCCCGGTTATCTTTTCCTGCCTAGTGCAAGAAGACAGGACCCAATAATCCACAAGATCCCTTCCAACCCCTAACAATCTATGAATCTATACCCATCCACATGCCAAACCAAGATTTTGGGTGTTAAAGCTGATCCTGAAGCACTGTCCACCTGCTGGAATCAGAGATCTTAAGAACACCCATGGCAGAAATCAGCCCCAGGGTGGCTCCACTGCTTCATTTCTAGGTTTGGCATGTACGTGTAGAAGCAGGCGTATTTGGAGGGGAGGGAACAGTTCACACCAGCCGTCCCAGAAACCCTAGGGACAGTGTGGGCATGTCCTCAGTCTCTTCTGATGATACAGTTCCACTTTGCTGTACTGAATATTTAATTATAGGTAGTGAGATGACTTGAGTTTCAGTTTCTGCAAATATGATTCTTATACCAGGTTAGATATTCCTGTCAGGGAGTGGAAAGGCTCTACCAGAAGAGTTTGAGAACATTCTCTGCTTATAGCCTAGGGCAGGGGTGGGCAAAATGCAGCCTGCGGGCTGGATGTGGCCCGCCAAGCCATTCTATCCGGCCCACAGGGCCCCTAAAAAAATTTAGAAAATTAATATTAATCTGCCCCTGGCTGCCTGTCATGTGGCCCTTGATGGCTTGCCAAAACTCAGTAAGTGGCCCTCCACCCAAAATAATTGCCCACCCTTGGCCTAATGGCTGGGGTACTATCCTGAGAGATGCATGACAAGTTCAAATTCATTCTCTGGCTGGCTCAGCCTGTAAAACCTTTTCTGAAGGACTCATTTAACTTGTTGGATATTACTAAAGATGGGTGGAACTAGCTTGATTTGAGGTGTTAATCATGAATCTGAAGTTTCCGCAAAATTCACATGTATTTGGGTTTGAGATTTCAACTCAGTTAAAGCTTTTGTATCCTTGTCTTCCCTTTGTCTGAGGGAAAGGATGGTTCCTATTTTGTTCCCCAGCATCAGTCCATCTTCTACTGATGCAACTCAGAACATAAGAATGTGCCAAAACTTGAGCAAAATTTAAACCAACCTAGTATTTATACTATAAATGCAATAAAATAATGTTTTGGTTTAACAAGAACAAAATCTTTTCAGGGCGGTAGGCCAAAATGTTCTGGATAAGTCAAAGACATACATGCCACTTTTGGGTGGTTAGGCACAATAGTCTCCCAGGATCCAAAGTTTCAGAATTTGTCCTTCACATCTAATGATGTCCCAGCTTATGCAATTAAATTACATTGTCCTTCACTTGCAATCAGATCCCACTGAAGGCTCTTACATTTTGTACTAGGTGTGTAAATATCTGTTGGGTGCTTATACTCGGAGAGGCAGCAGAATGTTATCACAGGGGGTGCATCTACATGTTCACTACTGCACCATAGTTACTGCACATTATGTTTACTACCTGGGTACTAAATCAATGCACAGTAACTGGCAATACTGTACAGTAGCGCTGGCACACACTTTTAGTGATACTAATGCACAGTAGACTAATACTACTGTGCATTAGCATGGTTTTCACCGTGACATGCTAATATGCAGTAGAATTAGTCTACCGTGCATTTAGTGTCTTGTGTAGACATGCCCAGTTTGCTAGGAATGCTTTTGAAATGTTTTAAGCCTCTGTGGAACTGAGACACAGAAACTGTACATTTTGTTGCCAAATAAGTGGGCCTGTTGATAACAAGCTATTTAATTATCAAGTTTAGACTATACACATGCCTGTGCTATGATTGCCATCTCTTGCACATCATGCTTAGCAAGAAATCCTGAGACACCAGACAGAAGCCACTGTGAACAACCCAGGAATCTACACACGCCCACCTGGTATGTGTCTTGAAAATTTACCTGACGTGACAAAGCAATTCCCAAAGGCAGCTGCTTAATGAGGCTTATGACTAGAAAAGCTGTCTGAATACATTTGGAAAAATTCAAACTAGACAAACGCTGACGCATAACCTTGTATAATGTGATAATACTGCAAGAAGGCTCAATTGTCTTACTCTGCTTGTGAACTAACTTAGGCCCATATACCTCTTCTGAGCAATGTGCTGTTTTGCCAAAGGGTATTCTAGTTTGTTAAATGAGATTCAAGTTGGCACATGGAGTTACATGGAGCTACCTTCATTAGCTACGTGCATTAAGGTACAGAAAAACAAGGGCAACTAAATAAAAAAAGCCAGCAGCAGGGTCCTACGAGGTACTTTTTGAAGAATGTATAATAGGAAATAAGTGGACATACTTCAAGTGCATTGCATAGCTGAAAAATTATGTCCACTCAAGGAGTTCAAGACCACACCCAGGAATATCTTAACACTACTGTAATTAAGGGTGGGACAGTTGGTTCAGATAAAATAAAGGAACAACCTGAAACTACACCCAAACCTTGATGCGACCTTCCTCAGCCTTTTCAAGGTTGCTTTGCTTTTAGTACCCTGCACCTCTCATAAATCTTCTCTTTCAGTGCCAGACTAGAACAAAAACAGAAATATCACACAATTGGCCCTCCTCCTAGAAACAGGATTTGTTAAAAATCTCACCGCATTTTCAAACTGAAACAATTTAATTCTCAAAAAGTACTTCACAAAGAGTTAATTGTTTATGCTTTTAAAATAGGCAATTAAATATAATCCCAGGAAGCCAAGGTGGAAAGTTCAAAAGTAATCTGTAGAAGGCATAAAATTATTTTTCCCTTTTACAGAAAAGGTGTGAGCATTTTTATAATACTACTTTGTTTTACATTAGAAAAGAAAAATCAAGAATACCCAGTTTCTTTTCTGTTTTACAAAATTCCTAAATGGTAAAAAGAAAGTCAACAGGGATTTATTATTTACTATATCACTCAACACAAGAACAAGAGGGTCACACAAAATGAAACTAATAGCTCATAAACTGAAAACTAACAAAACTGATTACTTTTTCACGCAGTGTGCAATGACAGTGCAGAACTCACTGCCTGCCAGATGTTGTGGAAGCTGACCATTTGGTTAGATTCAAGAAGGTATTGGACCATAGGCAATGAAATGGGGTGGGCTATAGCCCGACCAATTATTAGCATGTTAATTTAGCTAGCTATGTAGTTAAAAAAAAATTGATATAGTTTTAACCAGAATGACAATTGCACATTTGTGAGTTATATAAATTAACATGCTAAAAGTTGGTCAGGCCATGGCCCAGGTGGCCCACCCCGTCCTGCAGCCTATGGATTGGACAAATGGTTGGAGGCAATGAGCATCAGTAGCTATTGAGCACGGCAGTCAGGGGCACAGCCTCTGAATGAGAACTTCCTACCATAAATGCTGGAAGCTGCAAGAGAAAAGGGGATAGTGGAAAAAACTCTGGCCATACCCTGTTCACTCTCCCTTTCAGCATCCCCTCTCTGCCAGTGACACAGGATACCGAATTCTTACCAGAACAGCTTTTCTTCCAGCTACCTGTCAGGTACTGGAGCTCAAGCAGATGTATGTTAATCAAGTTAAAACTAAAAATAAAGTTTTGAGCAAACCTCATTTTCCTGCCCAAGTACATTTCACTGTTATGAAACAGTGATATTCCCAAAGAGTTCTTGGGTACCCAAGAACATATGCAATTTGAATCTTTCACCCCCATTTCCAAAATTGAAAGACCCAGTGAAATTTGGGTAAGTCTACACAGCACAATGCAGTGTAGTGAAATATGGCCAAGCTAGCTTGGGTTATGGTGGCATGCAAGCGTGTTAGGGTAGAGTTCTGTGTTAACGTAGCTATGGTGATTCCAGCACCTAAGCTAAGTTAGACATTCAGGCAAATATACCTGCTCTCTCACATCATTCACATGTTTTTGAAAAGGTTGCCCACAACCTGAATTTCAGATATACAAAAAACAAAACTGTGGGAAATAGACGGTTCTTCATATGTTGTACATCATCATCCCTGTACATCTCTTCTAGGGCTATGTGAAACTTCAGGTGCTGACTCAGTTTGGAGGAGATTTGGCCCAATTAAAAAGTCCAAATTGATTTGAAGCTCTATGAATCACTTCAGAAAAGAATCAGAGAGCTTCAGAGATTCAGACAGTACCTGCTTGCTGCCATAGGGAGCATGCTGCTAAGTAGGGGATGGGGGAGGGGGGCTGGAGGAGACTATGGGGGCCCCATCCCCTGCCTGTTCCCCCAGCCCTCTACCCGCTCTCCCAGCCCCGCCCTATGGCTGCCCTGACCGGCCCAGCTCCCGGCTCTTTGAAAAAAAGAAAAGAAAAAGCCCCTACTCACCAGTTGCTGCAGCATCCTCAGGGCTTCTGGGGGCTCGTGGCAGAGCCTCCACACAGCATGGGACAGTGGGGGGCAGCAGGGATCACCCCCTACCCCCTGACTGGCAGCATCCAGTGAGTTCAGGGCTTTTTTTTTTTTAAAGAACCGGGAGCTAGGGCCAGCCTGGGGGGTGGTGCTGGGAGAGCTGGTGGGGGTTGGAGGGCTCATGGCAGAGCCCCCCACATGGTGCAGGGCAGTGGGGATCGCCCCCCACCCCACCTGGTAGCAGTTGGTGAGTGCTGGGCATTTTTTTTTTTTTAAAAGAGCTGGGAGCTAAGGCTGAGCGGGGTAGCCATTGATGGGGCTGAGAGAGCAGGAAGGGGATAGGGCCAATTCAGAGATTCAGCTGCAGCCAAATCTCTGAATCAAATTCAGCCAGATCAATTCAGGACAGCGATTCAAATCACCAAATCGAATCACTATCTCCCGAATCAGCCAAATCCAAAGCGAATACTAGCCACTTCGCACAGGGCTAATATCTTCTTTAAGGCCTCCATCCTCAAATGTTTACATGCTTTATTTTGAGCACAAATAGCCAGTGAGGACTAGTCAGTTAAGAAAATGGAACTGCTTACAGTTTAGCTCATGAATAAATACTGTGAAGGATCAGGATTCTTAAGCACCTTGCTCAAAGGGAAACAGGGGAGGTAGGTCAATAGAAAAGCTGCAGTTAGTAATTAACAGCCTAGCAGTTAACTTTTTCAGTTTCCAGGATTTATTTTGTTGCTACTTCCATTACTTATTCTTGTTTTTTTGCATAAATTATAAGTCTTGAGCATTTGTTTCAGTGTTTTTTAAAATACAGTAATTAAAAAGTCCACCATCATTATTTTATTAACCCAGTCAATTTTGTATTGTGTCATGTGTCCTATTAACTAGTTTAAACCACTTTCTAACACTGCTTTAAAATATTAAAATCCAAAACTGTGAAATTATGAACCCAAAAAAGTCACAAAATTAGATTAAGCTATTCAGTTTGTTATGCACTGTATTAAAAGTTTGGTTAAAGAGTTTGTCTCTTTTTATTAATCTTCTGGATTTTCCAAGCCATTAGAATAAACAATCACATGTCTCAAGCTTTCCTTGGAACATGTAAAGGTAAAAAATTTGGTCCAATTCTGATTTAGTCTTGATATTTGTGTGTAATTGCAACTCTAGCATCTGACATTTTAAAAAAAATCTCAAAATATGTGATAAGAACAAACACTGATGGTTTTTCAAGCCTAAATTCAATCTGTAATGTTATAATAGAGTTAGAATGACATTGTAGCTGTGATGGTCCAGAAACTGAGAGAGAGAGAGATTTCTTAGGTTGATATCTTTTATTGGACAAAATGCATAGTTGGGATAGAGTTAGATAAGCTTTGTTCTTTTTCAGCAGTGGATTTTGGTATCATCTGTGTTATGGTAGCAAAGGAGGTCTTGTATTCAAAACCTTGTCTAACTCTATCCAGCTATACAGTTGGTCCAATAAAGGGTATCACCCTAGGAAATCTATAATGCACTAACTAGATACATGGTAAATTTTAGGTATCATAGGTATTTCTATTACAGTATCTGACAAATTTCGGGAGGTAATCCAATAGTCCTAACAAGCTTTCTGACCAGCTCACTATTATGTCCATCAAGGTTTTTCCCCCTTTTTCCCTCCAACCTCTTGACTTACCCATAACTTTCACAAATTGGTACGATTACTCTTACATTTGCTTCTTTACGTTTGAACTTGGCAATGGGGGGTAGCAGTAGAGACTGGAAACAGATGAATTTCATTCCTCATTACACCAAGAGAACCTGAAGTATGCACGATGGCCAAAGCTTCTGTGTGAATACATGTAAGCCCAGCTCTGGTCTATGGTGTTATCCTTACCATGTAGCTGGCAGGAAGAGAACACGAGGATATCTCTGTGGCCAAAGCACGTGCTTTCACTTCCAGGAATGGATCTCTCGTTTTTACTGGTTGCTGCTAAAAACACAATTGCCTCACTCCAGCATCATGTGCACCAGTGTTCCCATGCTGAAAAATGATGGCAGGGCACTTTAAACTAAAGCAGATTTGATGAGCTTTAGTTCAAAGCACCCCGCCACCATTTTTCAGCACGGGGATGCTGATACACATGATGGTCCGGGTGCTTTTAATTAGCTTGGTTCTCAGAGCTGCACTAATTAAAGTATCACCCTCTCCCACCTTCCAGAGCACATCTATAAGTGCTCATCACCCCTTACCTATCCCATGAGCCTTTAAATGTTTTTCTTTTGAGCCAGTTTCCCTTTTTTAGGTTCAAACTCATCACACACACCTACTTTTTTAAAGATAAAGAGAGGTTTTAAACAAAACAGATCCTTTATAAACAGTACAACAGGCAGAGGAAGGGGATATTGTTAGATGAAATGGAACAGTTCATAATGAAACTATTGTGGTTACAGGTTCAGAAATGTTAGGATGGTTTTTGCTGTGGCTTAACTGTTAACTAATACTAGCATTTAACTAGAAAGACTTGCAATGTTAAGTTGCTCAAAGGGCAAACTGAAATCCTGGTTTGGACTGATAGTTTTCTTCTTAGCTAGAAGTGCACTTCTTCTCTACAGCTGAATCAAGATGCAATTCCCCCTCAAGTACTACAGATGCATATAAAACAGGGTTAAAAATACCCTGCTATCTCACTCCCTTTATTCTGCCAATTATAATGACTTTTCCAGCTCCCCACCCATCACCTCAAGCAACTTGTTTCCTTCTGTTCATTTTCATACCATCTTCCACACTGCCCTTTATCCACCTCCCAATGCAATTCATGCATGCAAAGGGCCAGCCTAAGTCCCCTCTTATCACTCCAGGCTAAGTGGCAATTAACTAAAGTGCAGTCCACCCCAGGTGGCCTCCTAATATCTGAAGAATTAACTGGCTGCCCTAATGCCTCATTCAGATTTCTGGTATAGATTCAATTCTCTAAGTGGTTGATTAGCACTAGTTCATGCCATTCATTTGCTGTATTAAACCAAATATTAACTCCACAATCAGTTTAGGTTACTATCTCACTCTGGATCCCCATACCTCTGTTCTGTCTTTCTTTACCTATTGTCTAGAGTCAAAGATTTCTAGGATGGTAGCTGCCTTTCTGGCTTGTACAGCATCAGTCAGCTTGCTGGGATTGAAGGTTGGCTCATTTGTAATGGTGCTAGCTTCAATAACCTGACTTGCCAGTGACATCTGTTGAGTCAGTGCCAGTGCATGAATCCCTAGTCTCCCTTTGTGGGACTCACATTTCTTGTCTTCTTACCTTGAAGGAATTCCACACACTGCAGCGGCTTAGGGTAGAAGTGGCATCTGACCCCATGGGCTGGAAGAATAGCACAGCACTGATCTATGGGCCAAATCCCCTTCCCTCTCCCACAGCATACTGGATTGGGCACCCACTTCCTTTGGTCTGGGATCTGTGCTGCATCTGGGGCTGCATGCATCACAGATCCCAGAACTACCAGGGTGAACACTATGTGCAGTGCGCATCCTGGAGTGGGCACCTCGCGTAGTGCAGTCTGGCCAGGGTGGGCACTGTGTGGGGCACAATGCCCACCCCGGCTGGTATGGGATCCACGACAGAAGTATCTAATGATTATACAGCACAGTCTGAGAAGGGCCAAGGTGGACATCACATTTTGTGCTTGCAGGGCTGATCCAGCATGCACTCTGCCCCCTGTGGGTCTGCTCAGATGCAGGGGTAACACTGGGGCCAGAGGAGGGCCTCCATGGGCTGGATCTGGTCTGCAGCACATATTTTCAACAGCTTTGGTCTAAGGGGATTAAAATGATGTGTCCCAAGTCATATAGACTAGAGACTACAGCATTAATTCAGGTCAAATAGCTAGTTACACTGCAAGGAGCCCTGTTGAGTAGGATCTGGTTCAATGCAAGCAACTTTAGCAACAGAGCTGAGAACAGAACACTAGTCTGGAGCCCTTCTACCCCTTTGCTGCTTTATTACAGTGTTTCAGGCAGGGTGGCACCTTCAAAAACAGTTAGTCTGACCCTCCTCTAGCACCAAAGACCTGCCCTACTTTCTGCCTGACGTCAGACTAACACAGCTAACTGCTTCCATTTCCGAATGAGGTGTTTCAGCTGTTCAAAACACTTTCATGTTAAATTTTAACTTTAAAGTGTTTCATGTTCTGTTTTCAGGTTCAGTTAACATGTATGATAACAAAAGAGTATTTGTTATAGATATCTGACATACAAAGAGAAATTGAGGGGGTTACCATTTTGATGAAAAAACAAAACAATGCTTCCCCCACCCACCCCAAAACAACAACAACAAAAACCACTTAGGTGGGCCCAAAAATCATCTGGGAAAGAAATTACTTTTTTTTCTTTTAACTATAGCTGAACAAAAATCCATTATTACTACAGGTCATTTGCTGATTGTAATGCACTGGCAGGTTACAAGCAGTAAATATTGCCATGTATAAGCCAACCATGCAGACTTAAAGAAACAGCCAATATGAATAAATGTTTGTTGTAGCAACACAGCTGACATTTGTGCAGGGAAAAGTCACCTGCTTTAAGCCATGAAAAACCAAGAGGAACACTCTTAAAGAAGGAGAAGATGCGGATCACATTCTCTCCACTTGGCATGAGGATAAAAATATCCAGCAGTTACATGAAACTCTAAATTAAACCTCATAAATATGCATTCAATTTGGATTTCCTAAAGTCAGTTAACCAAATATCCACAGATAATTAGAAAAACTTTATTAGACTTTACCAAGCTACAAAAGAAGAATATTGCTTAGCTATTATTCAACAAATGTAATTAGTTATCAGTTGGTATTTGCTTAACTAGCTGGTCTGGTTGTAGCTACAGAAGCACACATAAAACTGCCATCTGGTTTATATTGCATTGGCGGCACACCATGTTTTGTTTTGTTTTCTTTTTTTTTTTTCAGCTGTTGTCACTGCCTCACTGCATGACACATCCTAAACAAAATTTGGAGACTACTGTCTATGTTTGCTGCTATCCAGGTTTTTCACTTATGGTCATACTCCTGTGGAGAGTCTGGTCTGAGCAAACCAAAAGGCAATGACTTTGGTAAAAGCTATGGTTTGTTTGTTGCCCATCATTACTTGTTATAATGCATGATATAACTGATTTACTTAAAGCCAGATACTGTTACCTTTACTCACACTGAGCCCTATCTTTCTGCACCCACAGTCCTTCTGCCTTTGATGTAGTTTAGCTTTAAGGGTGCAGTTAGGGCTTGTGTTTTTTTGCTTAACAAGGGAAAGGATAAAACCTCGACAAAATATGATGCAAATAAGCCTAGGAGGGTTGCAGAGGTGACATGCAGTGCTTATGCAGTTACTATAAGAACACTATGATTTGCAGCGAACTCCCACAATGCACCAGCTATGCTATGTTACTCAATGGACAGAAAAGAGCTCTCTTTCCCCCAGATTTCATAGTAAAGAGTACTTAGGCTTTGCTCTGACAATTTTTTCTAAATGATGAATAGTCTCTTGAAGTCTAAAATCAGGCAGCCTGCAGCCTATGTGTGTGGATGGTCATAATTACATTCTAATGGCAAAAATATATTCCAGACATTTTCACTCCTGCTGTAGTACAGGCCCAGCATAGCTGTACTGGGGGAAGGCATGGGCACCCAAGTGATTGTCTTGGCCAGAAATAAGTGCCTTTCTCTGGCCAGAAGGAGACCTTCTTCCCTGTGAGACTCTCAGCAATACCCCTTTCTCTTGGAGTTAAGTACCTCAACCTGGTTTGCACCTCTGTGAAAAACAAAGCTAGTCCCAACTAGCAACAGCCAAGTGGCTGGGGTACCTCTCCCCCTTAAGGGATGGAAGAGACCTGGATTCAAACCCGCCCTACCCACTTTGGGGCATGCTTGTAAAGCTACAGCCCAGGTGAGCACCTTCACCTGCAGTCTGCTAGGGATTCTGGGTCTATCTCTATCATGCCTCTAGGAAATGTTTTGTTTTGTAGAAATAAGTGTTCAGTGGGACAGAGAGTGAGTAGAATTATACTGACACTGAAGCCTGATCACCTGGGATGTTCAAGACTGATTCAAGCCTCAGCTCCCACAAACATGCAATCATTTTTAAAAAGTAAAATAGCTTCAGCAGGAGAGATTGGGAAAAACCCATCACAGAATACCCAAAGCCCAGAGGATTCACCCGGAAGAAGCAGATTCAAAGCCTTCTAGCAAATCAGGCAGAAGCAAGACTTGAACCCATGTGCCCCACACTACAGACAAGTCACTTGAGACATGCACCTCCCTGGCAGCTTTATGTGGGCTACATTGATTTTAGGCATGCTTTGAGCATGTAATGGGACTATGCCCCCATTGACAGATAGGGTGGGGAGCATCTAGCTGGAAATTCCACTTTGACCTGAGCAGTTCATTAAGTGTGGGCTAGCATTAGTGCAGGCCTGAGACAGAAACTGGGGGAGGCTTATACTGCTTAGTGATAGCACCTTGTGCTGCTACATGTATACTTATACCACTTCCCAAACCAGAAGTCACGTAGTTGCTTTAGTACAGGGCTGTGCACACTCTACTGAGAGGCAGAATCAGATAATGCATCAATGCAAATGGACTAAGGCAGCTATACTGCTGCTAGTTTGGAAAGCAGCACACCCAGTGCAGTATACCAAGGCCTGTACCATAACAGAGCAGTATATACACTCCCTTCGGTACATATGGGACTGTGGTGCCTCTAAGTAATCATCTAAGCAGTCTTTTTGAAGATGTTGGGATGTCTAAACTAATAGATGCAGATCTGACAGAGTATTTAGGGGTCTAAGGCCATCCAGTGAGATACAGATATAAACTTAAGAAATCCTCTTCCAACCAATCTAAGTTGACAGAGAACAACCAAATGGAAGAGTCTTAAGTAATGAGTTCACCAGCTGGCTCCCAAGTAAATTTTCTGAGGACCTAGCACTTTGTGTTCGTTTCTGCTCGTATGTAACCTTCATTTTTTTATTGCCATGCCAGGGAATTTCTCAGGTTAACTGCATTGGCTTTTGCAGGAATAACTAAGCTGTTACAAATGTGGCAAGAGGAAAGGAATCTCAGCAGAGGTCTGCTTGGGGGAGGAAAATGGAGAGATAAAAGGAATGCACCTGTGTTTGGGATAAGGCACCCATATAACTGTAGCACTGAATACTGGGTATTGTTTTGGTATCTGTCCGGTTATTTTATAACAGGGAGACAGATGATTCACTTAAATGGACTGCAGAGCAAGCTAAGTCAGGTGTTGCTGAATGGGCCTGAGGTCAAGTCAGCCCTTCCATGGAAACGGAGTAATAAATCTATCCTCTTGCAAATTAACAGTGCTTTCCAAACTTGTGCTTTTCAGAGACACTCTTTGGAAGTCCCCTATTAGTCCCTACATGGCATATAGGGTCTGACTCTCAACCTGATGGTAAGCAAAGAGCTTGCAATTAGCGGTGGCAACACTAGTTAGGCAAGTTTGCACTTGTTTACAGGTGCATATTATTGGTCTGATAATGCCATTGCTAAGTTTCTGTTAGTTTTATAAATTAAAAAAATGAAACTTATTTTCCATCAAGGAAGTGGTACAACACCCTGTCAGCTCACATACCAAACACACCAATTCTCCAACTGCTTAATCAGTGTTGGGGTTTCTAGAGATATAACAATTCAGTGGTCACAAATAAAAGTGCTTTGAGATTTAACACAAGATTACTGCCTACTAATGAAAAAACAAAACAAACTGTTCTTAAATATCTCCTCAGTGTTCCTTTGAAAGATCAAGAACAGGAATAGGTTTTCCATCTAAAGTGTTTTTCCACAGAAAATTTGGCTTTAAATTAAACAACTGCATGCGAGCGTGTGTAAAAAGTGCCTGCTTTCCATAGAGAATTTTACGTTTTGAATTTTCAGCGTAACAATGTGTAAAAAATAAACAATCCAACTTGCTCTCTCTATAGACTTATCACATCAAAGTATAGACCCTGAAAAGCAAATAAAAAGTAACAAAGAAAGAACAATATTCACATTAATAACATACCTTGGGAGAGTTTCTGTCCCACTTCTATTGTAGCTCTTCCATTCCAGAATCGCTACACTCCAGTTTGACTCTGGGGAAACTACATAATAGAAAGGCACTTGATGTATGTATTTCCCCAGGTATGTTAATTAAATCAGCTGACTTTCATTGTAAAAATGAAATGTTCATCTGCATTTTGCTTTTCTTTCCACTAGACTCAGTCCTGCAGACCCAACATCACCAAGGGAGAACGAGCTGTGGATTCTCCCTCATCTGGTATGTCCACTGGATTGCTCACTGAGTTCCACTGGGCTTCACATGTGTGTTAACCCACTCAGGACAATAGGCCTGGTTTCATTGAGGTCAATTTGGGGGACCTTGGCTTACCCAGGTGTCACTGAGGGCCTGATTTAGCCAACAGAATATATAGATGATGAGGAATAAGGTGAAAAGAACACAAGGTGACTCTTGAAGGCCAGGTGGAGTTTGCAGTGTTGAGGGCTAAGTATTTTTTGTCATCTGAACACTTTTGATATAGAAATCATGAAAGAGTTAGAGTTACTGCTCAGACAAGAGCTACACTGTGAAGCCTCCCAGTGTATTTTTAAGATACCATTTCAGTCATAACATGCTCACTTGAGGCCTTTGAGGGTAGATCCACACAGGGACTTTGGACTTCAGTATTCTAAAGCTTAACTTTAAATCCCCAAATTCACTGTTCATTCACGCCTACCTGTAACTGTCTAAATTCCTAGATGCCTGAGTTTCTACTAAGAAGGCTTCCTATATATCTATGAATTTCTGCAGCTGGATATAAATGCACAATCACCTAAATCCAGAGAGCTCTGAGCAGCTTGGCACCTGAACCCTGGAGGGCTTCACAAACCAGGTGTTCCTCTGTCTAGTGCACTTGTGGGCAGCATCTGACTTGCATACTATATAGGGCTGTGCGAAGTGGGCCCTATTCAATTCGGATCTGGCCCAAATCAGGGACAGTGATTTGATTCGTTGATTTGGATCACTGTCCCTGATTTGATTTGGCCGAATCTGAAGATTCGATGCTGATTCAGATTAAATGTTTTTTCTACATATTGAGGTACCAGCGTGGCTTGTGAATGCTGCGATGCTGGGATGCATGGAGCTTCCCACAGGAGTGTAGGTGGGGAGGTGGCCTCCACCTGCTCGGCAGCAAACCGGGAAGTGGACTGGAAGTACTTCTGGTCCACTTCCAGGTCCACTGGGGAGCGCACTGGGGGGTCCCCTGCTTGGCAATTGGCCATGGGGAGACCCTGGGTGCCCCTCCCCAGACCCAGGAGACAGCAGCTGCTGAGCCGGGGGGATCCCCTGCATGCTTTGTGGTAGACCTAGAAGTGCACTGGAAGTGCTTCTGGTCAACTCCCAGGTCTGCTGCCCCGCCCTTGCACTGGAAGGTGCTGAGCAGTTCATAATAGGCCCCTCTGCCCTGGGTAGATTGTCCAAACACCTTTCACAGTGTCTGGAGGCACTGTTGAGTAGTAATGCTGGGGTTCTGGAGCTTGGCTGTCCTGATTACCCCAAATGCCAGTTCTTGAAGCACATCCAGAAGACAACAACATTTTTCTTCATCCGGTATTTGCCATGTCATGAGAGTCTCTTGTACATGGGCAGCCCAGGATTCAAATCCCT
>NW_017728906.1:43663709-43673799 GCF_001723895.1 Crocodylus porosus
ACACACACACACACACACATATATACACAAACACAGTTATCATTTAAAATACAGATGAACAATAGAATAAACCAGACCAAAGGATATTGATTGGGCAACCTTATAACTCTATTCATATACAAACTGTTACTTCAAATTATTCCCATAAACTGTAAGGCACAATCCACAAATATAACAAGCAGTCCTTAGACTACCTGGGTGCCCTCCAGGGCAGGGGCCCCACACCCAAGGTACCACTACAGAAAAGGAGGTAGGGGGAAAGAAAGAGGAGAGGGAGACCCCAAAAACTCCTAAGCTCCCCCTCTATCACCCAGGAACAGTTTGCAGTCTTCAATCAGGTCCAGGGGAGCTCTTCTCCCCCTCCCCTCAGGAAAGGGGCATGATGGTCTTTCTCTGGCTGCCTCCTGATTGGTGGATGGGCTCCACCAATCAAAACATTAGGATCTCAAGCCTGGGACTCAAACCAAGGTCTGAAAGGTAAGCTTGCTACTCAAATAAGGTAGAACAAAAATTTTAAACAGGTCTTACACTTCTTGAGAGAGCACTATAACCTCTGCCCTAAGAGTTGCAGCACCTTTGACTTGCTGTATTCTAAGAGACAGTTTTACACCTAAGCTAATTCAACTCCAGGAGAGTGTTCATAGCAAAAGATGCTTATGTCCTTGGCATCCTAGGCCCCACTGTCCACCTCCAAATAAGAGCCAAACTTTAAAAGATATTAATATAAAACTGCCTTACCCAAGCAGTTGGTCTAATATGAAAAAATCCACTTTGTTGTTATCCAGGTTTATGAAGGGATATGGATTGTGTGGGAATTAAACAGAGCAAAAAGTTTCAGTGCCCTTTGACAACCTCCTACAGTGCTAGGGTGGCTATCATAAAGGACAGTATGGTTGTCCTGTGTCCTCTACTGATACGAAACCCAACGCCTTTATGTCCTCTATTTTTCTCTAAAAGAAAAACACTGTAGGAGGTTCTTAAAGTTTCTTAGGCATCGCGTTTCATATCAATAGAGGACAGAGTAACAGAAAACCGGAATGTCCTCTATGATTTCATAGTTGTTAGGGCTGGAAGGGACCTCAAAGATCATCAAGTCCAGCCCCCTGCCCCAGGGGCAGGAAGTCAGCTAGGATCAAAGGACACCAGCAAGTTAAGCATCCAAGCGTTTCTTGAATAAGTCCAGAGTAGGTGCCTGCACCACATCTGGAGGGAATCGATTCCAGGTCTTGGTGGCTTGGACAGTAAAGACATTTTTTCTTATGTCCAGCCTAAAACAGACTTGTAGGAACTTATGACTACTGGTCCTTGTTTTTCCTTGGGGCACTCTGGTGAACAGACATTCTCCCAGATCCTGATGAACACCCCTTGTGTACTTATAGGCAGCCACCAGGTCCTCCCTGAGCCTGCACTTTTCCAGACTGAAGAGCCCCATGGCTCTCAGCCTCTTTTCATAAGGTCTATTCTCTTGCCCTCTGATCATGCACGTAGCTCTCCTCTGGACTCTCTCAAGCTTCTTTACATCCTTCTTGAATTGTGGAGCCCAAAACTGGACGCAGTACTCCAGCTGCAGCCTCACCAAGGCCAAGTATGGCGGGAGGATGACATCCTGAGATTTACTTGAGAACCATCAATAGATGCAAGCCAGGGTTTTGTTTGCTTTACCAGCTGCAACATCACATTGGTGGCTCATGTTCATCTTGTGGTCAATCATGACCCCTGAGTCTCTTTCAGCAGTCATGCTAGAACGTGTAGGACTGCAAAGCCTATAAGTATGCTGAGGGTTTTTTTCCCCGGGGTGGAGTACCTTACATTTATCAGTATTGATGGCCACCCTATACAGTGTATATGGCCAAAAGGAGAACAAATGAGAAAGTGATTCACATGGTGCATAGAGCAGGTAAATTCTACCTCACAGAGTATATCTGCATACAGCACTTTTATCTGAATATCATTCTAGAAATAAAGGCAAATCTTTTACATGGCCCATTCCTTCCACTGGATTCTGAGACCCTGGCTGTCAAAATTGCATTAGCAATAGTCTGTTTAGAGCATCTGAGAGCACGTACAGTTGTTACTAGCACAGCTTCCCTAACTAGTGCTAGCAGAGAGAGATTTTACTTCAAAGATCCTGGATAGCCAAACCATGCTATATTCTCCACTTATTCCTTAGCATGTTTTTGTAAGACCATTGTCAAAGTAATCATGAATAAATCTAGGTTTTTAAAATGCCCTCAGAACAGTACTCAGTCTTATACTAGAACACAGGCGACGCTCAAGATACTGTGGGCCAGATTCTGTGACTCTTAATTATGCTTAGTAGTAATGTCCTTGTAATGAATGGAAGTACTAGCAGAGATATTTACTGAATGTAAAGACTGCTCTACACACAGCTATCAAAACAACAAAACCTACATTAATTCACACTCTTCTGTGTATAATTTGTAGGTTCATTCTTAACTTTAGAATTACACTGCCTTCTTTCCATTTAGCTTAAGGTTTGTAGAGCCCTGCCAGCAGCTATAGTGACAAAAGAAGTTTACAATACATTTTTTGTTATTTTGTTACATGCTAGTGCTATGGGGCAAAAATGGTCATCAAAGACTATGGGCGTGTCTACACATTCATTAATGCACCTTAGTTACTTTGCATTTAGTTTAGTACTTGCTTAATGAACTACAGTTCTTTCTCATTTTTTTTTCTTCTTTGCCCCCACAGGGGGGTGGTCCCTGCACACTCCCTGGAGGACCCACAAGTGGACTGGAAGTGCTGCTGATCCACTTCCAGGTCTGCTGCCGAACGTACTGGGGAGCCCCCCCGCACTCCTGTGGGACACTCCAGCCGCCCCAGCATTGCAGCATTCATGAGCCGCCTGCTACGCCTGCTACCTAGGAGTATATAGAAAAAACATTTAAAGTTGTATCTATGTCTGAATCACTGAATCTTTCCAATTCTCTCTGAATCTATTCAGAGGGATCGGATTTGATTTGGAGAGATTAAAGGGTCCTCTGATTCAATTTGGATTTGGAGATTCATCCACCAAATCAGGCCGAATCTCTGCCAAATCAAATCAAGGACCGAAGCTTTGCACAGCCCTGTCCCATAGCAACCAGTTGCGATGACTTTGAGGATTAGAGCTTCAGGTAGCAAATAAGCAGCAATTGAAGAAAATGGACTTGTAAAAACCACTCTGATCCTGTTTTCATTAGGGATGAATGAACAAGTTCAAATAAAATAAAGAACAACCTGAACTTTAAACCAACTATCAAGCAAGACCTTAAGCAGCAGATGTGTTTAAATGTTTGTACAACTGGAAGGGGCCTTCTGGGGCACCGAGCTCACTGCTGCACCTCTGCAGACAACCCAAAGGCAAGCCCCTCTTCCAAAAGGGTCCACAAGAATATCTGCTCCAATCCCTTCAGCATATCAAAATGGAAAGCTCCCTATAATAACTTCTATTATATGCCACAGAAAAAGCAGGAGAGACCTGGGGACTGCCACTGCTTCATCACTGGAGCAGCAGAAAACCATGGTATTATTAAAGTTATGTAGCCCAGGTGTCCTCAGGTATATATTCCCCTTCTCCAATTGAAGGGAACTGTTAGCTGGCAGGTGTGCTGTGCAGGAATCGCAGACCACCCAGTTTCCCTCCATTCCTATAGAACCAGGCCAGGACAGTCAGGGACTTAACTATATACAACTTTATTTACATTAACTTATCACAAGGAAAAGAAACATGGATATAAACATATGTACACACACACACACGATATTCAAGCAAATAACATATATATTAAATATCATATATATAGATATAGCTATATATATGATATTCAAGCAAATAACATAAACAATACCCTCTGGGTAAATGCTATAAAACCTTGTACCAGGGCTCCAGATACAGGTAAGTCACGGGTAAGTATCTGATCTGAAACAGGTAAACCCCAAATAAACATAGATAACCAACAGATAAACTATAGGTAAGTATAGGTGAACAGTAAATAAGCCACAAATAAGTACGAATAAACAACAGGTGAATAATAGTAAAAGATGGTCCCAGCAGAGCCCTAGTCAAAGTTACAAATTCAAGACTCTACTCATCTACTAATTTACAAATATGAAAGTTCACAAAATATAATGTGCAACATCACACCATGTATGGCTCAAGAATCTCAAAGATAAATTTAATCCCAAGGGAAAACCCCAATGCCCCTTGGGCCTTTTTCCAAACCCTTCAAGGAAACAGGTAACTTCAGGGCCTCCTCCCAGTGGGACCTCCACTTTCAAGAGCCCTTAACTAACCAGGGGGGACTGTGGGAATCCTTTTTCCCGGCAACTCACGGCTCCCAGGCCTGGGAGGTGGCCCTTGTCCTCTGGACTGAGCTGCTCTCTCACCTGCAGTGGAATTCAGGATCACTGTCCCCTGAAACAGGGCTCTGCCATGCAGGGCTTCTGGAGCCTCTGACTTGGCCCTGCCTGCTGCCTCAGTAGCTCAAGCACTGTCTGGTTCCCTGGACTCAACCTTTTGCTATGGGTTGGAGGCCCAGATCGCCTCATGCAGTGCTGGGGCTCAGTCCACTTTTAGACCCTCTGTGCAGCATCGTCTGTACTGAGCTGCTGCCCAGAGCCAGCAGCTGTAGACCCGAGCTGCCTCAAGCATCTCCCAGGGTCTCTCACCTTCCATGCAGCACCTCCTGAGCAGGGGTTTGGGAACCTGATCCACCCAAGCGGCTCCAAGGATGCTGCTCCATGCATCGGACTGTGCACCATGTTTCTGGCCACACGCCCAGGGTTGCAGACCTGAGCCGCCTCACACAGCTCCCAGGGTCTGGACTCCATGCACCATGCTGTGCACGGAGAGCCTGGCCACTGGAGCTGTCTGCCTCTCCCTGCCCACGGAAGTCTTCAGGGGCTCTTCCAGGCTACTGCTTCACTCTGCTAAGCAGCTCTCCTCAGCTCTTCTAAACCCTACTCTTCTCTCTTGTCCACCCTGGATGCATCTACCGTGTACTAGACGTGGAGCTCCTTTTATTCTCTTTGAGAGGCTCCACCCCTGAAGTTTTGCTGGCCTGACAGAGTACAGTCTCCAACCAGGTCCAAGCCTTCTTTCTCATTTTTTTTTCTTCTTTGCCTCAAGCAGGAGTGGGGTAAGGCCCCTCCCAACAGTTACCTGATCGGTGGATGGGCTCCACGAATCACAAAGAGGATTCTCCGAGCCCAGACATGCCGGGCTGTATCGGTGAGTTTGCCACAGTTAAAATTAAGTCACCCCCCCTTTTTCTCCACCTTTCCTCATTGCCACACCTTACTTAGCCTTCTAAATAAGTGAAAACTCAATGGGAAAAAAAAGTTCTTCTAAGGTCCAGCTGTGATTATGGTGGTTCATATGAGCCGGAAAACTTGTACTTGTCCATCTAACTGAACCAAATTTTCACAGCTTCATGCATCAATATGTTTTCATGCAAGTTTCCCTTGTAGTAAGAAAAAGCAGCAGAAAAGAAATAGGCAATTTAGATTATGTAGGCCTGCTCCAAGACCCACTGAATTCCTATGACTCAGAAATATCTCTTAATAATATCTTTGTTGTTTCCTATGAGATGTCAGTGTCTTTTAAACAGTCATTATTCATACAGATTAAGACATCAATTTTTAAAAATATTTTGATATGCTACCTCTTTGTGTCTGTATTATTTCTATGCAACATGGAAAATAGGTCTACTCCTTTAGCAGACATTTAATACTGAGCCCTGTTAATCATCTTTGTGACCACAGTAGGAGTTGCACCTCAGGAAGGAGTTCAGAATTATGAATAGCAGGATTTTTATACTCTAGATAAAAAAGGCACTCTACAAATGTGAGCAATCTTCTCAGCAATGGTAATTTCCATTTTAATACACGTAATGCTCAGTCTCTAAACTTACCACTGTTTTTAAAAGGGATGAGCTTCAAGAGGTTCACCTTTTCCAGCTGCCACATATTTCTTCAGGGAGGGTCCTCCTGATTAGCAAATGCTTTTCAGAAAGGACAAAAGGTATTTTTTCCCCTTTCTCAAAATAGATCCTAATGGAATGGGACTGATGGTCTTTTTTTTTTTTTTAATCTGAATAAATTTTCTTCCATTCCCAGTAACATAGCAATGTGGCCAGGCATTCAGGGCACAGGAGCAGCAGCAGTGACTTCTGGTTGTTGCTACATGGCCAACGCAATTGCAGTCACAAGGCTGCCAATGGCAGCTTGGTTTTTTACCCCTTCCCTTCAAGTTGGCACTCAGGGCAGTTGCCCTGTTTACCCCACCCTACTTATGCCACTCTGGATTTCTGAAAAACTGATTCTTTACCAGGATCTTCCTTTTCAGTTTTCTCTCTCCTGCACACATCCTTGGAGTTCAAGTTGGATTGTATTCTTCATTACCTTCTGCCCTAACCTATTGTGCAGGATTGCATTGCACTGTTATACTTCATGGCAGCAGTGTTGTAAAGTGGTTTTGGAATCTATAGGCCCATAAACTCTTTTCCTTTATGCAATACGTATAAAAGATTATGGCAGTAAATGCCAGCTCCAAGCTACCTCCCTGTTACAGAGGGCTATATGTATATGGCCATAGGAGTCAGGGTGTACCTTGGCATTGCTTTAAATTGCGCCTAGCTGTCCACTGTCCAAAGGTCCTGCTCCAGAAGCTCAGGAATGCTGATGTGTGGGGCCCTGGTACCAATGCCCCCTTATACAGCTACTCAGGGATCCACCACCACATGAAAGTGCTCAGCTGAACTGATTAGCCAACCTCCCTTCTACTTTGCACTGCCAGATTGTCACAAAGCAGGTGGAATGAGGCCACTATAATATATTCTTAATGGCCCTTCAGGGGTAGCAGCATCAGGTCCTGGAGGAGCACTGGCAACCAGCAATGATTTTAACCTGGCTAGACCTTGTTTGCTCATTAGTCATTATTGGATGCTTAGAAGTGGGGAAACCATCTATCTAAAATAACTCTGTCCCAAGACCTTACTGTCTTAATCACATTGCATGCTGGTTTGTAGATCTGATGTTCAGAGGATAGCCAGCATCTGTACATTGCTTCTCTTCAATTCCTACTATGACAATGAAGCCCCCTTTGCTTCCTCACTGGTGGTGGTGGTTGATACATGACTTGTGCTCATTTTTGCCAGGGAAAAGAATCAAAACTCCACTTTGTTTATGAATGTATTACTCAGGAAATAAGACACTAACAATACTGGTTGTAGACAGGCAATGGGGATACCTTGGTATGTGATGTAATTGAAGGAGGAGAGCAGGACAGGAGGATGCCAGAGGTTCTATGAAGCCCCATAGAATCTCTGCAATAACTGTTGATTTTGCATGGCAAGCTTCAATACAAAGGCAATGGTGGGCGGAAGTTCAAAACCCTAAGCTAGGGAGAGCTACTCCCAGTGAAAGGCCACAGTCGCAGCCTGTCTGAGGATGATATTGGTAAAGATGTGGCCATTTCCCTTCATAGCTCTTTTATTAACAGTTCTGAGCTGGATCCTCAGCTAAGCAGATTTACAACAGCTGAGGGTTTGGCCAAAAGTATTTTAAGCCAAAAAGACTCTTGCTTTCTCCCTACACCTAGTACTGTGACTGCTACCATTGTGCTTCTGGCAGTCAGTGTCATGTTTTTGTGTTATGTTAAGTACATGTTATATTGTACAAAGATTATGGTTATAAATTATTACCCTGGAACAGCCCTAAAGAGATGGCAAGGCCAAAGCTGTAGAGACAGATTGTGCAGATGACCTTGAAAAATTGGAGAGGAAGCTGGTTGCATTGGTAAATATCTCCAAGGAGCCTAATGACAACTTAATGCGTTTAATCTTGCAAAAATGACAAAGGAGAGCTCAAAATTGTGAGTAGGGTACTGAACTGCAGTAACTGGGATTTACTACCATTTGTTGATAGGTTACTCCAACTAGATCTTGATTCACTCTTTGTAGCAAAGATGAATCGGTTCATCCAATGAACTCTCCAATGAAGGAGAGTTACTAAATATTATCTTTTTGCTCAAGTGTGTTTTGGGGGTGGAAGATTAGTGCAGCATAAGAAACAGTGCATGTAATGCGATTTAGCTGAGGACTTTGGTACTGCATATTAGAGCTATTTTTTTTTTAAATCAAAAATGGTTTTTGAATGGGGGGTTTTCACCAAAATCATGTTTTGTTTTTACCCTTGCTCCCCCTTCCTTTTTCAGTTGCTGAAGGATATAAGGGTGGGAGACAGGAGTAAAGAGTACAGGAAAGAAAGAAGCTGTGGGAATGAAAAGCCTCTGAAAAAATACTGCATTGAAAAAAAAAAAAAAACTTCCTGTATGACATATAAAAATATTAGATTTTTTTGAAAAATCTTTATGATTTCTAACTAGCTCCAGTGTTCAGCCATGCAGCTTTGCATTGTCACAGTGTAGAGCCAAGGATGTCCCCAGATGAGTGACCTACTGGTGTTGTTAGCAGAGCAGCTCTGTGGCCAGGGCAGAGCACCACATGGGGTGGTGCCAGGTGTCAGGCTGCTGGGAGTTGTGGTGTGGCCAGCAGGCAGCTATGGCAATGGCTATTTTTGCACTCCCTCCTCCAAATTAGCACCCAGGGCTGCTGCTTCAGTTGTCATCCCCCCTTCCGCACACACTCAGTTATGCTGTTGCGGCCTACAATTTACTGGTTCCCTTAGGAAAGGGAGGGGAAAATTGGCAGGTTAGAATTTGAGTGTACTGGAACAATTCAGTTAATTAGGATCTTCAGGAATTGCTAAAACTTCTCTGAAAATCATGGACAATGGTGCAGAAGGATCTGACATCTCATCTAACAGTAAGAAAAAATGCTTACAGTTCATTAAAACACATACACAATCCACTCACTCACCCACAATGCATGAGGATTTATTTATTAAGCTGGGAACTAAAGTTCTTCACATGAGATTCATCCTAAATTAGCGTACGTGGTGCCATTAATGTAATCAAGAATGTGTCATTATGTCTGTTCAGTCAATCATGCCAGACCTAGCTCATTATAATCTCATCACCTCTTCAGCCAAACCCCCTGGAGTCTCTGCTTAAGCAGCCCTCAAATGCTGGTGTTGCAGCTTAGAAAACAAGTCATTATTAGATACTAAAGTATATCCATACATTATATGTTTTTAATTTAAATAACATTCATGGAGAAGACTTGAGACCAACCACTAACCAGCCTGGAAATCTGACAAGCTAAGGTTGCTCTGATAGTGTTACCTCAGCCACATTTCCTTAGCTATGGCATTGCCTGTTCCTTTTTCACATATTAAATGAAAATTTCAATGTATTAGGGATTCAATCCTCATTTGCACTGAGCCCTTTTAAACAACTCTGACTAGTTTAAGAGGTCCAAAAATGGATATGAGTGACTTTCATGTTTATTTTAAAGGCACTGCCAGAGGTAAGAAAGTAATATTTGTGCCAATAAGAATAAAGCCATGTGCCTTCTCCATCCCAGTAACATAATGTGGAATTAGGCCACATTAATGTTGCTAAAGCAAGATTAAATGTATGTCTTTTCTTTAAAAAAAGAAGAAAAAAAAAAACTTTCCCCTCTAGTTGGTAGTTCAGGTCAGTAATCTTGCAACCAGAACTTTGCATTAACATTTAATATCTTTAAATCAGTTAAGGGTGGTAGAAAAAAAGAAAAATACAGCAGAGAGTTTAAATGCTTAGACTCTGCCAGTTCAGCTTTGCTAGTCAGTATGCCCCATTAGACCAGTGGTTCTCAATCAAGGTGCTGTGATCCCCATCTTTAAAAAAGGGAGGAGGGAGGACCAAGGCAACTATAGGCCTGTCAGTCTTACCTCAATCCTAGGGAAACTCTTTGAGAAGATCATCATGGAGCATGTCTGTGATGAGCCAACCTCAGAGATGATTCTCAAGGGCAACCAGCACAGTTTCATTAAGGAGAGGTCATGTCAGACCAACCTGATTGCCTTTTATGATTAGGTCACAAAAGCCTTGGATGCAGGTGTTGCTGTGGATGTAGTCTTTCTGGACTTCAGCAAGGCCTTTGACACCGTCTCCCACCCCATCCTCATTAAGAAATTGGGT
>NW_017728906.1:43673899-43675180 GCF_001723895.1 Crocodylus porosus
CACACACACACACACACACACATGCACGCACGCACGTGCTCTACCCACTTCCTGCCCTTGCCAATCCCTTCCCCCACCCCCTCCAGCCACTGCTCAGGAGGAGCTAGGCTTGGCAATGCAGGCAGCTGTGGGAACATATTCCCCACCCCACCACACCCACTATGATGGGGCTGGAAAGATGCCCACAGTGCTGGGGACTGAGCTGGGGATGGGACCACCTGCCTGGGCAGCCAAACTCCTCCCACCCTTCCCCTCCACCCCCACCATACCTGATCAGGGCTAGCTGCACAGCTGCACCAGGGGTGCCAGATCACTCCTGGCCTCAGCAGCGGCTCCAAGTGAGCACTCAGGCAGTGGCAGTCTAGGCTGACAGCTGCCAGGGTGCTACAGCATGGGAGCCAGGGCCAGGGCTGGGGCCAAGGCTGAGGCCGGGGCAGCCTGCCCAGAGAAGCTGCACTTCCCCCACCTCCCTGCCTGCCTCTTCCTGAAGCAGCACCACTGACTTGTGGGGAGGGGGAACAGCAAAACACAAGTTTACCAAGGGCACTGTTTTCCCTCAAGCTGGCTCTGGCTCCAAATTAGCACTGTTAGATGTGCAGATGCCTGTTGTGCATGATTCACAAAAATCAACCCAGAGATTTCAAATAGAAATCTGTAGAAAACCTTTCAGACCTGTTGCATCTGAGTTCTTTGCAATGGGAGAATTCCTCTAGTATTTTTCTGCAGTCAAAAAATGAGTGAAAACTAAGAGCTAGCATTTTCAAAGGGAGAGCTCTAGAATCTAATAAGGCTGAGAGCCACTGCATTATATTCTTGATAGTCCTGCTGCTACCCAGCTCCACACTGGCTTATACTATCTTTCTCCATGTAACATTCTGTGTGGATTTCAACAATATCCTAACTTAAGTGGCTTATTCAACCAACTCCACTTTTAGATGGAACAATACTTTCAAAGTTACGGCCCTGATTCAACTCCCCTCACTGACAGCAGTGTGCACCAGTATACAGTGGCAACTGGGTTAGGCTCTTTGAGAGATATGCGGTATGGTAAACACTGAGCAGAATGGAGCTGGGTAAAGCAGATCAAAAGTATGTAAGGAAAAGCAAGGCCAACACTGGACCCCTGCTGAACCAGATGGGGCAATTGACAACTGACACCAGGAAAAAGCTAACCTATTAAATGAATGGGTGCTTTGCGTCGGTCTTTCATCAGTCCCATGGGACGCCCATCCCTGCTATGGGACAGGGAGGTCCGGGTGAGGGAGATCCCCTGCCCTCCAT
>NW_017728906.1:43675280-43705182 GCF_001723895.1 Crocodylus porosus
GCTGGCTCCTACCCTGGGGGTCTTTAAGACAAGGCTAAACAATCACTCAAAGTACTCTTTCCTGCCCTGGCAGGGGGTCGGACTTGATGATCTGCTCAGGTCCCTTCCAACCCTAGAAACTATGAAAGTATGAAACATGACCTCTGCCAGCAGAAGGTGATAGAGATTTCAGAAGTGGATACACCCTGTAATGTGCAGAGCATTGAAGCAGTGTTGGGGACCTACAGAGTTAAGTGAATGACAACTCATGTTTTGGAGTGTCTGAGTGTATGCTAAGTGCCTCCCACTGCTCAGGGATGCTGGATGTGATTTATGCACACACCTCACTACCACCCCCACTATATTTGCAGGGTGACGCAGCATGGCTGGAACATTTATGTGTATTAACTGGGTTTTTTAAGTGAATAACTTGGGGCACAAATACAAGGTTTTCCTGGTTTTGCTCATTCTTTCTAAATGATTGGCTTCATCAAGTCTCCATCTGTTTTTTGGGGTAAACTACTTGAAAATCTGTACAGTCTAAACATGGGAAATAAATGAGATAGAATTTAAACCTTTTCTTCTCTAGTGCATGTCGGAAGCCACAACTGCAAAAAGGTACAGACTGCCTGCCGATAACAAATATCCACATCATGTACCCTTCTCTGGACCCAGGATAAACAACCAATCCTATGAACTGCAGTCCTGTTAGAGGCAGCACCATGTCTTGAACAACTTCAGTTTTAAAAGAATGCTAAAGCACTGCTTCCTCCATTCACAGTATAATTTCTGCTTTGGATCCTCAGTGCAGGCGGTGTGAGTGGAATAGTACAGTTCAGTATGCATCCTGTCAAGAAGAAGCACTACCAGCTGGCACACAAACTAAGTAGAGAGCTAGGGTTAAGGATGAGATGCTTTCTCTCTTGTTATCCTCCACCCCTCAGTGCAGGCTAGCTACCTGGGGGCTACTCCCCCAAGAGCACCTCTTCTGTAACTCCTACCCTGCTCCCCTTACTGCTACTGAAAATGAGCAGTCAGGCATTCCCCTGACCTAAGCACTCTGCTCTTCCTTGTCAGTTAGAAGAGCAGTTACAGACCCCTTACCTGCCACTCCCTTACAAACACAGGTTGGTTAGCTCAGCTGTTTTCAAACTTCCTAAGGTCATGAATACTGTATTTACTCAAATAGAAGACCCCGACTATAAGATGCCCCCCCCAATAATTCAATTCTATATATGGACAATGTATAGATTTGATATAATCTATAAGGTATAGAATCAAATTATTGGAGGTTTGCCTTGAATTTGTCCCCCTCCCACTGTTACAGCAAGGAAAATAAATCTGGAGGGTCAGGTAGCCCCCTTGCCCTCTGCTTCCCCCAGCTTCCTCCCTAGGCAGCCCTTTCCCTGTCCCCTTATTGTCAGACCCTGCTCTCCCTGAACATGTGGAAGTGAGGGACAAATTTGAAAATGATAACCTTGAAATTAAAGAAGGGTGTAATAGCAATTGACAGTAAATAGTATATACCCTTAAGCTTAGTTCATCCAAAAATGATATGTTACTTATTTTTTGAAACTTCTGCAAGTTTTAGCACAGGTGTTTCATAAATACACTTTTGAGCAGCACTTTGGCACCTACATACATCTAGTATAAACTATGCATGATATTAGTCCTGAGACCCATGGCTGCTTAGAGATGTGGGAAAAAAAAACCAAACAGCACTTTACTTTCAGCTTGACATGCCCTGCACCAAGCACAGAGCATTCCCAGAAGAGGAATCATGTCAGTTTGACCCATCTTGCCCAGCATCTGTATAGCTCACATGCTTCAACTGGGGCTTTTTGGCATTTTTATCTAATACCTGATTGAATCAGATGCGATTCCTCTCCAGTAAAGCATATTTTTTCTTTTTTTCTTTTTTTCCATATCAGTATCCTTTATGCTGAGGCTGCACTTTAACTTGTACTCTTTGGAGGAATATCTTCAGCCTCAAAGGCTGGATCCAGATGTCCAGACACGTAAGGTTTGTGGTGCCACAAACTGCATGCCTGGCATGTTAAAATGTGTCCCACACTGCAAATTTGCAGCATGGGGGCAAAATTTGCTACCCGAAAATCCCAGTAGCAAATAAAAATATGGTAAAAGTGGCGTGGTGCATGCCATAGGACCATTTACCAGCAGATACGTAGGCTAGTTCCTCCAGGGAGACACTCTCATTGCCTTTAGTTCCACCCTGGCTCCTCCAGCACATCAGAAGGTAGGAGAAGTAAAGAAAGGGCAGTTTGTCCAAAGCAAAGCATTTTGCCCCTCACCAAAGCACACATACAGGGCCATGTGCAGCAGCAAACAGTAATGGCACAAATTTGTGCCACTATTATTTTTGTGGCTGCAAGCGCATACCCCTGCATGTGAGAACATGCCCTAAGAGGCCTCTTCTACCTATTCAAAGGAGCGAGGAAGGAGCCACCTCTCCTTGCTTGTACTCCAGAGTGTTGTACTGAAGGAGCTTATACCAGCCAGCCACTGCCCCCCATCCCGCAGCTCTGCTTTATTAATGGCTTAGGTATAGTCGATCCTGCCTTAGCAGAAGGGATGATCTAGATCAGCATTTCTCAACCCATGGGTTGCGACCCAGAAATGGTTCACAAGCCTATTTCAAAGGGTTGCAAGCTGCAGCAGGGCAGGGGGGCAGTGCCCCTTCTAGTGGGAGAAGGGGGAGAGGGCTAGTGGCACTAGGGCTGGTGTCCATGCTTGCAGAGGTGGGGAGGCTAGGAGACATTGCTTGGCGGTGGGCAGGGCCATGACCAGGCTGTCTTGCGCTGCTCAGCAGCCCCAGCCCAGGGCAGGGAGGGTGCCACAGGCTTCTCCTCTCCTTCCCTCCAGTCCAAGCCAGGGCTCGACTCACTCCGTTACCACCCACATGAGCCAGAGCAGCTGCAGCCACCATGCTCCAGCCAAAATGGGATGGGGGCAGCTGGAGGCCCCTCCCACAGGGCTGGGCTGAGCTGGGGGCTGCAGGTGGGGAGTGAGGGACAGCAGCATGGCGGGGGAGGGGGAGCAGCAGGGGACCCAGGATCAGGCACCAGCAGGGCCAGGGTGGTGTGGGTCAGGACAGGCCATGGATCTTTGGGTCCTGGTAGGAAAAAGGCTAAGAACCAAATGGACAAGATGATCTCTGAGGGTTCCTTCTGGCCTATGATTTTCTTCACTGTGCTGCAGGTGGTAAGGGAAGGAATTTATTCATGTAACCCAAGATTTTTGCTTGCTTAAAGAAAAAAGAGATATATAATATATAGGCCATGCACAACGTTGTTAGCTATTCTCAATAATGCTGATGGATAAGGAAAGATTATTGGCCCTGCCCTTGTTCTTTCTGGGGAAATAATTAGAAGCTGTCCAGAGAAATCTCACTTTTTAGGCTTTAGGCTCTAGTGCAGTATGTGGAGTTCAAAGCATAGCCGTTCCATGGCCCTTTACATTTAACTAAGGGATAGAACCAGTGGAGACAGATTAGTTAACCTAATGTGTCCTGTTCCATTTAAACCAGACCAGTTGTCTCTCAACATCCTGAGGGATAGCCAGTGTGGGTTTGTTTTGGGTAGGTCTTGCCTGAGCAATCTCATCTCCTTCTATGACCAGGTAGACATGGATGTCAGAAGTGGACCGGCCAAGTTCACCAATGACACCAAACTTGGGGGCAAAGTGTCTACACCTGAGGATAGGACAGTGATCCAGGCCGACCTCGACAGACTCAGAAAATGGGTGGACAAAAACCTGATGGTGTTCAACACTGAAAAATGCAAGGTACTCCACCTTGGGGGAAAAAACCCACAGCACACTTATAGGCTTGGCAGTGCTACACTTGCTAGCACCACGGCCGAAAGGGACTTGGGGGGTCATGATTGACCACAAGATGAATATGAGCCATCAATGTGATGTTGCAGCTGGTAAAGTGAGCAAAACTTCGGCTTGCATCCATAGATGCCTCTCTAGCAAATCCCAGGATGCCATCCTCCTGCTGTACTTGGCCTTGGTGAGGTCACAGCTGGAGTACTGCATCCAAGTCTGGACTCCACAATTTAAAAATGTTGTCGAGAAGCTTGAGAAAGTCCAGAGGAGAGCCACATGCATTAAAAGAGGGCAGGAGAACAGACCTTAGGATGAGAGGCTGAGAGCCATGGGACTTTTCAGCTTGGAGAAGCACAGGCTCAGGAGAGATTTGGTGGCTGCCTATAAGTATATAAGGGGTGTATATCAGGATCTGAGTGAATGCCTGTTCACCAGAGCACCCCAAGGGATGACGAGGTCGAACGGTCACAAACTCCTCCAAGACTGATTCAGGCTGGACATAAGGAAGGATTTCTTTACTGTCCAAGCCCCAAAGGCCTGGAACAGACTGCTGCCAGAAGTGGTGCAAGCACCTACCCTGGACTCCTTTAAGAGACATTTGGATGTTTAATTTGCTGGGATCCTTTGACCTTAGCTGACTTCCTGCCCCGGGGCAGGGGGCTGGTCCCAATGATCTTCCAAGGTCCCTTCCAGCCCTAATGTCTATGAAATCTGTGAAGTCTGCTGGAGCATGCTAGTTAGCATGCTCCAGCCAGCCTCTGCACCTCATGTATCAGTGTTCCTGCACTTCAATATGGTGGTGGGGTGCTTTAACTAAAGCTCATTCAATTAGCTTCAGATAAAGCACCTCTGCGGCCATTTTGAAGTATGGGGATGCTGTTACATGAAATGCTCAGGGCACTTTAATCAGAGCAGTTCCCAGAGCTGCTCCAATTAGAGCATGCCGTCCACCCCTGGAGAACATGTAAAAATGCCCTTTGTCTCCATAATTTCTTGTGTTATTGCCAGGAGCCATCATTGGTTACCACAGCACCCAAAATACCTTGCTGTGACTGCTTTCTTTTGACAGCTACAGTAGTTTTAGACAACATAACACCTGGATCAATATGCCCATAAATCTCAACTCTGGCCCCTTCTGTTATAATTGGAACAAGAAGGGCCATATTTCCAAACCATTTTCAAAAGCACGTAGGTAGGGAAAGCCCCCCATTGAAGTCAGTATGAACTTGGTACCTCACTTGCATAGATACTTTTGAATACCTCACTGCCTGCCTATCCAAATCATTATGGGCAAGTACTTTTGAAAATCTGGCCCCAAGAGTCAAGAGGCCAAATAGGGAAACAGCCGTTTGACTAAGACAATGTTACACAAAAGACAATACTGGTAGCTGCAGAAAAGAAGTTGAAACTGAATTTTCTATTAACTGAGGTTCTTATGCCTCTAGAAAATGTACCATAGCTGAAAAACAGGCTGTAGCTTCAAAGATCACAGAAAATGTGCACATGAAAGTTGGTGGATGCCACAATGTGTGGCAAGTCTTATTTCAGTACAGTGGTCTGGTGCAACGTTAGAAGAATTAAGCGATGTATTTGGCTGTATAGAACTGTCAGCAATAGTCTCTGCAGCAAGTTAGAAAACAAAACCTATGGATAAAAGTTGTTGAAATCACTGAACTCATCAGACAACAACATAGCTGTTCTTCGTCACCCCATATTGACCCCATGGGCATCTCACGTGGAACAAGTTCAGTGCACACAGAGCCTCAAGTGAGCCAGCAAACGCAGTGGAAAGAACTGCTTTCTGTTTGTTTTACTATTTGAGAGTTAGGTATTTGCCACTTCAGAGCTGTAAGCTCATGAAATTCCACTGCTAGGAAAGGTCACACAAGGGAACACAGGATTTCCTGTGACAAGGGGAAATGAGAAGAATTGTTAAGAATTGTTAACTGTATGCTAATACCCCTTGCTTTGAAGACTCACTTCTCCAGTGTTCAGATAGTTCAGCTCCAGCTGCTGAAAGAGTTGGAGCTGTTTAATTTACCCCCTGTAAATTAAACACCTCTAATCTATCAGCAAACTCAAGTGAGCTAGTTTTCCCCAATGCCTACTATTATACAGAGTCTGGTCACATTTAAGGCTACTGTTTGCCTTGTGTTATTAATTGCGTACTTATTGCACCTGCTGTCTCCAGGGCTGAATTTGCCCAATTTTGTTTTTCTGGTATTGAATCAGAATAGAAAATTCAAGCTACCCTTGGTGTTTGTAGTCCTGTAGTCCCAGTATCTACCATTTTCATCAGGATGACAGCTCTAGTTTGGGAAATGTTAATTGAAATTTTTTAACTTAAAACTTTTGTACCTTGTCCTATCCAATGGGCTTGTTGCTGCAAGGTGGAAGAAAATGGGGAGTCAGGGGAAGTAGGATCCACCTCATAGTTTGTGCTAATTGGGATGTGCCTGTGATAACACAGGGCTAAAATAGCTTCTTGAATCACCTGCAATCCTATGCTTTCATGTAATAAACATTTGTCCAAAGGCAAGGCATCCTCCAGAACATCCCCTCCAGCCCTTCACACCAACCATACTCCTTAACAAACTTAGGGGTTTTAGTACAAAAATAAGAAAATAAAATCTCCAAATCCACCTACAATGTATAATAAAAAGGGAAGAAGAGAGATAAGGGTGGCCATCATAGAGGACAGTCCAGTTGTCCTCTGTCTTCTATTGATAAAGGCAAAACCATATGCCACTATGTCCTCTATTTTTCTCTTCAAGACATAAAGCCGTCGGGTTTTGGATCAATAGAAGACAGCAGACAGAGTAGCAGAAAACTGGAATGTCCTCTATGATGGCCACCCTAGGAAAGATGGGAGTACCATCAAAGCCTTCAACCCCTGAACTGGCAAGGAATCAGTTAGGTAAAATATGCTCAGATGAGCTAATAAAAAGGACCATGTCTCACACTACAGAGGGAGGCAATATTGCTCAATCTCCTTGCCAATCTGAGCTCAGGGGAAAAAATGATGGGTGTGAAACAAAATAAACAGCTTCCTTTTCACAGCAACCTGCAAAGCTAAATCAAAAACAGAATTAAACCCTGAGATCACCAAGACTTGGATTTCATCATAGCAGCACATCAATCATTTCAAATAATTAAAATAATTTTAAACTCTCTTTGCAAGAAATACTTTGCCTCTGTTGAGACCCCTGAGCACTCCCTGATCCCTAAAGAAATTCCAGAATTTACTAGTCTTTGCCATCACCAATGCCTTTAATTTCATGCAATTTATAGTAGTGGAGATGATGGAAAATAACTGATTAATTCTTAGAATCTGTGGTTTAGCATCTGTCTCCAATACTAACATGAGAGCTGGAATAGCGCTCTGTAGCTCTTTCTAGTCTTAATTTTCAGTATCTCGAGTTTGAATTATGGGTGTTCTCCACCCTTTTGGAGAAGCATGAAAAATACTGCTTGTATTACTATCCATGAATCAGACTCATTTAAATGCACTGTCTTTTTCGCACACGGTAATTTATATGAGTAGACCAATGACTTGAGATGACTTTGTCCAATCCTATCAGACAGATTGCTTCCCACCCTCAAGGGAGGGTTGCACATCTGACTATACATCTCGGACGCCTCAAAGCCAACAGGTATATAGCCATGCCCATATGGCTTACAATAAAGATCTGGGTAGTTAAGAATTACAGAATCAGATCCATGCCTCCCTCTGTCAAAGCCTTTATGAAGATTTTGCTTCAATCCTTGGAAAACATAGGTGAGTCCAAACAAGTTACAGAATTTTTTTTCCCCCTGGGGCAGTTAAGAGCCACTCTTTCACTTCCAGATTTAACTGGATTTCAATCAGTTGAGTTCCCACTCCAAGCATTTTCAAAACTAAAACAAGACTTGTAGTAAAGCAGTCTACCACACTGGGCTAAATAAATAGGATTAAATAAATAATTGTCTGAGTAGTCAAACTTTGAAATTAATTAAAAAACCTAAGGCAGAAATGTTCATGGGAAATGAATTCCAACATTATGTGCATAAGTAGTACTGGAAATCTAATTTAACATTTACATCAGGAGTCCTTGCACATTCCTGCAATGGGAGACTAGGGAAAAAGCACCACGAGATCTATTTGACCAATTCCAACTACTCCCATTCAACCAAAGAGTCAAAAGTTCTAAGAGGTCATCCTTCTGTAAATCTATGAATAATTACACTTACTGCTTGCCAGTCCTCTGCAGACAGAACAAAGCAGCTAAAATCAAATTACTTGTTGCAATTTTTTTCTTTTAGATCTCCACTGGTGCATAATATTCTTTTTTTTTTTTTTTTTTGCAGGCTGCTCCTTGCGATATGGGGGCTTTTTGCAAACCCAGCAGGTGGTCTATGATTACAGGTATTCTAGGTCTGAGTTCTCACCCGTCCCTTGAGTATGTAAAGAGATTTTACACAATAAAATGGATTATGTTTATGCTACTATACAAAGGAATCTAAACAAAATCACCGGTAAAGATAATCAGTAAGTATTTGGCTGGCATTTCTAAAATCCCTGCCAGACTTCTGACTAGGAAAACATTCTTCTAGACATGGAATACACAGAAGGCAAAAAAAATTGCCAGGAATCAGTAGAAAAAGATGCAAGATAAATGATGACATTAAAAAAAAATACTTGCCTCATTCATGATTATACCAACTGAGGGCCCAGTCTAATAGTCCTAAACCCTGTACTCATTTTTCTTTTCTGAACCAGAAAAAGAAATAATCTATCCTTCATCAAATTCCTGAGAACAGAAGGCTTCCACTCCAAACTGCTCTCTCTGTTACTCCACAAATCTGCTGAAAGAGATGGGAACAGTTAGCAAACTGCATGATTCAGTAGACCAGTACTGGGATGTGAACCCTTCCATCACTCATTCAGATGCATCCAGGTTGCTGACATTTGATAGCTGCTTGGTGGTTTGAATCTAGCTCCTAATGGCCAGATACTCATATCTTAAATGATATTAGGAATATAGGATTTGCTCAAGCTGGTCAAACTATTTGCCAGCTTCATATGACATTCCTGCCTCTGACAAATAATCAAAAGCACCCCCATTCCACAAAACACCTATATAAATTGTACACATAGAAAAAAAACCCCTGCTTTTTGATCCCCCACACACAATCAGCAAAGACTATAAACCATGAAACTGGATTACCATTATCATTAATTTAACTGTCATGGCCAAAGGGGTTACTAGTCATGCAACCATTCGAAGACTGTCTTTGACGTGCAGTTCCCTGTGGTGCACACAGATCGATTATCCACAGGATGAAGTTGCATTTCCTTTTATTTATATTTAAATGAACACCCTTTCTTTCGGTGGAGCTTGCCTTACTTCATGGTGTAGGCTGAGTGAAGAGGAGATACCGATCAGTTTCTATCTTGAGCTTCACAACATTGTATACTCAACTCAGGCTTCTCTCCAACCCATACAAGCTTCAGCGAAGTTGACTTTTATAATAAACACATCCCACCTTACATTAAATCATAGAAATATTGAAAATTAGGGTTGGAAGGGACCTCAGGAGGTCATCTAGTCCAACCCCCTGCTCAAGACAGGACCATCCCCAACTACGTCATCTTATTTTTATTGTAGTAAGCAGAATCCTTTATATACAAGAGGCAAGGATTTTTTTGGTGGGTGATATCTTTTATTGGACCAACTGTATGGTTAGGATAGACTTAGCCAAGCTAAGGCAATGCAAGGCATTCTTCATTCACAGCACTGAGGGCTAGGACTCCATGATTTAGGGGATCAAATTACCCTGCATAACCCAGGCTGAATCCCCACAGGGAAAGAATCACTCGAAACACAGCTGTGGAGCACCGTCAGTGAAGCACAGCACTTTGCTTCCACAGCTTTTGTGCTGTACTTGCCCTGCACAGAGATTGATGGCACTGATAAATGACTATCTAGCACCTCTAAGAAGTAGTTGCATAAAAAGAAACAATGATGGGGCATTTCTCAGCTCCCTTAAGCTTGACAGTGTCTATTTAACCCAAACAGACAAATAAATAGAAACTGGCACAGGTAACAAAACAAAACAAAGGGAACCAAGGTGCCAGGTCTCACTAGGAGATCAAAGTGCCAAGGAAAGGAAAGCTAGAAGCTGCTGAAGACTAAAACAAATGTGGTGCACAGCAACAGAGGCGAATTTCAGAAAGAAAAAAAGGAAGACATTAACTAAGAGAACAAGAGTGAAACTGCACCCCAAGGGTGTAGGGACCAAACCACCATATTTTATTTAAATAAAATAACATAATACTAATATAAATCATGTAAAAAAATAACAAGTAATAATATATATTTTTTTAAAAAATCAGAGGACCCGTCAAGTGAGCCAGTTTTTTGTTTTCTCTGATTTTTTAATATTATTACTTGTTATTTTATATGTGATTTATATTGTTACAGTATTTTACATACATAGGAAACATGGTGGTTTGGTCCCTACACCCTTGGGGCACCCCTTGATAGATTCAAAGCACCCCTTGGAAAATGTCAGCTCTTAGTTTTCTCACTCATTCACTCATTTATTCCCGCGTGCACCCCCTATGCATCGCCAATGCTTTTTACCACAGATCTAAATTCAGGGAAAACACAGGTAAGTGTTAGGAGACAGTCATACAACAGCAACTCTATAACAACGAATCAACTCACAAATCCAGGTACTTAAATGAACAAAATATGAGGTGCTGTTTACAGAATATAAGGCGAAGGGGCAGATGACCTCTTTAAGGGGCACCAAGGCCCAGGCTGTTGTGAAGCAGTGGCTATGCCCCGGTGACCAGGATGGAGCAAGATCCCCAGTGCCTTTCTGGCCTTCCTTGCCCCGGTTAGGATATCCCCTGAGGAGGAGAACCTCCAAAACCTGGGGAGCCCTGCCTCTTCAAGGCTTTCTCTCAAGGGGCTAGTCTCACAAAAGGGGGGAAAGATCCCTCCTCCCCTTTGGGAATCCCCTTCCCTGGTTACTCACGATTCCAGGGTGAGGCCCCGCAGCTGTCCTGGGCTCTCCAGGCTACCTGCCCCACTCGAGGCCCAGCGCACCATCATGTGCACCGAGTGAACTGCCTTTTGCGCAGGGTTGAGGCCTCAGGCCACCTTCTGCGGCTCCGAGGCCCAGGTCCCCGCCTGGGGCCAGCCACACACCAAGTGTGCACATGCGTCTTGGCCACATGCCAGGAAATGGTGGACCTGAGCTGCCTCAAGCAGCTCCCAGGGTTAGGTCCCACTAGACCACGCCATCCTGCCGGCTCCGGTTTCCTGGCTTCACACCCCACGGAGGTTGCAGATCCGAACTGCCTTGTGCAGCTCCCAGTGTCTGGGGCTTCGTGCACTGAGGTTTTGGCCTCCACCAGGGTTTGCAGATCCAACCTCCATGCAGCAAACTGTGCACCGTTCACCACACTCCTCCACAGCCGGCCTGGGGATGCAGCCGCTCGCTGCCCCCCTTCAGTGAGGGGGGGCTTTGGGGCTCTTTAGGGCAATGGCTCCGCCCTGCTGGCCAGCTCACACCAGCTTCTTCTTTGTCCATCCTCTTCTCCGTTCTTCAATGCAGCTGCCCACGTGCCGGGCACGCTGTTCTTTTATCCCCTCCAAAGGCTCCGCCCCCCCCCCCGATTGCAGATGGACCAATCAGGTTGAAGCAAGGTGCAGCCTTCAACCAAGTCAGGTTCTCTGCCTCGCCCCAGGTAGGGGCAGCACAAGCTGCTCTCCAGCAGTTGCCTGATTGGTAGAAGCGTTCCACCAATCACAATGAGGATTCTCCAAGCCCAGACACTCTCGGCTGCTATGGGTAAGCCCGCCACACTTGTGAATCATGTTTACACACCTAACAGTACTAACATTGCATAAAACCTCACAGCACCCCTCCAAGGATCTCAAGGCACCTCAGGGTGCCACAGCATTCTGGCTGAGAATGACTGCTCTAAGTAGCCCAATTTTGAAGTACTGCATTCAGATCAAAATGGCACCTGAATGGTTTTTTCCAGGTTTTTTTTATTATTTTTGGCCAATTTACATTAAATGTTGGACTTTAAAAAAAGAGATTTACAAATAATGGGCACAACAGTGCGAAATGTTTATGCAGTCAGATCACAGGTGAATGGCTACACAACATATTTGGAAGTCTGCTGCACAAGTGGAGGGGAAGTGGCAAATGTGCACAGCCCTCTGCAAATAAAAGAACTGCAGCTCACTGGCTGAAGCAGAAAGAAAAATAATTTATAGTTTGTTCCCATCGGGTCTAACACATTTTGTTTCACTGTTAGGTTATTTCTTCTTACCCTTTTCAGAGGGTTTAGGTCAATTTCAAAGAGACAAAGTCATTTCAACATATTTCATTTTGGCATTTTCAAAACAAAACGTTGACTTTTCAGAACATTTTCTTCCTTTTCTTGGCTATAATTATATTTGCCAAATTAATTTAGATTTTTAAGTTGGTTTTTTTTTGGGGGGGGGTGTCCCCCACATGGCACTTATCAGCAAATGTACTCCCTGCCCCTCCACACCCCTCCCGGTACCCCAGTTCTATATGTATGTGCAAAAGCTGCAGCTTCTTCTCAAGTGCCAGTGCATATACATGCACAACATTGACAGGCTAGAATTCGCAGCATCTCACCAGCTGAAAGCAGGAGCAATCCTGCTGCTCCACCTGAAGTACATCTTCTCATCACTCTCATGGCCTTTCATGAGGTATATGACTTCTTCCTCATCTCCCAGTGAAAGAGAAGCTATCTTTTGTGGAGTTTGGGGGAAATCAGAAGCAAGAGTCAATGCTGAGCCCTTCAGTCAAGTAAAGTGTTCAACATAAAGACCTGATGCATAGGACACTTCAATAGGCACCACACTTCAGGCAGTGGAGCAGTTAGGGCCCCTGAATTACCTGGCCCCTCATTTCCTTGCCTTTCTACCCGTTCTCCATATTCCTATCTCCAGTTTCTCTTCCTGTTCCCAGCCTCTTTCCCTTTCTGCTGCTATATGCCCATGTTTTCTCCCTGGACCCCACATAGTAAATATGAACATCCATCTTCAAACTCATCAGAAAGAATGGGGGACAGTTAGTACACCGTCCTTCTCACCCACAAGTTATCACAGCTGAGAGGCTCCTTGGCTTCATTCCTGCTGAGAATGAGATATGCTGGTAATTTTTTAGCAAAACCAATTATCTGGAGCAAGCCCCAGCTTTCTCCTGACAGGCTTTACCCATGACTGACTTCAAACATCAGCTCAACTGAGAAGCAGCTCCGTTAAATGGTCTTACAGCTGCTACCACTTGCATTAGGTTATGTCCACATGGGGCATGTATACATTTGCATTAATGAGCTGTGGTTACTGCACGTTAAATGCACAGTAACCAGTGCTACTGCACAGTAGTGTCAGCATCTGCCCTTTAAGTGATGCTAATGCACAGTAGACTACTTCTATTGTGCATTAGCTCAATAGCACAGCTTTCATTGTGATACACTAATGTGCAGTAGAAATAATCTACCTTGCATTTAGCGTCTTGTGTAGATGCACCCACTGTAGCATAAAGCAGAGGTTCCCATGGAGCTAGTCTTTAATGTAGGTGAGTTAGCCCATATCAAACACTTTCTCATGGCCAGACTCAGTGGCAAAGCAACTAGGACAGCAACCCCAGGTGCCAGTGAGGCAGGGAGAGGAAAAACAGTAGCTATGTTTCCACCTCCTGCAGCTACCACTGTAGCTGCAGCCACACACATGCACTGGTGGGGCACAGCGGCTGTCAGAAGTTGCCACCACTTTCATGCATTACAATTGTCCCAGGCACACAGCTGACTTGTAACACCTCTGGTGAGACTGCTTCAGTAAAGCACTTTTTGGCAAGACTACTTCAGTACCCAAGAAAGCACGTTTAAAACTAGCTCTAGGTACAGGGGTTCTCAACTTCTTTAGAATGAGGGCACCATTCCATAACTTTCTGCTGCTTCTTCTTCTTCTCGTGTCTTGTCGGAGATAGTTGATGACAGGTAGTTAGCAGAGTTTGCAGGTTTGTTAAACTCTGACAGGGCCGTGATGCGAGCGCTTCTCCTGTGGCCATTACGGCAATTGGAACTTCCTGATATTCGGTGATCCCCCTGTTGAGAACTACTGTTGTACTGCCTCAGCTTCCTAGGTAACTCCTTATTCAGTAAATTTACCAGACGGTTAACATTTTTCTTCACCATCACCCCCGCCACCCCAACAGCATATAACAGCAGCAGTGCAATTGACTTGTCTACACGTTAAAAAATAACCCCCTGCCTCCCTTGCAATAGATTTGATTTTTCTGTCTCTTACACAAAGATTTTCAATTATGTACAAAAGAATTACTCCTGATTTACACCACTGAGATAGGAATGACAGTGAAATAATGCACTATTTGACTTTTTCCTCTGTGAGAAACTTGTAGTGATATGATTGGGACTGTTGCAAGTGGAATGAAGGTAAAATACTGAATGACATCTTTCCAAGTGACCTGATTTCTCCTAGTTCATATCTTTTTCCTCTCTTGGATTGACAGGAAATTAAATTATACTCTTTAAAAAGGGCAGACCATATCTGACTGGGAACAAGTCTCACCCAATACATAAGCATACAAATACCGTGTGCTCTGTCAGCCTATCAGTGAATTCTCCTGTCCTTAGGGCAGTGGTTCTCAACCACCTGGCTGCGAGTGCCACTACTGGGGCCAGATGAAGCTGGGCTGCATACCTCCTGCCAAATACGATCAGAAAGCGACTGGCAGAAGCACCAGCTCCTGCTGCAGTTCTTCCCAGCTTGATGCCACTAGTATCTCCACACTACACTGTGGTCTGCAGTGTAGATGTACCATTAGTCTAGTTAAGCCTGTACCTTTTTTTAAAATTACCTTTAAAATAGTTATTTTTAAAATGGGTATTTGAGTTCAAAAGTTTCCAATTAGAGGAAGACAGTCACAGGAACTTCCATGGAGTCTAGATTCTTCTGTGCTCTCTGGGACCTCTTTAGATTAAGGTGTCAGGGAAAGAAAAATAGTCTGTTGAAAATTAAAAACTACACACGACCATTTTCATTCTAGCCCTACTAAGGTCTGATACTATCACTGGCTTACTACTGACACAGGCTGGATGCAGACAGATTACCTCTAGGTGAAAGGTTTCTGTCCCATTACTTTCTGTACTAGCCATTCTTCTTTATTTAGTAGTGTAACACAAGAAATCAGGCATGCTCTACAGACTTGGGTTTTTAAGGGAGTCTGACACACACATACTTCGCAGAGCCAGGTGGATCTTACGTCACTATGCAGGGTTGCAAGAGCAAATACAATAAAGGCTAAACAAGAATGATTTTAAAACATTTTTATTTAAATATTAAATAAAACACATCAATTAATCATTTTGGTGTAATTTCTCATTTTAACATAAGAAATAAAATGATTGTTCAGTCATGGTAAAAAATAAAACTATACATCTTAATCAAACCAATCACATAGTGTCTTTAAATATCCTATTGCATTGCAGTCTGCAGAACAGCACTGTCAAGAAATCTACAAAAAACAAACATTAAAAATGACCTCTTCTTGCTCCAGGAATAATTCCAAAGAGGTTATACAGCAATTGGAGAAGGAAAAAATACTATGAAAGTAAAGTGCTTGTCATTGCTTAGAACAGGAAACAAAAGATTGTTTCTGTGGCCTTTTGATCCATAGCATTAAAACAATGCAAATATTGAAGAGAAACAATTTTGCTTTTAAATGTGCTACCCCTTGTGAAACTGAAGGCAAAGTTGCTGCTTTCTGACAGGTTAGCTTCTTCTCAGCCTTCTCGCCTCACTCTTGCATGCAGTTTTTTCCCTCAACCACCTTGAAAATTCACATGAGACTTGGGCGTTTTTTCTGATGCAAGGTAACCACCATTTGGAGACCCAACCCCCTCACCTTGAAGTTTCCCCAGCACACAGCAGCAGTGGCAAGCTAGAGATACATCCATATGGACACACAGATAAAAAGATTATTTATGAAAAGCCACAGACATGGAGCTACGTGACATGTTTAACCCTTCCCCTCCCACCAATTAACCTGGTCAATCTTTGGCTTTTTTAAAAAAAATATTTTTTTAAATGTGTAATACTGCAGGTTGCAAGAAGCCAAGATAACTTGAAGGCACCCTGTGTCACACTAAAGAGAGGGGTCCTTTAAGCACTGAGATAGAATTAAACTATTTCCTGACATTCAATTAGTAACTTTTGACCAACCTGGTTCTCTACTTACTCACCTGCCACCAAAGTTTGACCCTGACCCCCACAAGTTCCTGTAGGGGCTGTGGTCTATTCTCCCCTTTATACCCATGTGTAACTTCCATTGATACCAACAGAAGTCATGCTCTGCCACAGTGGGAGTTTTACACCACAAAACTCAATATAAGCATATTACAAAATATAAAAAATAAGTAGTGTATATATTGTTTTCTGCTTCCTATTTATATAGATATACAGTATTAAAACCCATACATAAAAACACTTACCTAATCAAAAATCTCATTTTTGCTAATGTGTCAAACAAATAGAACAAAAAAATAAAATCAAAAAAAGAAAAACCCACACACCTAAAGATTGTGCTGTTTCACTCAGTTTAATACAGTTTTGTTCAGAAATAGCTGTACTCATTTAGAGTAAAATTCTGTTCTACCCTATTCTTTTTGTCTTTGTCAGTACAGGATTATAACCTCAATATTGCACATTTCCCCAAGAGTCAGTTCTATTTGGACCCTGATAATGAAATGCATTCAAACTTAATTAGCAGCGCAAATAAAATATGCAGCACTAAGAAATACCCCTCAGACAACTTTGAAGGCAACCCCTGGGGTAAGAGTGGGAGGCAGGGGGTAAAACAAAAACCATCCCCTTTGTCCCACTAATACAACTGTTTCTATCCCCAGTGCCTTTGCAGGAACATGAGAAAATATTATTTAAAAAAAAAGGTGGGGAGAAGAAAAAAGAGGGAAGAGCGAGCACAAGACAAAAACAGACATTCCTAAAGATTTAGAACAAACAATAAAAATACCCCCAGACACTATGCAATCTGGATCCTGATATCAGGGGATACATTTCCAAGAGATTAATTGCTTCTTTGCTAACAATTAGAATATTTTTAGCTCTTCCAGCCAATATATCAAGCAAAAATTTCACAGTTTTCATTTAAAGCATAAGTGTTTTTGGGGAGTAGGAGTTGTTAAAATAAAATAAGCATCGACTACATAAAAATAAATGGCAATGCTTCCATTTTTCCCTCCTATCACTGCATAATGTTGCATGCCACTATTTTTTTTAAAGAGGTAATCGTCTTCACAAACCCATAAACAAATATTGTGAAAAGGGGAGGCTCTGGTCCCTTCTTTGAAAAGCCTCTCCCCTGTTATGTCACCACAACTGACAGCTGTACTGCATAAAAGCAAAGCTGCGTTGGTCTGACTTGAATACAGTACCAAAGAGTTCTTCCCCGGCTACATGCCGCCCTGCCCCCACATGTCCCACCCTAACCCCTATCATTATTTTTCTTCAAAAAATGTTTTGTTTCTTTCAGTTTCTATTCATATTTGTTCAGTGCAAGAATAGTAGAAGCCAAAAGACATACATATTGCTTGTTTCAGTTCTATAAAGTTCTTAGCTTTCTGAGACAGCTTCTTCACATACTTCAAAATTTATTGCTTCCAAGAGTCAATCCTTCACACAATGCCAGCTAGCCATGGAACAATGGTGAAAGTCCTTTGCAAAAGAGAGGTGAGCTCTGTAGTAGCTGAAACTCTCATTTAACCAAGACAAAGTTCCCCAGCTGGTTTGAAGTGAGGTCCTCCATTTCACAGTCCACATGCTGCAGTGCGACTGCATCATAACCTGCAGACTGCACAGAGAAACTCTGCGGGTGAGAGAAGGTTGTGGCGATTGGAGAGACATCGCTGCTGATAAACAGGTGGGTGTCTAAAAGGTGAGCAGCTGAAGACACTGGTGAGACACTAAGCCCAAAGAGGTGAGGTTGAAGCAGCTGATGGTTGCCACCAAAGGCCAGTTCGAGGGAGTTTTCCCTTTGAAGCTCTGACAGCAAAAGGGAATTGGATGTTTTGCAGGTGCTAGAATTGTCAGAGGAGGGAACACAGTGCACTGCAGACACCTGAGCAGGCTGGTGACAAGCTGGCTGGAACAACTGATGATGCTGCAACTGGAGCATTCTGAACAAAAAAGTCAAGAGGGAAGGAAATTAAACACTTATTGCTTGGGAGTTCCAGGTTTTCTATGCAGCACTATCCCAACCACTTCTCAACTGTTTGGTTCATGTACAGTGGCTTGTACAGGTCAGTCACACCAAACAGAAATGTGGGAATCTTTGGGGGGGGAAAAAAAAAAATCACAACCAAATGATGTGCTCACAATTCATCAACTAAGGAACATACTATTCTAGTGACTAAGGATATTGGTGCTCAGTTTTCCATCTTGCTTCTATGAAAACTAAGAGTGGCCACCAAACATGAGAACTAAAGCCACTGGAACTGTGCCACATTTGTGGAATGCAACTTTTCCAGATCACAAGGCCCTATCTTCTAGCCATGGGAAAATAAACAGGAAAGAAGGAAAGCATCTATCCCCAAACAAAAACAGTGCTTGTGATAGGAAGAAATGATGTTTTGCCTTTGCATTATGCAGGGCTTCTCACTCCATAATTTCAAAACATTAGATTTAGACTCCTAGATTCCTGTGAAGCCACATGTCAGCATTACACAAACTGCACAAAGGCATAAGACAGGGGTGCTCAACCGCTGGCCCAAGGGCCAAATCTGGCCCCCGGCTCTGGGGCATTCAGCCTGCAGAACTCTCCATGGGTCCACGGGGAGCCCTGTAGACTGTTGCCCTATGCACAGGATCTGGTGAGCAGGGAAGTACAGTGCCTGATCCTGGCACACACGGTGTGGGGCCTCAAAGCCTGATGCCCATATGCAGGATCAGGTACAAGCAAGTGCAGGAACCTGGAGCATGATCTCCACATGCAGAACTGGGTGGAAGCAGTGCAGGATCCTTGGGTCCCAATACTGGCACACAGGGCTAAGTGGGGACAGCCCAGTCTGGATCTGGGCCTGTAGGCCCAATCATGGAACACGGAGTCCAATCCCACTCACAGATCAGCCCTGTGCCACTCATTTGGCCCGCAGAGCCAACAGGCTGAGCATCATTAGCATAAGGGATGTTACGAAGAAGTCAGAGTGGCCCATTTGCTGTCACAAAGCAAGAACCAGGAAAAGAACCTTTCAGCCCTAGCCCTCAACCTCTTTTTCCAACTACCGGACAATAACCTCATTTCCTAAAACGAAAATACTGCAAAAAACAGGCTACTTTAAAGTACAAGTTCAACAACTGTGTATCACCTGCTGCATAGTTGAGAGAGCAACATAAACACATTACATATCAGTGCCATAATTGGACTGGGCCCTGTTGCCAAATGGACACTCACCTCTGCTGTTGGAGCACCTCTTCGAGAAGGCTTCTGCTCTCTCGGCTGCTTCCCCCACTGCTGTACATGCAGGTGTTCTGCTGTGAATGCTGGAAAGGGCTCATGCCATTTCGTGCTGCCCGAGCTGATGAGGATTGACAGACCTGACGAGCAAAGCCTTTGATTTTATTCAGACCAAGGAAGCCTTTGGCTCTAGCACTCTTCCGTAACTGCTGTCTAAATGCTTTCAAGCCTGTGGGAGACAAAGGAAACAAGCCCTTTTTATTTCTCCTCAATAAAGCTTTGCAACTGGGTGCTAAATAACTCCCTTTGTGAAGCAGCAGTTCCCAACCTGTCTGAGCAGCCATGTTAAGTCTACTACAGTGAGACCTAGGGCAATACAGACAAGATTCCTGTCCGTTCACATTCACCTACACACCCTACTCATGAGCAACAAAGCTCATGCAAATACAAGGCTGCTCCGGGGCACCTCCTGTTCTACTATTTTCTGACATGTGCAGAGCTAAATAGGAGGAAGGCAGCAATTTCATGCTGGTTCATTATTAAAGTAAAGAAGTGGGAAGCCTAGAATACCTAGCGCAGAAATTAGAAATGCTACACTAACACATGGAACCACTTGGGAAAACACTAGCATAGGTGGCTTATTCCTGAAATCACTTTTAATGCTCTAGTTTTATGGTAACTGGTGCAACAGGAACTCCCAAATGCCACTCTACGTTACTACTTGGAAATGTGTGCCTCTTCAACTATAAAGCAAGAAAGGAATTACCTTGAGTTAATGAGGTATCAGATGCTCGCCTTCCTTCCTGGAAGCTGAGAGGCAGCAAAGCAGCACCTCCCATACAGCCCTGAGCTTGCAACACTGGAGTATCGGACTGAGAAGTCAGAAATGGCGATGTCATCCTGGCTGTGGCTGGGTTACCTGTCATTACTTGATCTGCCAAACAGCTGCTCAGAGCCACCGGGCCCTCATTTGAAGATGAAGTTAGGCAGCTGTCTGAACTTGTTCCCTCTGTGGGGCTTGCTGAAGAAGAAATGACTATACCTACAGAAGGGAAGGGAGGAAGATCAGCGAATGTTTCTGAAACAAGCAGAGGAAGAAACAAAAATTTCTTATATCTCTCCCTGTACACTGCAACCAACCACAGCTGTCAGACTAGAACCAGATTGTTCCAGAACAAGGGTGGCCAGTTTGCAGCATGCACACTGCAAGTGGCACAGGCAGCAGCACAGGGCAGTGTGAAATTTAGGCCCTGGGGCCATGTCCAGATGAGTGCTACATACTACATGGTCAGGTGTTCTCCACACTGCAAGGGAGCAGCAGCAGCACAAGGGTTTGGGTTTTTTTTAACCCCTGGATATCCAGAGGTCAAAAAACAAAACAAAACAACCCCATGCAAAAAAAAAAAAAGCAGAGCGGTGCATGCCAGCGCAGCATGTGCTGCTCAGAACTGGAGCCTGGCTGGCCGGAGCCACACTGTGGCTGCCAGACAGGCTCAGAGCAGCAGGACCACCGCTGCTGCAGCCTTTGCAGGACCCTGGGTACAACTGCTGGGACCAGCCGACTGTTGGCCCTTGTCTCCCCTACCCCACTCAGGGTAACCTGCCACACACCAGAGTACATGTGGCATGGGTGTTCCCTAGGGACAACTATCAGCAGCACAAGTTGCAACACCGTTAGTTGTCCCTGGGAAATCAAACGTCCATGCTAACCTGGACACAGCCTGGGAGTGCAGCAGTAGGCTGTGTGTAATCTAAGGCTATAACTCTGTTACTTTGGGGCAGGAGGGAGAGTTACATCAGGACCTGATCCTGTTCTAACAGAAGTCAATGGCAACACTAAAGTAGAGTCGCACATTCACCAAAATCCACAGGACCTGGGATTTAACTTGATCTAAAAGGGCATGGCCTAAATTAAGTACACTTCACTTTCAAAATACATGGGTACTAAATGGCTACGTCTATAAGAATTTTCAAAAGCTGCATACATTTAAAGAAAGAAATAACTGGAGAGTGCATAGAACAGATGAGTCACTGTTTGACCCCTTCTATCGTAAGTCAGCATAGCTGCAAAACTAGCATCTACTGACATTTGCTGTGTCCTGGCTTCTACTAGGATGGTCACAGCAGTCCACTCAGTTTGTACCTCAGAGACCTTCTCCCCTGAAGGACTTACATGGAGGGGTATGTTGGTAGAAATGAGTAGTGACTTCAGCTAGCGTGTGCCTCCTGCTGGTGTTGTTGGGAATATGAAGGGGGTTGTAGGCTTTAATCTCCTCCTCCAGGTCTTTCTCCTGTCTCACTTCCTCGCTAATGGTGGTTTCCAGAAGGCTGTTGGGAGAGATGGAGCGATTCCTGAACAAACCACTGAAGCTGGGATCTACAGGAAAGAACACTGGCTGCAAAAAAACAATACAACATAGAAAATTAGCAAAGAGCCATTTATTTATTTCTATGAAAACAGTCTCATTTGTTTGTGCTTTGCAGGGCCATGTACCAGGCCTTTATTATGCCTACTGTTAAAAGGGTATTATGGCACTATACATCTGAATGTTTAACGAAATGAAACTGAGAAGCAGAACAGCTGGAGGTAAAACCTTTGTCATGTCAAATTAACTGAATAAGAACACCTGGATGATATTTAGCTGAAAGCACCAACCTGTAATGGATTGTTCATGTCACAATCCATTTCTCCCTGCAAGGATGACTGAATCAGGTTCTGAGGTTGCTGGTAAAGCAGAGATGATCTCAGGGATTCACTTGCAAGACTGTCCTGAGGCATCTGAAGGCAAAAAGATATAGGCAAGATATGAGATAAACCGCAAATCCTATCAATTTTTCAAATATTACTGGCACATTGGGTATCTATATGTCCTCCACCCAAGCTTCTCAGAGCATTTGGCAAAAATTAATAAGTGTACCCTTAAAACACAGAGGTAGCTCTCTGTCCTAAATGGGGAGCTAAAAGAATAAAGTTTAAGAAAACAATCAGAAGTGACAATGGAAGTATGTGGCAGAGGTGGATATAGAATCCAGACCTCCTTATTCTCCACTGTGTCAGGCTAAGGACACCCAGATCACCTTCTTTTTTGTTACTGAGTCCCTTTAAGAAATCAGGACTGGCTCATGAAACATCTGATTTGCATTCAACAAGATGTCAGAAGCAGCTTGTATTTCTGAAAGGACAAATTTCCAATCAGAAGCCTCATAACTTAGCTCATTATTGACCAGCACTGGAGGGAGACTATTCTTTGGACTGTGACCTACAGAAAGTTACTGTGTTAGGAAATGGGCCATTAGTATTCAATCAACCTCCTGCTGAAGAACAGCCTGCCATGTCCTCTGGGTACAGGACAGAAAGATTAAACTGACTCAGAGGACCCTTATGGTCACACCTTGTAGTTTCCTGTAATATTATGGGCAAAAGCATTTGATGAATAAAATTAAATACAGCAAAGGAGAGAATATCAACAGTACAAAGGTTTACAGTAGACTGTATTACTTCAATGTTGCTGAGCTCCGAACTCCTTGGCCTTTGCCGACGGCCAGTCACTGGACGATTTGACACCTGGCTGCTTCGGTACTCCTTGAGGCGCTCCAACAGAAGGTAATAAATTGCGGCAAAATGATTGTAGCTGCTGTTTTGTAGTGACTAGAAGATGTGAAAAGGATGTTTAAACTACAGATAAACCACCTTTAAAGAACATAAAGAGCAACAACAGGGCAACTAATTTTCAAAACATCATCACATCCAATAAGTAAACAATGCTGAGTAGCTTCAACTCAGGGTAAATCTTTAAGCATATATGCATGAGCGGAGGTGTGGTTAACCTCTTGCCCTTTCCTGAGGAGCCAATTTCCATGCAAGCATTGTCAGCAACTATTGGCACTCTGTTAGTCCCTGAACAAGCATCTAAGGGACACAAGTATTTCATACCAGTGGAATGACCTAAAGCTCACCTCAATTGTTCTCTGTTTGTCAATACCAAGAGCCTGCATGATTCCAAGAACCTGCTCATTATAGTCTCCCAGATTGGAGTTGTAGTTCTGCACGGAGAAGGACAAAGACTGCTGCTGCTGAAGAGAAGGGTCTGCTTGCATCCACTTGTGCTGCTTTATCTGGGCAATGGTAATTCGTTTGGTTGGGTCCACAACCAGCATCCGTCGAATTAGTGTTTCACAGTCTGGACAAGTGGGGGGAAAAAAAGCCATTAACAAGTGGTAAAATTAAGAATCCAGCCACTCACAAGAAGCTTCTAATTATTTTATAGCTGTAGTTTACTGCTTATAGAAAGTTTATTCAGCTTCTTTGCATCTAATATCTATGAAGATGTGTAGTAGAGGTTCTAATCAGCTGATGCAGGTCTGACTATGCAGATACTGAAAACTGCATAAGCAAGACCCTAACATCAAAAACACTAACCAAGCCCATATAAATTTCATAACAGCAATGTCGCTGCAAGAAGTGACATTATAAGAAACCTACAGTTCTTAAGCAGCCTTTGGACTTTTGCCTGGAAGCAGTGCCAAATTCAGACCAGTGCTAAGTGGGTGCAATTCTATAGATGATTAATCCATTTAAAATAGGGCTGAATGTGGCATAAAGCCTACTAATGCTACAGCATATTATTGTTTATTTGTGAGTAATAAAAAATCTGCAGCAGTTTAAGATTAAAATTGGTTAAGAGGTAAGGTCCAGATCACAATAGTATCCCTTAAGCTTAAAGGGAGAATTAAGTGTAGCTGTATAAATTATCGGAGGAGTTAAAATACACTTCACAACAGACATCAGTTCTTTTTAACGGTCTTGTAAAAATAAAATAAACTCAATGTAATGATAGGTCTCACTGCTTCTGATCTTCTCAATAGCATATGTCACATTTTAAAATATACTCCTTGTGCCTAGTTAGAATACCATGCTCGACTTCATTAACACCTTTTTTGGTGTTTATTTTTTTAAAGGTCATTTCCTCAGCTAGGGTATGGATGAATCATCATTTTAGCAACCCATACTGATATTCTAAGAAAGGAAAAGGTAACTGTTTGGGTGTATGTTATGTAACAGATATACGCTATGCTACAAGTACAGTAAGAAAGAAACTGTGCTTGAAAGCCACAAGAGAGACAAAGTATTGGGCAACTGCATGAAAGATAAAAAGAAGAAAAGATGCTTATGCAAGAAGATTATTCATCACCCTCCTGCTAGTAACCCCTTTTCTAGTGCCAACGTTCTAAAAATGTACCTTGGGACATGAAGTAGGGGATGCGGAATCGTCCCTCCAGCACTCTTTGTCTCAGGGTTGGCAAATTGGGTCCATCAAAAGGGAGAGAACCACAGACGAGGACATACAGCACCACACCAAGGCTCTGTCAACAGAAAACGACACAAGCACATAAGTCACCAAAGAATAGGTAGCAGTCATGAAAACCCAGTGTTAAACAAAGCATAAAAACAAGAACACTGTGGAACCCAAAGCTTACCCAGATATCAAGGTGAGGGCCTTCATATTCCTTGCCTTCAAAAACCTCTGGAGCTGCATAAGGTGGGCTTCCACACCAGGTAGAGAGGGGTTCTCCTGATTTGTAGAAGTTTCCAAACCCAAAGTCTGAGGGAAAGCAAAAATCCAGAGTAAGACTTCTTTATTACATACCACGTTAATATTTTAAAACCAAAGGGGAAAAAAAGGGAGGGAGAGTGGATTTATTTCATGGAGGATCTTTGCCTAGCTTTTTTTTGGTTTTTTTGCTTGGAAAGTAGATATAATTCAGAGAAATACTGAGCTTAAGTCTTTTTTTAAATTCACTTATAGGATAATCCAGTTGTCACACTGGAGAAGTAACATTCAGTAATATATCATGTTTTCCATGGCTTATACAATGACTATTTAACTGTCTTACCTGCTAACTTGATGTTCATGTTGGCATCTAAGAGGAGGTTCTCAGTTTTGAGGTCTCTGTGCACTATGTGATGGCTGTGACAGTATTCCACTGCTGAAAGGATCTGCCAAAACTTCTTCCGAGCTTCACTTTCACTTAAATGCCCATTGGAAGTCAAATGATCTGCAGGATCATATCAATAAGCACCAGAATTAAACACAGATAAGGTTAAGTTTTCATTATCCTGAAGAAGCTGCATTCACTTCTTGGTATTTGATATCCAACTAAACATTAATACCCTACATGAATGCCAGTAATAAGGGAATGCTTTCTAAAACTAAAAGAACTATTATTTGTGGAAATGGGAACTTACCAAACATTTCTCCATTTTTTGCAAATTCAGTAACAATATAAAGCATGTCCTTTGTCTCCATAACCTGTCAAGACAGAAGGGAGGTCATGTTACTAAACCAGATCCCTGAAAGCAGTTGGATGGGGGGGGGGAATGGAGGGGTAGAATCGATAACTCGATAACTTATCAGTGCTACTATCTACAACTATTGTAGGCAGTAAAGGCATCACAGTACTCCTTCCATATAAGATGCAATTCAGAAAGATAATTTTTTTATACCCCTAAACACACAAAATTGCTTCCTACATTTCTTTTTCTTCTCTCCCCCTTGCCATCTAATTTCCATAAAATAGATTAATAAAGTATTTCAATTTTATATACCATTATGGAACCTTTTTTGTTGCTGCACTGGTAAAAAAGTAGTCGTAATTGAAGCAATCAGCATAGATCATTCCAGGACACAAAGTTTAAAAACAGGCTGCCAAAATTCAAGGACCTTCTACGAAAGACTAGCACGTACGGACAGCAAAGCTGATATTTACACTCAGAAAAAAAACCTGACGAGGCAATATCAAATACCCGACTCCCACTTGCTACTGGATATGACAAAAAACCCCGGAAGATGATAGCTCTGCCTGGCCAGCAACAATAGCATGCTGTTTGTGCAACTGTATTTTTCGATATGTGTCGATAGCAACTGTCAATAAGCAGTCAAAAGTTCATTTATTGATCTGGCATTGATTTAGTTTTAAAAATGTGTTACTAGTTTAAATCTTTCTGAAAGATTTGCTATAAGTTAGCTAAAATACTGAACAGCTAGGTGGTGAAAATAATTGCATTCTTTGCTCCTAAGGTAGTATAGTTTATAAAACATTAGTAACCAAGCAGATGTCAATACTCCATACATTTTCAAACTTCTACAAAAAAAAAAGAGACAATGCCTGGGGTGCCTTTCATTCTTCTCTCCATGTACAAACATAATATAATAAAAAAAAAAAAAAAAATAAGGAGAAAAGGAAAAGAGGTTTCCAGTTAAAACAACAACAACAAAAAAACCCAAAGAAAAGTATTCTGGGAAAGTTGCCAGCTGAACAAAAACGAGATGCTGTGTTGAAACTAAAACAATGACGAAATAGAACAAGAACACACACCCTACACTGATATGTCATTTCATTCCATCCCTACTTCTCAGACTCCACTGAACAGGTAAAGCAGCAACAACAATGAAAAAAAGAAAATTCAACTAACAAGAAATTTTGATTTGCTACCCATGTCATGTTTGGTTAACTGATTTGGTTCAACAACATGAAATTTTAAACTGATTTTCTAAAGCCTGGTAACAGCACATTCACTTGCATTGTTTCACCAAAGTGAAATTACCAATAATATTACAAAGCATCTTTGTACCCTGAACTGTCCTATGGGCAACAGTGACGTCAGGCACTAACCATCAAAACAAGAAGTATTTGGAATATAAATGTCAAGTACTCTTGGTGTGCCAAGCTCTTTAAAAATAATGCTTCACTGAAGTACCTGCCTTACTGGCTCTTCTACCTTACATGTTAATTACAGCTTTCCAAGAGTCCTTTCTGATAATGGCACTTGCTACTTCCCACCAAATTCCAGACCTGCTGCTCGATTTCTTAATCCAGTCACCTGTCCCTCTTCCCTTCACAAGTAGACCCTGACTGATTGCGATATCCCATCTTTGCAAATCCCCACGGCACTATTTAAGATGATTACAGGGAACTTGCACCAAATGCCAATCAGAGCAAGTATTTAGTATTTGCACAGCAGCCCTTGCTCACCAGACAGCTGTGATCCTGTTTTCTGTACAATGCTATTTTGTATATAAATATGTACTGAAACACAACTGAACAAAACTTTAAATAAATATATGTGCAGAAAAACATAGGAGAACATTTTTATCAGGTTCCAAAACTAACACAAGTGGAACAAAATAAATTTATTTTCTGAGACTTCTCAAGATATTTGAGTTCTCTTTTAAAAGTGTGTAACAGAATTTTCATTACATTTACAAAAATTTTTAAAAGCTTTCCATTTATGATGTACATGAGGGGCAGACAAATGTATATTACTTTATGTACTTCATAGACTTACAGCCTTTAAACAAAGCTAAAAATGTATATTTAGCTTCACAAATAAAACAGATTTAGGCAATCAACTAAAGTTTAAAACAATTACGGAAAAAACCCAGCGAGTTTACCAATGAAACACAAATAGCCAATAACTTCAATCTGAAACTAACCGGGCAATTCTGACCAAATGCTCTTTAATATTTAAAATTAAAAACCACCTCAGACAAACCGTACTGTAAGTGTTCAAGGAACACTAAAGAAACTTAAAAACAATGCGTATTTAATTCTCTTTTAAATGCTTCAGAAATGTGAATTCCTTCCCTGCAAACATCTGATTTAAAACCACGTGCAAGATAAGTTCAGTAGCAACTAAAGCCATGGGAGACAAGTACATCTAATATGCATGCAGGGATCAGAACAGATCTCTTACCTGATAAAGCTTGATAATGTGAGGGTGATTCAAAAGCTTCATTATCTGAACTTCTCTATAAATTTTCTCAAGGTTGCTTGGGTCTAACCTCGTTTTGTCTATAATCTTTATTGCAACCTGCAGATTTAAAAACATAAATCCAGCCATTTACTTCAGCTGCCAGAATCTTTCACAGTACAAATACACCTTTAAAAACTTCAGGGCTACAAAACAGATTTCGCTTCTTGCAAACTGCAGTATGTTTTATTTTCTTTACACCCTGTGCAAAGAGCCTACATGAGGGAAAGAACAGAACTGCAGACATCAGCGCTTACTCAAGACACAGCCGAGGAATATCACTCATCTCCTGCTGATGCCCAACAGTTTCCTCCCATCTATTTTCTCCTACGCTGTCTGGTTCGATTTGGAAACCTGTCACCCAGTCCAGTTCACAAACCCACCAACAAAACCAATGTTCATCTGGATTTTAAGAACGTGCAGAACCAGCCTCTTCTGAACAGCTCCCGAATTTTGTTAATGAAATCAGGTGCGCCTCCCGTCTCCACAGGGCACTTTTTTATGCTGCCTTAAACTCCAGAACTGGCTTTAAATTTGCAAAGCACCAGGCAACTCTTCAAAAAGCCCCAGGGGAGGGGATTAAACAATTCAGCCCCAGAGAAGTAGGGCTAGAGGGGACTGAAGTGTCACAACACAGGGCTGCATGTCCAACTTGTTTTACCTTCACTGGGGCTCCCCTAAAATGCAGAGTCCCCCTGCTCCACCAAAAGCCGCCGTGTCACTGGGATTTGGAGCCAGGCTAGGATTCTGTATGCCTTTACTGCAAGAGGAGAGCTTGCCTAGCCCCATCCCTTACTGCACAGGGTAGCGTGTCTAACCCCATCCCTACTGCACAGGGGAGCTTACCTAACGCTGTCCCTTGTAGCATAGGAAAGCCTGTCTAACCCTTTCCCTCCCCTATCCAACCTGTCTTGCATGGGAAAGCCTAACCTCATTGCTTACTGCATGGAGGAGTTTGTCTAACCCTGTCCCTTACTGCATGGGGGAGCCTGCCTAACCACGTCCCTTATCTGCCAAACCCCAGTCTTGCAAGGGGGTAAGCCAGTCTAACCCCGTCCCTTAGTGCACAGGGGAGTTTGTCTAACCCTATGGAAGAGCCTGTCTAATCCCATCCCTTACTGAATGAGGGAGCCTGCCTAACCCCAACCCCTGTGGCAGGGGAGTACCTGCCTAACCCCAGGCTTGCATGGGGCAGCCCACCTAACGCTGTCCTCTAGGGGACAAGGGAAAGCCTGTCTAACCCCATCCTTCACCTGCCTTACCCCAGTCTTGTAAGGGAAATGAAAGCCTGTCTAACCCCGTCCCTTACCGCGCGGGGCAGCCTGCCGACCCCTACCCCTTATGGCACAGGAGCGCCTGCTTCGCCCCAGTCTTGCATGGGGGAGCCTGTCTGACCCCATCCCTTGCCGAATGGGCGACCTGCCTAACCCCAGGCTTGCACCGTCCCACCTCGCAGCGGGTGCAACCCCGCGGCTGCCCCAGACCCAGCCCCACCTGCGTCTTGGTGACCCGGTGCCGGGCCAGCTTCACCACGGCGAAGTTGCCTTTGCCCAAGGTGTGCTCGATGTCGTAGAAGCCGACGCGGAGCGGGCGCGGTGCGGCCGGGCCGTACTCGGACATGATGACCATGGCTCGGGCTGCCGCCGGCGCGCGGCCACTGCCACTGCCCTGCTCCGCTCCTCCGCGCGAGCTCCCCGCGCGCCCGCCCGCCCGCGTGTGAGTGTGCGTGTG
>NW_017728906.1:43705290-43729969 GCF_001723895.1 Crocodylus porosus
GGGGCTGGCTCGCTTCCCCCCTGTCCTCTTCCCAGCCCCCAGGGCCTGGGCGCCACGTGACCGCCTCGTCAGCCCGCCGGGCTCGCCCCCTGCCGGCGTAGCTGTGGAGCTGCTGAATCCCCGGCCTCCCGGAGCGCTCGCCCGCCCTTAACCCCCTGCGTGCCGGAATGTGCTTCAGCTTGCACCCGCTGGCTGCCGGAGCCCAACCACCACCACCCTCCGCAGCCTGGGGCATTAACCCGCTCCCTGCCACAGCCCAGCCACACACACCCCAACCTGGGGGCATTAACCCTCTCCTTGCCACAGCCCAGCCAGGGCACTACCTGCACCTCCCTCTCACCAGAACCAGAGGCATTAACGCTTTCCCTACCAATTTCCCCCCCCAAAACCAGGACTATGAACCCGCTCCCTGACTGAGCCCATTGCCATCCCTTTCTCCTGTGAGGGGCTTTCCCCAGCCATTGCCCCCTGCCCTCCCCACCATGAGGAACCCCAGCCCTGAGCAGTCTCCAGCACCTACGGCCCAGGCAACGCTGGCAGGGGCTGTGGAAGGGTGGCCCGGAGTGGTGGGCCTGCCCACCCTGCTAAGGGCCCAGTGCCATGCAGGGCAGGGTCAGGCACATGTGAAACAAAGGAGGGCTAGCACAGGCCCCCGTGTGCCCGATTCCTTGTGGCATTCAAAAGAAAGGAAGAAAAAAACAAGGTTTTTCTCAGGGAAGGGGGCAGCAGGACACATCCATGCACCACCTTCGCTGGGGGTGATGGAGGTCAAGCTTTTCTGGCTGGTGCTCCCATCCCCTTCCCATTCAAGTGCCACCCCCATCCCCGTCCCCATCCCATCTGATCTGCTGCTCGCGGCTCCGTCTCGTGCCCTGCCCCAGCTGGCCAAGGCAGCACCTCTTGACGCCCCTCCACTAAAGGGCCCAGGACAGTCACCCTGCTCATCCCCCCTTACTACGGCACTGGCAGTCCGTGCAATAAAAGAGACTGCACAAAAGCCTTGCAGTCAATCGCAAAATAGGTCTAAAACCCAAATAGAGCCTCAAAAGTTCACGCCGTGCACCCAGGGCTGCCCACCCAAGTGACTCCAGCAGCAGCTGCTATTTCATTTGGTCTCCCCTTGCCAGGGCTGTGTACAGAGGAGCACTGGCCTTTGGCAAGGAGCCAGGTGCCCAGTGACTGAACTTAAATCACAGAGATGAGAAACTAAAGCAAAAGCCTTCCTCTGTAAACCAGCGGTGTCACGCCAGTTTACGGAAGGACAGGTCTAAGCCTGCAATGCTCAGCCAGACTGTGTGCACAAGAGCAGCTGGGCAGTACTGGGACCATACCGTCCTGTCCTGTATGCACACGGACTGGGACCACACTGTCCTGCCCTATATACATACCTGTTTGCTTTTGGGTTCACTCAGTAAAACGAATGGGATTCTTGTTGCTGGCTACAGTACAGATCCATTGCTGGGATCAGAGGTCAGACCTACATACAGCTCAGGAGAGCTTTCCAGGCAGCTGCATGTTGTTATCGTTTAATACTGTGACATGGTCCTTTTAAAGGACAACCACATTTAGGACGTGTTTCTCCTTAAGCACTGGAAGGGTAAACTCAGTCTACACCTTCAGGCCAAAAATGAAACCTTCAAGCTTTATCTGGCCTTATGAATATGCTCAGTTTGCAGGTCCCTGACACACTGTTCCTCTACTCTGTTACTGTAGGGTCTGGAAAAGGATGAAGATAAAACAGATGTGGGAGACACATAGTCATGCAGAGCTGGGAATTGGGGCCTGGAGATTCTAATCAAGGCTCTAATATTGACTTGCTGTGTGACCTTGGGCAGATCTCTCCATCTCTGTACCACACTGTAACAGGGTAATAATATGTACAGACCTCAAAGGATATTATGAGGATCAGTTAATGCTTTCAGAGGCTCACATGAAAAACATGGTACTGTTTACTACTATTGTTATTATTAAGCTAACACTCAATTCTCAGTGGAGCTCCAGAGGAGGACATGACGCATAAACAGCCCATACAAAGGCAACTGTATGTGAACAGTGCACCAGGAGTTATAAAAAATATTACATTAATAATGGTTCCTTTGCTGTAGTGGGATTTTCCTCCCCTTAATTATAGTTACTGATATTATTTTTTTTAATTGAATAAGTGTTTTCAACTAGCAAACAGAACTGATATTTTCCAGAGAACACGTAGGAATGACAGGCTCAAAGTTAGCATATCAAAAAAAATCATTAAAAAAAAATTACCCCAATGGGAAGCTGAAAGCGAGATTTCATAGAAATCTTGAGGTCCTTGTGCAAAAAGCTGACTCTTCTTTGCCTGACACCTTGTAAGGGGTGGAGGCCAAGTGAGTGTAAAACGCTGCACTATGTGCAAGAGGAAAGTCAAGCTGTCTGAGAGGACATTCTGACACTACTTCTAACTGGGCTGAGGAGCACTGCTGTAAAGCGTGCCCCATCCACTTGCTCCCCAACCCTGCACAAAAATACATGACTTAGCTACAACTTGAGTGCAGCTGGGCATGCACCAGTAAGTATGCCCAGATTTCCTGTTTAGTGTGACAGTTATACCAGCATAAAGGTGATTGAACTGGTGGAGTTCATTCCTGTGCAATACCTGTATTGCTTTCAGGGCTGCTTTAACTCTGATACAGTCTCTTGGTGCAGAGGAAAATCCCCATGAGGAGGATGCCAGGAAACACCTAAGCCATGGGAGGTCTAATTCCAATGGGGGAATAGGGATTCTAGGAACAAGGGCATGCCTCAGTACAGAGGCCCAGGCTCTTCTCAAGGATGCTCCTGGGGTTTTCCTGGCAATAGAACTCATAGCTTTTCATGCAATCTCTCCCCCTTAGGGGAATGGCTTGGTGAAAGCTTCTGGGGTAGTCCTCCCTCCCCAGCTTGCCCACAGAAAGGAGTAAGCCATTCTTTAACTGTTTAGTTAAATGACTTCCAAAGCACTTTGCAAGGATAACAATCTGCCTCTCCCAGAAAGGAAGAAAGACTAAGACCAGTTTCATTATGGCCAGTCTCCCCTAGAGGCAACCTAGCTTGTTACTTACTGTAGGGTTGGTCAATCTTTATTCCCATTCATAAGTTCCTCATTAAAAAAACCCAAAGCTATCAATATGTTCGTTTTAAAAATAAACCGTTTCCAGGAGTGGCAGGGGAAACGGTGCTGAAGTCAACAGGGTTTTGCCCGCTAACATCAAAGTGGAAATTGGCCTATAAAGTATAAGTATTACATGGATTTTCTTTAAGGAGATTTAGAGAAATTGGATAAATTACAAGAAAAAGAAAGTTAAGTAAATAAGTAAAATTTAGGTTAGTCTTTTATAAAGTCACAGGAAATCACTTGATTAAATGAATGAAGATCTATTTATTGTACAACCAAAGGGCCTCTTTGAAATTACTTCATAGGACTTGTTCCATTCCAATTATTTAATTTTTTTTTAATTTAAATGCTGGCATTTGCTTACTGCAGCACTGTGAACTTATTCTAAAATATATTTTATGCTACTGGAATGTCACTGGATTCTGTGTTATATAATTATCACCACAACAACTGTCTTTGTTATGGTTGCTTATGACATTTCATAATGGTGCGATGACATAATGCTCTTAACTTATCCTGCACGAGAAACTCTTCAGAGCATAAAACAGGGCTGTGCAACTTTTATGAGGTAGGCTGCACGCTACACAGGCCACGCCAGTGCAAGCCATTCACCTACTGTTGCACCATGTCTGCAAGAACCCCAGCTTCACCCTCAACTCCTTGGCCACAGGCTCCCCTGCTGCACTACACTGCAGAGGTACCCCAGAATGTGGGCTACCCTGACACCGTGGGCTGCACCACCCCACCCCACTCTGCCCTGAAGTTGGGCAGAAGTTGGAAGCCAGAGAAGGGAGGAGGAACCCAGAGACCACAGCTACTGCTGCAACCACAGCAATGGCAATGGGGAGAGCAGCAACTGGATGGGAGCCCAGGGACTGCAAATTAACACCTCACCAGCCACATGTGGCCCGTGAAATATTATTTGGACAGCACTGCTTTAGAACAACCTTCAGCCTTAGTCCTTATTTAGAGTCATAAAATAACTGTATTTAATGAACACTAGTAGGTAAATTGGGACTTCAGGTTACAATATTTAGAGCTCCTAGAAATGGTTTACATTTGTTTTCCTGATGTCTGCCTGTACATAAACCAAAAATAAAGACATTTCCCATCCCAAAGACTTCAGGATCGGGCTATTATAGTCATAAACACTTCCCTACCACATTTGCAAACCTAACATTGCAGCACCCTGCAAGGGGATGAGAAGCTGGCAATAAAGGAATGAAGTGATTATTTTAAAAGAGAAACTGGGCCAGCTTAGTTTCAGTGCCAAGGCTAAGTGAAATTCAGGATGCAAACAATCATGACTAGCGAACTGTAATTTAGATTTTTAAATACTTTCAGATGTAACAACCAAAAGTGTTGTTAGTAACAGGGGTTGGTATACATAACTAATATGGCAGCATCCCTTGAAATCTGAGTTGAAGCCTGTTTTAGCTTACAAAGGCCACATCCACACTTGCACTTTACTGCAGTTGACTAATTAGCTCTGCAGTAAAGCATCACAGTCTACATGTGCAATGCAATTAGGGCACAGTAAATTAATTAACTCCATCATAGACTAGTACTGTTGGGGACAGTACTATCCTACAATGGAGTAGTTACATGAACTCATATACATGTATAGATTATGACCAGGGCTCGCTGGGTCACAGGGGTGCTACAGTGCGGAGGCTGCCTGCTGCCTAGCCCCATGCTATAGCACTCTCAGGCCCCATCCAGCCCCAACACTGCCTGAAGCCACCACTGGGAGCCCAGGGCTGACCCCCATCCTCCTGCCAGGCTGGAGCTCACAGTGCTTCAGTCCCAGGATGCACATGAAGGCATTGTGCCTCGGAACAGCTGACTTGTACATAAGGTAAGCACAAAATTAGAGTTTGAGGATACTTTGAGGTTAAGACATTGGACCAAGACTTGGGACAAACAGGTTCAGCCACAGCTTCGCTGTAGACTTCCTGCACGAGCTGGGGTAAGCCACTTGGACCATGTGTACTCAGTAATCTTACTAGCCCTGGCAGCAGCACCTTGAGGCATCTTGTACTTCTCCACACAAGCTGCCTCTTGAAGCAGATGCACCCAGACAGAGTGAAAGACACAAAGCATCCACCTTTTCAGTTGAAGTTCCTGAGAGCTACAGCTGCCCAGCATCTCTGAAAATCCAGCTCTTAAATATCCTAAAAACATATCCTCCCAAAGGACTTGATCAAAGGAGAATTAGGGAGCCTTTGGAGCTGAGCAACTGCAAATTTAATTTTCATTATTATTATTTGCCTAGTGCCTACAGACCCCAACCAAAAGCAGAGCCCTTGTGCTAAGTGCTGTACAAACAAATAGGACGGAACAGCTATTGCCATAAAGAATTTATGAACTAAACCCCCTAGGCTGGATGAGTGGTGTGGGGCTGGTGTGTGGGCTTGATCTGGCCTTCAGGGCCATGCCATCTGCAGTAATTAATGCTGCCACCTGTCTCCTGCTCCACCCCAGGGAGTCCCATGGGCTGTATCATGGTCACTCCTGATGTAAACAGATGAGACAAAGGATAAGAGAAAGTCAGTGCTATTATCCCCACTGTACAGACTGGAAACAGAGGAGGCCCAGAGAAATTAAGGCTAAATCTGCACAATGAACTTAACTGCATGCAGCAGCAGACCCTCAATCCATGTTCTGTGTGGACAGCCCCCTTGTAGCACAATAGCCACGTCTGCAGTGCTGCTGGCTGGCTAATTAGCCTGCCTACAGTACATTGCTGACTTGGCTCTACTTCTGCTTCAAGAGGCAGCTTGTGTGGAGAAGTACAAGATGCCTCAAGGTGCTGCTGCCAGGGCTAGTAAGATTACTGAGTACACATGGTCCAAGTGGCTTACCCCAGCTCGTGCAGGAAGTCTACAGCGAAGCTGTGGCTGAACCTGTTTGTCCCAAGTCTTGGTCCAATGTCTTAACCTCAAAGTATCCTCAAACTCTAATTTTGTGCTTACCTTATGTATAACTTAAGTCAGTTTACAGCTAGTAAAGCAAGATGTATATTTGGTCTGCCATAAGCTTTACAACAGTAAACCGGCTCAGATGATTTTACATTGCAAATCAAAGTGTGTTGAGAGACAGTAGCTCATTATTTTGTACTAATCTTCCAATTCCAACAAGAACATGGACTGAGGAGCTGGTCAAACGTCACCAACCAAGCTTCTTTGATATGACAAAGAGTTTGAGTTGGACTGATGGGTGGTGTTGTTAAGGGTTCTTCTTATACTTTTCTGAGGCAAATGCGTTCCAATTGCAATGCCTCTGGGTTATCTTTTTTGTTGTATATGGCAGAACTGTTTAACAGCGCAAGGCCTGTCAAAGGCTTCAAGTAAAAATAAATCCAAATAAAAAACAGATAGCAAGCTAGACTCCAGAGTGAATTCAAATGTATTGGAAAGGGAAGCTGAAAATTCATTTAATTAGGGGCTTACCACCTGCTAAATCATAGCCTCCCTCCTTGTTATCATTAAAAATCACTGCTGTATATGTGAATTAAAGCTGAAAATTATTGGTTCTCCCATTGCTTATAGGGAGGGCTGGGTGAAGGCAAAAGAGATTTATAGACCAGCAGGCTGGGTGAAGGGAGCTGATGAGAAGAGAGAATGCAGGGACTGGAAATCACAGGCAGCATGAGGCAGCCAGGAAGCAGTGGGAGTGAAGGAATCCCCCTGACAGACAACCTAATGCAGCTGGGGAAGGAAATCCTCTGATGCAGCTAGAAGCAGGGGAGCAGGGACAAAGAAACACTCAGTTGGAAGGAGCTGGTGTTTCCAAAAAAGGGGAAGCTGCACTTGGAACAGGAACAGCTTCCAGTGTGGAGGAAGCCCTGCTGAGGGCACATGGTAAACTAGGAATCAGGAGACAATGCAGAAGTAGGCTGGGTCTCCCTGCCTTGCCTACCAGGTGAAATGTGAAGATTTCCTAACACTTGGCACAAGCCTTATAAGTTTGGGTTCTGCGAGGCAGAGCAAGGGCTCTGCATTCATGTCCTCCTCATATGGTGTGTGGAGGTTTTGTGAGGTGCTGTGTCTCCCTGGGGTGCATGGGCAACTGGTGCCTCCAGTTGTCACAGGGGGACCCCCACCCCAGTGGCCAGTCAGCGACCATGGCCAATTGTGCCAACGGCTGGGGGGTCCCCCTGTGACAGGTCACATGCACCAACCTGGAAGCAGCTTTCCCGCTAAGTTGGCTCTAAGAGGAAACATCGCCTGGAAGGGCCAGTGGTGCACCTGGAAGGGCCAGCAGCACTTCTCCTGGCACCCCCACTCCTGGCTGGTGCTCTCAGGGGGGGCACCAGTGCTCCTGCCTGCCCCCCCACCCATCGCCTAAGCAGGGGACGCTGGCTGTGAGGGGGTGCAGCAGCGCTCTCAGGGGTTGCACATGCACCCCCGTGCACCCGCTACGCATCACCACAGCTGGGGTGGGGCTTCCTTGCTCTCTGAGATATCTGCAAGTGTAGGCTTTCCTGGTCAGAACCAGCCCACTAGAAAGGCTGGGAATACCATCAACAAACTCCATAGCAGGCTGCAAAAAGGGTAGAAAATCTTCAGTCAGCAACCAGCTGAGTGCAGAGACTATGATCCCCTATAGCAGTGGTCACCAACGAGTGGATCTCAATCCACCAGTAGATCTCGGAGCCTGCGGAGTTGCTCTGAGGTGGGGGGGGTGGTGCTGAGTGCCCATGTGCATGCCCCAGCCCAGCAGGTCAGTCCATGGGGAAGGGAAGGGGCAGGGGCTAGATTGAGGCCCCAGTGCTGACGGACAGTGCCACAGAAGCAGGAACAGGGGTAAGTTGAGTAGGGCCCTGGCCAGGGACCTACCGGGGAGGCACACCTCTAAATAATTTTTCCTCCCTCTGCTTCTATCCCCGCCACTTTCCTCCCTACAGGCTTACCTGCTGGGCTGTTGTGGGGTGGCAGCAACACATGGTAGATCTTGTATTGCTTTTAAATGCCAAAGATGATCTCTTATTTAAAAAGATTGGAGACCACTGCTCTACAATATTCTGATGTAGTGATTGTTCATATTTTCATGCCACAAGACATTGCCTTGGAAGCCCTGGAGACTCCCTTCATCCCAAACTACGGATAACACAATACAGTAGCAACACATTTCCCTTTCTGACCCAAAAATATGTCTCGAGCCTGAGCTGGAGAGCCAATTCTAGGAGTAGGAGAATAACTCAGCCTTTGTACAGTTCAGATCTGGAACTTCCATGGAAACCACTACTTGTGACTTGATCCTGAAGACGCAGTGAATTCAGTAGAAGTAGGAATGGACCTTTAGGTCTATTGTGAGGGAACTTTTAGCAATGTGGACACGTTAGATGGGAAATGGATTAGTTTTATTTTAATTGATATATTTTTGGGCCACCAAATGCCTTTTAGGTGGTAACAGCTTTCAGTCACTGTTGTGCTGGATCTGAATTAATAATCTATTGCCTGAGCTGACCCCTTTGCCCTCCTCTACTACAATTCAAGTGACTAACTTTTAACTCTACCTTTGCAAAAATGAAATGAGAGCCTTACATGTAATGCATTTGTTTTTGAGATTTGTTTTGCTTTTCTGCTGTTTGAAATGCAAACGTTATTCTTTTCCTGGTGTCCCAAGTAATTATTTGTTTCTATCTGCCTGTGTGCCTCACCCTGACAAGTTGGTAAGTAAAGACTGCTTTGAACAGAGTATTAACAGCACTATTATATTTAGGATACCGAACCAAATCATGAAATCCTCTCTTCCCGTTGCTCATTTGAAAGATGAGAGAAACAAAATGCAAGTCACATTGGCATCAAGATGCTTGTAGTACTGTTATTCCACAGAGAATACCAGATATATCCACCTATTGTCTGAGACACTAATAAGGGACCTGAGTGAACAAGCAAGTTATGAAAACAGGTATCCGTCCTTAGAGATTAATAGGATATTTGTGTCTGATATTTCCTGTACCATAGCACAGATTGTTTGTGCTGATGGACAAGCAAGAAATATGATATTTCAGAAAAGGGAAGGACCATTACAACATGCTTTATTGTCCTTCTCTGGCAGAACATATTAAATTAATTTTCCATGCATCTCTGTACATAAATTTCCTATAACTGCTATTATGTCAAATGCACTGTAATCCATCCTCTCCTGCGTCAGCTGCATTGTTGTAATCCCCGTCCTCCTATGTCAAGAAAACTATAATCCTCCTCTTACGTTACATGTGAGCCTCATCTCTGACTTTTGCAATAGCACTCACCCAAAGTCAAAGAGAAGCAACGGCATAGCCAAAGCTCTAGTTTCCAGCCTGGGATTGCAAGAAGGCTGCTTTTTTTAAGATAAAAAAAGATGAATGTATTTTACACTCACAGGAGTAAGCATTCTGTGTTCCCAGACTTATTGAAGATTTACTATATCTGCAGGACATGAAACAGCAGAATGTCCACATGGCACTGAATCATGCATCATGCGTTATTACACCCATACACAGCTCACAGGGTGTGACTTCAGGTCAACAGAATACTGGTAACTCTTTATGTGACAACTTTCTAAAAGTCTGCTCCTATTGGGCACAATCCTGCTCTCCCATCGGAATTAGTGGGATTATTCATGTGAGGAACAGAATGTAGCTTTTGGACCCAGAGTTTGCAAATAAATTACTTTAAACATTATTTATTTTCAAATACGTATACAGGGGTTGCTTTACAATCTGTGGGTTTGAGCCTATAAACAATTTCATGTTCAGGGAAAGCTACTCACATATGTGTGGAAACAGGAGGTAGCTACCAAGGAGAAGTATACCTCCCTGGCTCGCACTTGCAGGGAATCAGGAAGGCCAAAGCAGGATTAGAACTTAGGCTGGCAACAAAAATTAAGAACAACAAAAGGTCCTTCTTCAGGTACATAGGGAGCAAAAGGAAGGTGCAGGGTAGCATAGGACCTCTACAGGACAAACTAGGGCAACTGGTGACAGAGAGGGGGGACAAAGCTGAGTTCTTCAATGAGTTCTTTACATCTGTATTCCTTGACACAGACCAAGACAATCTCCCAATTGGATCACAGATAGACATGGGAGGGATACCAGCCCACCAACTGTTAGTGCAGACTTAGTGAAGGGGCACTTGGAGGGGCTGGATGTGTTCAAATCAGCAGGCCCAGATAAACTTCATCCAAGAGTGCTGAAGGAATTGGCCAGTGTCACAGCAGAGCCGCTGGCATGACTGTTCGAGCACTCATGGTGCTCCGGTCAGGTCCCAGAGGGCTGGAAAAGGGCCAAAGTGGTCTCTATTTTCAAGAGGGGGAGGAGGGAGGAATCGGGAAAATATAGGCCAGTTAGTCTCACCTCTATCCCTGGGAAAACTCTGGAAAAAGTTGTTAATGATCCCATTTATGGGAGCCCACCAGGGGAAATAATGGTGAAAGGAAATCAGCATGGATCCACTGCAGGTAGATCCTGCCCAACTAACCTTTCATAGTTTCTTAGTTAGTAGGGTCGGAAGCGACCTGCGCAGATCATCAAGTCCGACCCCCTGCCATGGCAGGAAAGAGTACTGGTGTCAAATAATCCCAGCAAGGTGATTGTCTAGCCTTGTCTTAAAGACAAAGCAGGAGGTTGGATTCGATGATCTGCTCAGGTCCCTTCCAACCCTAGAAACTATGAAAACTATGAATCTATGAAACTATGAAACCCCCAGGGTAGGAGCCAGCACCACTTCGCTTAGAAGTTCGTTCTAGATCCTAGCCGCCCTGAGAGTAAAGTAGCGCCTCCTGATGTCTAATCTGAATTTACCCTCTGCCAGCTTGCGACCGTTATTTCTAGTCATTCATGGTAGTGCTCGGGGGAACAGGGAATCCCCCAATGCTTAGACACAGGAGTTGTGGTAGATGTCATCTACCTAGACTTTAAGAAGGCCTTTGATATGGTATCTCATTCTGTTCTCATAAATAAATTGACAGGCTGTGATGTAGATAATTACATGATCAGGTGGGTAGCAAACTGGCTTAGGGGTCGCACTCAGCGAGTGGTGATGCATTTGATATCAACCTGGAAAGATGTGGGCAGTGGAGTCCCGGAAGACTCGGTCCTTGGACCAGTGCTATTCAATGCCTTTGTCAGTGACTTGAACAAGGGCATGGAAAGCACCCTGTTCAAGTTTGCAGATAATACCAAATGATGGGGTAAAGTTAACATACCAGATGGTAGGGAATGGATCCAGGTGGATCCGGACAGGTTGGAGAAATGGGCAGAATGAAATAGGACGTAGTTCACCGAGGGCGATCCAGGATGACCATGACAGGCTCAGGAAATGCAAAACAAATCTCAAAAACAAATGCATTACATGTAAGGCTCTCATTTCATTTTTGCAAAGGTAGAGTTAAAAGTTAGTCACTTGAATTATAGTAGAGGAGGGCAAAGGGGTCAGCTCAGGCAATAGGTTATTAATTCAGATCCAGCACAACAGTGACTGAAAGCTGTTACCAACTAAAAGCCATTTGGTGGTCCATTGTACTTGACCTTGGTGAGGCTGCAGCTGGAGAACTGTGTCCAGTTTTGGGCTCCACAGTTCAGAAGGGATGTGGAGAAGCTTGAGAGAGTCCAGGGAGGAGCCACATGCATGAGCAGAGGTCAGGAAAACAGACCTTATGATGAGAGGCTGAGAGCTATGGGACTCTTCAGTCTGGAGAAGCGCAAGCTCGAGGAGATCTGATGGCCACCTATAAGTTTATAAGGGGTGTTCACCAGGATCTGGGGGAACATTTGTTCACCAGAGCGCCCCAAGGGATGACAAGGTTGAATGGTTATAAACTTCTCCAAGACCATTTCTGGCTGGACATAAGGAAAAACTTCTTTACTGTCTGAGCCCCCAAGGTCTGAAATAGCCAGCCACTGGAGGTGGTTCAAGCACCTACTTTGAACGCCTTCAAGAGAAATCTGGATGTTTATCTTGCTGGGATCCTATGACCCCAGCTGACTTCCTGCCCCTGGGGCAGGGGGCTGGACTCAATGATCTTCTAAGGTCCCTTCCAGCCCTAATGTCTATGAAATCTATGAAAGACAAGTGCAAAGTGCTGCACCTGGCCAAAAAGACCCACCAAAACACTTACAGGCTGGGGGATGACCTTCTCAGCAGCACAGCAGCGGAAAGGGATTTTGGAGTCATAGTTGACTCCAAAATGAACATGAGTCATCAGTGTGACAAAGTGATCAACAAGGATAACCACACTTTATTGTGCATTAGCAGATGCATGACAAACAGGTCCAGGGAGGTGATGCTTCCCCTCTGTGTGGCACTGGTCAGGCCGCAGTTGGAGTACTGCATCCAGTTTTGGGCACCATACTTTAGGAGGGATGCAAAGAATCTTGAGAGGGTCCAGAGGAGGGCCATTCATATGGTCAGAGGCCTGCAAGGAAGACCCTACAAGGAGAGACTGAGGGACCTAGATCTCTCCAGCATTCACAAGAGAAGGCTGAGAGGTGATCTTGTGGCTGCCTATACATACATCAGGGGAGGGCAGCAGGGAATAGGAGACACTCTATTTACTAGTGCACCCCCTGAAGTAACTAGAAACAATGGCCACAAATTGATGGAGAACAGATTTAGGTTGGACATTAGAAAGAACTTCTTCACAATAAGGCTTGCCAGAATGTGGAATGGGCTTCCAAGGGGGGTGGTGCTCTCCCTTACCTTGGGGGTCTTCAAGAGGAGACTGGACAAGCACCTAGCTGAGGTCGTCTGACCCTAGTGCTCTTTCCTGCACAAGGCAAGGGGTTGGACTTGATGACCTACTGAAGTCCTTCCAACCCTAACATCTATCTATCTATCTAGATAGATAGATAGATAGATAAGAATATCTGTATATATATAGATATATCTATATAGATCTAAAGATATATAGATCTACATAGATGTATATTTGCATGTGTATGTATGTACATAAACATAGACGTATATGAACACAAACCCTTGAATATTATCTTTCTACCTACCTACTATATATCTTTTAAAACCTATCACTGTTGCTGCAATGTAATGTCCACATTTCTTCTGAGGCTTTCACAATCTGCGATCCCCTTTTTGGCTCTTTACAGCGGTTCTGATCTGAATTTAGCTTTCACTTACTGCAGAGTAAAAGCATCCACATGGACAGTCACCCCAAAGCAGTAACATGGAAAGTCTTTGCCAGTTCGCCTATGGTGAAACTGCATGTGAGCACACACACATAAACCTTTAGTTGACACTGGGAAGGCATATAACATATAGTATGTGTGTATATTTATACACACACGCACACACACACACACAAGTGCACACATCCCTCTTCTTTTGTGGTTTTTCAGTAAAGGAGACATTGCTGACAGACCCCTTCTATAGTTTTTCTTTGTGAATGATCATTTGAGATTTCCAATTAGAAGGTCAATACATTTTATTTACAGTGAATTCTTTGATGGTATCCCATCTGTTAATGCTAGTAGGTGCTTCCCCTGAACCATTTAGCAGATGTTAGACCATGCCCCATAGAGCAACTATAAAATAGGTAGTACTGTAGTCAGTACTACAGTACAGGCCTCTTGCATGTAGCAAAAGGTTGTGTCAAAGTACAGCTTATGAAAATAGACAAGAGCTGTGGGATGGGTATGGTGCAAACCCTTATCACTGAGTATTTACATGACTGGGATACATCCTGCAGGCTACTCCAGAGTGTGGCAGCTGGGAACAATCTGTAATGTCTCAGATCTGTCCCAGGGAGCACAGAAGGAAGAGAACATGGGAAATTCTGATCTTCTGAAGTGGCTTTGGGATTTTCACTGGTTTGCAAAGAAAAAATAGGGAGCACTGAGTTGGTTGCTGAGGTAAGAGAAGAGCTGGGTGCATGTCCTTTTACAGCATCTCATGAAGTGAGCTCCAGGTCACAAAAACTTACGTTACCTATATCTAATTTAGTTAACCTAATCTCACGTGTATATAACCTATAAAGGTGCAAATCTACCCTGCCTTCTGAATGCATTGACATCACATCAGCTGGACATATTTTAGTCAGAACATTCATATACATTAATTTTGTTTTTAAGGATATTTGCAGGAGCGGGAAGTGCCATGAATAACTTATCAGGAAATGTAAAAACACAAGTGTTTGTGCAGGATGTCTTCATACAGCCACCTTAAAAGGATTTATTAGGTTTGCAAATTATCCAATCAGAGACCAAAACCAATATTATATCATTTAGATGGCTAATCCCATAGCGTGAATAATGCCTGTTTAAAGCACTAGTGTTATCAAGGGCTTTACAAGTCCCCCACCCAAACTGTTTAGAGAAGCCAGATGTGAAAACATTTAAATTAATAAACAAATTCCCAAGAATCTTCATCTGATCATGCATAATTTGCAGACATAGGAACTAAATAAACTGTTCATGTTGAACAGCTGGAGCTGCACTATCTGGAAGAGCAGTGGGTAACAGCATAGTCCTAAGATCTGACCCAATACAGGCCCTTAAAAAACTAAAACTGATAAGAGCTGTCATTGCCTGTGAAGTGCATGGAGGTGTGCCTGAGAATATGTGGAGTTTGGGGATGTGTGCAGATGGGAGTCCGTGCACTGGGGACTGATGTGTCAAAGACAGCAGGTTCTTGACTGGCAGCACAGATGGGCAAGGGAAAGAGACAAAACCAGAAACACAACTAGGAGTCAGCAAGTGGGTCATTAGCCTTGGGTGCTGACTTAAAGGGGAGGTAAGTATGGCAGCAGCTCTGCTGGCTCTGCTGATTCAGCTTCAGCCAGTGCCCAGCTGCCACCACTGCCCAGGGCACAAAACTTCCTTGTTATGCCTCTGATCAGAACCTCATAAGCAAGGAAGAGTAAAGGCTAAATGCTCACTGCCATTGTCAGTGACAGCACTGAAGAGGTCAGGTGGAAGTGGGGCAGGGAAAGGGCAGAGCCTTTGCCAGCTATGGCTGTGAAGTTCCAATGCATCTCACCGTCCCAGCCAGGACTCAGATGCTCAGTAGCCTCCAAGAGATGGGAGTGGGAAGAGTGGTCCATAATGACTCTGGGACTAAATATCTGCGAAATGGTGCTAACGAATTACCGGTCCATGGTAATTCTTCTCATTAAAATCTGTACTCTCAAAACCACAAGAGGGAAATAGGGTGTGTAAGTAGGGATGAGACCTGGATTCCATTCCTAGTTATGCCCCCTTCTCCTGATCCTCACTGAGGCAGTTAGGCTTACACCCAAATCTAGATATTACTACAGTAACGCAGCACAGAAGGTGGAAAGCAATGGATCTGGTGGTGGTTGGAAGGGTGCACACTTTCTTGATATTAAGGACTTCCATGGTTTGGAACAACATGTTTCAACTTGAAATTATTACACACTCTAATCCAAGTTTTCCCCTGAAGTCTGTTGATACAGTGCTGGCCATTCCACAAAGGACATTCATATGCCAACTGTGCTGTCATATCACACTATCATGCCCTGTACAGACCAGCCAACCTACACAGGCATGGGAAGTGATAGTGAAAGTTCAGGAAAGCTATAAGATACTAAAACTCCAGTAAGTTATTGGTGTTTACAATTTCAGCTGTTTAGTAGTAGAAATAAATGACCATAATGCATGTTACTGTACGTTATAAAAATACAAGCTATGGAAAGGTCAATAGTTACAACTAAAGGGAAAGAGGCCAGCTCTTAGTCTGAACTTTGGCCTCTGCGTCTCTGAAGTAATACAAGGGAGTGGTAAGTGTAAGTGTGTCCTGAATTCACAGCTAGGTAATCCCTTGATGAACATAAAACTTAATCGCTGAAGACCCATCAGCTCCCATTTTTTAAAAAGCCAAGTCCTAAATGTTCAAGTAAATATGGATTCAGGAGCCTTCTTTTACATTTTTGAAAACTCATGGCCCAGAATTTAACACTGTCTACAGTCAGGAGGCAGAGTAGATATGCACCTTTATAGACAAAATAAGATATACATAGAAAACACAAGCTTTCATGAACCCAGATGCTGTGAAAGGACCACTGCCACAACACAGATGCAGCATGAGTTGAGAGAGAATGCCTGGGGGAAGGCAGGGAGAAGAACTAAATGTCAAGAGAGAGCAAGGCTTCTTTGTTAGGGCAGATTGTGAAGAAAAGGTAGTACTTGATCACATGTTAACACACCAAGTTTGCCCAGCAAATATGGTTCTTGTATGGTTATGTGCCACAACCCAGTCCATAATGAGTGGCTGTGTTCTTATGGCTAGATATCCCTGGGGACCAATATATATATAGTTGGGTTTGAGGAGCATCTCAGAATCCTACCTGGCAGGGTGGCCTCCAAAATCCTGAGACCATTTTTGCTACCCAGGAGAAGACAACTGTCAAAATGTTCTAGCTACCAAATATGCAAAGGAAACAAACTGTACTATAACAAGTTATACTGTTTTTCTCTAATGCTTTCCAGTTCTAGGAATTTTAGGTGTCACAACAATAGTAGGTACAAACATTTCTGTCTGGACTGTGGTTTTAAGTTGACTGGTTTAAAAGATATTCACTAAAAGATTTTTCCTCCTTTCCCCAACTTCTCCCCCCTCAACCCCTCATGCTGTCAGACTGTATTGCTCTCTGACAGCTGGATCAAAAGCCTAGACAGGATTTTGAAATGGGGGAGCAAGTGGTGTGGTGTTTCATAATGTATAATACAACACATATTTTTCTCCCCTTAAAAAGAAACTAGACACTTTGCTAATATGCTAGTGGCCCATTGCTATATTATTCAGTTTAAGATCAAAACAAAAACAAATGTACCTTTATAGGAATGTGCACTAATTTGCTAACTCATATTAAATTTAAAAAACATAACAAACTAGGCAAAATAGTCCAAAGGTATTGCGTTATTAGTCCTGTAGTCATTATAGTTAAATCCATGTCTCTTATGCAGCTTTGTAAAAACAAAATCTAGCTCTCTTGAGCACCTTGACAGTGTATCCAATACTTCACTGGAAATCATTTCCACACCTGAGTCACTGCTCCAGTGAGTTAATATTACCATACCTGAGTTAAGATTTTGAGCTGGAACTAAAAATAGTCTTTTGGGCTGTGAAATAAAAGAGACACATTACCAGGAATACCTAGCAGACAGCAAAACTGCAGAAGAAAGTATCACTTGATTAATGGGTCACCAACACCATTAAAAAAAAGAAAACGTAGTTAACATCTGTGGAGTGAAGAGAGGGTAGCAAGAATCAGGCACATTGTGATGAGCCATGAAATCAATTGACTCCATTACTGCTGCCGGAATAGAAATGTTGAGCCCTTTCCCGGTCAGTTGGTTTTAAAGTTTGGGTGGAACAGGAATTGGGGGGGGGGAGGGTACTACTGCACCATTGCACCCCCTTGAATCCTCCCCTGAGTATGTGACCCCATTCATACTGGGTGGATGTACCCACTGGCACTCATGTGTGACCTATCCCAGCATCTTCATATCTTAAGCCCTTGATCATTTTCCTGTGAATGTAGCTGGAGCAAATAAACAAAAAAAGACAAGAGAAGTTTCCTATATTTTTGTAACTTGTTGACCTGAGGTTGATCAGGGCAGGTCTTCCTTTGTTTTTCAGAGAGGGTTTTTTTTGTTCTTGACCATTTTTAAAGATAAATTGGCAGAAGAACAAAGCAATTTTGCTAGCTGTTTGATGCAAAATAGCAACTTTGTGGCCGGCTGGGAATTTGCACCCAGGACATCTTATTTACATAGGCCTAAATTACCAAAGGTGCTCCTTCTGCCCTGTTCTTTGCCGTTGCCAGTACACTCTGTAGCTTCTGTGGTGTAGCGATGGACAACTACAATATCTGATTATTTACCCACATTTATTGCCAGCCCCCTGACAAGCTGCTGACAATACAACTCAAGTCTCTTTCGTGTGATGAGAAAAATCAACATTATGCAATACCTCATTTAAAGACCTCTCAGCGTTGCTAATTTGTTCCACCCATTCCTTTATTACCCCAAGTCAATAATTCTTTTCAAGAACATTATTTTAGGAGAGATGAACCAGAACAACCATGCATTCTCTGAAAAATTCTTTAGCTACCTCTGCTGGACATGTGTAAAGTGTTCGTGGTCTGTGTCCAGTCAGGGCAGAATCTGTAAGGTATATGGAATTATATATGACCATGCAGTGGTTTTTAGAGACTCAGCATTGACAACAGCAGGAGAAGGACAAATCATGGAGAAAAGCAAGAAGTGTAGTGTTTCCTCCCTACCTGCATTTGCGTATGTACATGTGTGTGTGTTTGGCACCTCACAGATAATATTTTTCCATAGAAATAGGTACAAATTGTGTCTTTTGTTAAAGGCTCCTCTCTGGTTCGCAATGTGATGTCACTTCCCTGATGTGCCTTTGTCTTCTCATCTATAAACCACTTGTAATCATTTTGATCTTCCCAACAAGGATAGCATATTGTTATAGCAGTCTGAGAATCATTGACACATGTGAAGCATATTCCTTTGTTGTGTTGGTGGGCAGAAAGGTGCTGTGGCTGTAAACCTAATATTTGTCACACATGGGCAGGGATGTATTAAAAAATTGTATTCTGCCATTTGCCGGTAAATCCAATTTGCCAATTGATAAAAGACATCTTGAAAAGAGACTTACTTAATGCAGCTGCGAAACCACAGGCTACGGATATTCTTGCTTCAAAGAAAAACCTTGCTTCTAGGAACCTTGAATAAGTTCTTTACTATCTGGGTTCTCCACTTTGTTGTGGTCAAGGCAAGACATAAGAAGGTCTGCTTGACTGATCTTGCTAGATCTTTCCCCAAGGTCATAGACTGCTGCACGTGTGGTCCCAGGAGAGTTGCACTGTGTCAGCCCTAAGCAGAACCCCAAAAGCCTGCACATCTTTCTGTGCCTATGAAGCCCAATCCCAGTTAGCCTTTCTGCACTGCTGATGGGTGCTTGGGGGAAAAGGGGGAAGCAAGGAAGAGAGATATGGCAGCCAACCAACTATTCTCCCATCTGCCTCTCCCCTTCTCCTGCATATATCCCCCTCCTGGGGGAGATACAACACACTCTGCCACCGTGCAAAGCAGCACACATATTGGCTGTAGAGCCATGTGAGGGAAAAACGTCTTTCTTTCCTCACTCCCTGTATATTTGGGACATATATGGAAACCAGGATTTGGCCCTCAGTGGTTTCCTTGTTGATTTACCTCTTTCTCCTTGAAGGTCCTCAGAGCTGTGGAGTCTTTCACTAGCCCTGGAGTCAAGATAACTTACACTTAGGCTCCAGACATAATTCTGGGCACTGGCATTCTGTCTACCTCAAAGCTGCCCTGCAGGTTCTGGCACATACAGTCTCAAACAGCCACTTAAGTGTTTAAGCATGCTGTTTAACAGCTGCATCTCAGCACTAAGGAAGTGATTCCTGTGACTTATAAAGTTGTTTCGATCCATTTGAAAAGAAAAACTATACAGGCAGATATCACTTCTTCAAAAATGCCCTTCAGTGTGCATTAATCGTGCTGAAAACATCCTTAGTTATGCAGCACCCCACTTTCTGTTTGAATAATATTTACAAAGCCCAGGTTTTTATATCAATAGCATTTTTTCTTTGAGTCATTTGCTCATGCTGTCTGTTCTTGCAGTCTCCATTTCTAGGGTGCTGAACACAAACTGAACATATTCCCTAATTACAGAATCATTACTTGATAAACGTTGACCACAGAGACCCTGTATTCTGAGTGCTTTGATCATCATGAGCTTTTCTGGCTGCAGCATTACATGCAGTACAGAGGTAACTGCAGAAGTTTTAAGAAACAGTACCCAGCCTCATGAAATAAATGGTACTGTTTGTGAGTTTAAGCTTCAAAAGCTGCCCTGTGCCAGCCACCCCATACAGTTCATAGGTTCGTTTCCTCATTTATTCACCCTGAAATAAAAATGAAATATCTGCACAATTTGGCACAGCTTAGTTCGTAGGATTTGGCTAAGACCCGGTAGCATTTTGGGCTTCCTTTGCAGTGGATGTGGTGAGTCTGGCAGAGCTGACTTCCCACCCACCGGGGTAGATTTTCTGCTCAGTGACCAGCATTAAGCTTTAATTAATTTCATGAACAAGTGGAAAAAAAAAATAGAACAGGAATTTGCAACATGGAGATCCTTTTTTCTATTATTACTGTGATCTAGCATTTGCCTTTCCTATCCCCAGCCTTTGGCAAAAGGACTCTTAAATCAACGGAAGTATGTTACCACAAGGCTTTATTTGCCAGATCAGTAAGACAGCCACAGAATAAAGGTCACAAATATGCTGAAGCCCTCCATTTTTAATAATGGAGAATGCAGACAAACAGAGATTAAAAATGCAATCTCTCAGCTCCTACTGTCACTTCCAATAGCAGGTACTCAACTGAGGTCAAGAAAGGAACGCTCCTCTTTGAGGAAAAGGAAAAATCTTTCTCTTCTGATGAATGTGAGATGAAGTATTGGACACTTTTTCCAAAGCACAGGCTTTACAGTGGGAACAAAGCTTTCAGCTCTAAGCTTTGCCCTTAGGTGAACTAAAAGCCCACTGGGCAGCCCCGTGGTTTGCAAGAGTGTAAGGCCCAGAAAGTCATTTGAGCCCCCTCAATCCACAGCCTACCCAAGGCAATGGAAAGATTTGCACTGATTTCAACAGGCTTTGGCTCAGGCCCATAATAGTGGCTTGTTTCCAATTTCTGTATTGTATTAAAAGGTAAAAACACACTGAATGCTTTCCAGATAAGAACACAACAATTACCATACTCGGTCAGATCAATGGTACATCTAGCCCAGTATCCTGTGTCCAACAGTGGCAGAAATAGATGCTATAGAGGGAGAGCATCAAACCGGATATCTCTAGAGCAGGGGTGGGCAAAATGCAGCCCGTGGGGCAGATGCAGCCCACCAGGCCATTCTATCTGGCCCACGGGGTCCCTAAAAATTTAGAAAATTAATATATATATGACCCTGGCTGCCTGTTATGTGGCTCTTGATGGCTTGCCAAACTCAGTAAGCGGCCCACCCCCTAAAATAATTGCCCACCCCTGCTCTAGAGCAATTTATTCCCTCTTCCAGTGGTTCTCAACCTTTTTCAAAGACCCACTTGCAAAGATCCATGGCCAGTCCTGACCCACACCCCCTGGCCCTGCCAGTGCCCAACCCCCAGTCCCCTGCCCCGCCTCCCGCCATGCTGGTGCCCCTCACTCCTGACCCGCAGCCCCCTGCCCCACCCCCATCTCTGCTGGAGAAGCCCCTAGTTGTCCCGTCCCACTCAGGCCAGAGCATGGTGGCTATGGCAGCTCTGGTTCATTCAGGTGGCAGCACAGTGAGTCTGACCCCAGCACAGGCTGGAGGGAGGAGAGGCCTGTGGCACCCGCCTCTGCCCTGGGCTGGGGCTGCCACACTGCTCCAGACAGCCTGTTCATGTCCCCTCCTGCCCACCCCCCAACTCTCAGCTGCCCTACTGCCACAAGTATGGACACCGGCCCCGGTGCCACCAGCTCAATCACGTAGGTCTCCCCAACACCTTCCACTGGTGGCAGAGACAGGCACCTTCTTGCCGCCCCCTGCCCTGCCATAGCTCACAACCCTTTAAAATATTCTTGCAGCCCACTTTTGGGTCGTGACCCACAGGTTGAGAAATGCTACTCTGTTTAATACCCTCCTTGGCAGCCACCTTATACTAGGTTAGAGATGCCAGAGGAAACATCTCCAACCATTCTGTTCAATAGCCATTAATAGATTTACATGAATTTATCCAGTCTGTTTCTGAACCTGGCTATGCCATCTGCCTCCACCATCTCTTGTGGCAATGAATTCTACAAGTTAACTACACACTGACTCCTGCCACTGCACACTGCCACACACCATCAGTCCAGGAGGGCATGGGAGAGGAAATGTGCTCCCAGATCTGCACCAGGTGGCTAGCCCTAGCTGCAGCCTGGAGTGCAACCCTGGTTCCACCTGCCTTGCAGAGCGCAGTGGAGCGGGGGCTATGGTGGGGGCTGCAGCCACTCCAAAATTCCCCAAACCTCCTGCTGCTGGGCCACGCCTGATCCAGGTGCACAGCGGGAGCCCCCCTCCCCAAGTCCCACGCCCAGGGCTATCCCTGGAGGTGGGTGTGAATCAGGGCAACCACCCCAAGCCCCACACTTTGGGGGGCCCTGTGGACAGTCCTGCACAGGCCCTGCTGTGGCCGCGCACTGCCGGCTCTGACCCCTTGCCAACCCCCCCAACTCCCACTCCGCCAAATCCACCTGCTTCTTCAGCCGCTCACCACACCCCCCTGGGCACTGCACACCCCTAGGGACAGCTCTGCTCGTCCCCCCCCAACCCAGCTGGACAGCTTGTCCCAGCCCTAATCCCTCCCTCGCCTTGGGGATGTTGATCTGCCCGCCCCCCGACACCCCTTCCCTTCCCCCTCCACCCACCACAACAGACTTACCAGCTGGAGGCAGCCAGCTGTGTCCAGCCTGCTGAGGACTGCTGCCTCTTTAGTCTCTGGGCAAATCTCTGAAGCGGTGCCGAACCTTCAGATTTGATTCAGCTGAATTGAATCAGGACAGTGATTTGAATCACTGTCCGTCTGAACTGGCCAAATCTGAATCAGAAGTGAATACCTGCTGCTCCGCCTAGACCTACTGAAGAACATTGCTTTCATGCAGGATCCTCCAGAAACTGACTCCTTTTCCTTTTAATTGAATGGCACATGGAGTGTACTGAGCAGTTCCTTGGAAATCTTGTGAACAGAATGTGCCTGGAAGCGTAGGCCATGTTAAAAAATCCTAAAAGGAGAGTGAAATGTTTTGTTTTGGGTCAAAGAAAAAGTTTTGACATTGTTTTGGCTTTTCATGTTGAAGTGGAGTGGGGGGAAGAGTTTGACTTTTGGTTCAATTCAAGCAGACACGCTCTTGGTTTGGAGACCAAATGAAAACATCTGCTCAGCCTAATCTTAACTTTCACCTCACAGCCAACCAGGCCTGCTGCCTCGTGGCTGGAGGGGGAGGTAGCAGAAGCATGCTACTGCTCCCTCCGGCCCCCTTTAAGAAGGAGATGGGGCTATGGATCAGCCTCCCACATGCTGTGGGTAAGCTAGCAGAGGTGCACAGCTATACAGTAGGGACATAAGCTGCTTCCTAGGAAGGGGCATAACAGCAGGCACGCTGTCTCTGTGCTCACAACTCCTCCAAGTGCAGGGGCTGCACCTCTGCCTGGGCCTTATCTGTGGCAGGCAAGGGGTAGGGGGAAGCTCTTTACATCCTTCCTCCTCTATCAGGCACCAGTGTAAGGACTAACTACCCCCTGGCTAGAAGCAAAACATTTTTGTGAGGATCTAGGGAAAATGCAGATACGTGAGGAAGAGCACACATTCTGCAAGCTGGAAACACACCTCAGCTTGAGAGTAAACAGAAGAGAGGGAGATTAACAAGATTTATGGCTGTGACCCATCAAGCTTTCAGCAGTTCTTACTACATAGGGTAAATACTTTTCCTTGAATGAACTGTAACACTATCACAACTTATAATGTCAACAATACCTAGAGTGGAAGCCGAAAAAAACCAGACATAACTGAAAAGAATTTAAAGAAAAAGGAAAGGAGCACATGTGAATCAAGTGCTCAAGCCTTCGCAGGCTTGCAGAAAAAAAAAAAAATACTTTTTTGCAATTTTTCAGTTGGTCTAATAAAAGGTATAATCTCTGAACCAAGAGTTCTATATTTTTGCGTTTCTTCTTGTCTCAGACCAACACAGCTACCAAATACTTCCCTGAAACATAAGAGATGCTGAATTTCAGCCGATTTTGGATTATAAACTTCATTGTTGAACAACAAAAAAGATTTCTACACCTCCCTGCCTGTCTGCCATCTGACATCAACAGGGAAAGAATCCTGCTTGTTCTGTACATCAAAGAGCAGCTCACAAAAACACTCTCATGGACCCAGAGGAACAGATTTCCAGCTTCAGCTTCCTCTGTGCAAAAATGAAGTTTATTTCCTACATATGAGGACTTTTTACCATCTTGAAGTTTCTCTGAGCCTGATGAAGAGTATGGGAGCCTGAAAGCTTGCAGAAAAAAGATATTTTTTTGTAATTTCTCAGTTGGTTTAATAAAAGTTATAATCTCTGAACCAAGAGTTCTAGATTTTTGGGAACCTTTGGTCATTTCTCTTTAGATCAATTTATTTGCCAAGCAAATAAATATTATAATTAGCATTTCTTACAAGGGAAACTGTGTACTAGTTGTGCCTGGGGGGATATTTTTGTCTTGCCAGGTCAATCATGACAGATAATACTGAGTGGAGATCACCGATGAAAACCAGGCTGGATGAAATAAGTTTTGAGGAATCTTCTGGAAAACAGTTTGAATCATAGAATCATAGAAGTCAGGTCAGAAGGGATCTTGTAGATCTTCAAGTCCAACCCCCCGCCTGGGCGGGAGAAAAAGACTGGACTCAAATGAGTCCAGCCAGGTAGGCATCAAGCCTCTTCTTAAAGATCCCCAGGGTAGGAGCCAGCACCACTTCCCTAGGAAGTTGGTTCCA
>NW_017728906.1:43730069-43736668 GCF_001723895.1 Crocodylus porosus
TCCTCCCTATGTATTTGAAAAAGGACTTCTTATTATCCTTGATCTTGGACGCTAGTCCTAGCTCTATGTCTGCTTTAGCTTTCCTGACAGCCCCCCTACAGGCCCAAGCAGAGGAGGTATACTCCTCTTTGGAGATAGCACCCCCCTTCCACTGGGTGTACGCCGCCTTTTTGGCAAGCAGGCATTCCCAGACACCCTTCGTGAGCCGGGGGCTTCCGGGCACTCTTGCCCCCCTTGCTTCTTGTTGGGATGGACTCCCCCTGGGCCCTGAGTATCGTTTCCTTAAGGAACGATCACTCGCCCTGGACACTGAGTTCCCCTGCCCTCAAGGACCCCAGCACCTCCCCCACTAGTCTCCTCAACTTGTTAAAGTTTGCTTTGCCTGTAGATGTTCGAGGCATTTGAGTCAGTGAGCCGCATGAGCCTGAGTGTTAGAAGAGAGAAGTGGATAGAGTAGGAGCTCAGGGAAAAGGAAACTGAGATACGGGCAAGAGCAGAACCTCTTCTGCCACTGCAAGTAGCATGCCACTCTCAGAGTCAGAATGAAGAGTTTGGTTGTGGAAGAAAGTAGCGACAAGATTGGGAGATGGGACATAGCTTGGTTGGAGCAGCGAAGAAAGATAATTTTATTTGCAGCACTTGAAACAAACTGTATATTAGAGGCCAGGAAGGATAAGGTTAAAAATCATGGCAGGGACCTGGGATTTAGCAGGTGGAACAGTGAATGGGGAGTGGATTATAGAGAAATTATGGAAACAACATTATTTGGCAAGGGCTTGGGTGTAGGACAAAAAGAATAAAGAAGAATAAAAGACAGTCCCCAACTCTCACCAAGATAAGCCTGAGTGATAAGGTAGTGGAAGCAATTATTGGCAGGAGAAGAAAAAAAGCAGATTCCAAAGGAGAGGTGAGTTGAGCTTCATATGTATCTTTTTAGGACCTTACAATAGTTTCAGAAAGTGTTGGAGTGGCAGGGATGGATCCTAGGGCACAGCTCAAGGCAAGAGAGAAATTAATTTGAGTCACCAGCCTACATGAAAGTAGCTGAGCCTGCAGTTCATGTAAGTGCGGAGCAGAGGGAAGGAACAGCATTTTGAAGGACTCCCAAGGCAAATAAAGAGGAGTTATAAAGGAGGTGAAGGAACAATCAGATACATAGGATGGGAGCTGGGAAAGCAGGATGTCAAGGGATCACAAGGAGACATTCTGAAGCAAAAAGCAGGCAGCAGTGTTCAATGAGATAGTGAAACAGAGGACAATCCAGGCACAAATTAAGTCTTTCGGTTTAGCTAGAAGTACCCAGATGACTTTTTTGAGAAAGTAGCAGAAAGAGTGAAGTCCCAGAGAAGTGCTGTACATGACGGTAATGGGAAGAGACAGCTTACTTGCAGGACCTCTAGGCTAGGGACAGACATTCATAAAGCCTGCACCTGAATTGATTTAATCTTTGCAGGTTAGTCTAACCTTCAGAGATTGAACCGATTTGCAAATGGATAGACATTCACTTTTGATTCAGGAAATGCAGGCACATGCCTGCGATGGCTCAGGCAAGGAGCTGGGGGGCACTAGAACGAGCCCTCCATTCCCTATCACTGAGCTGAGGTGGGGTGTGGCCAGGCCCTGGCAGGATACTATGATTACGGAGGGGTTTAAACCCCCACCCTGGCCTGCACAGTCTCCAGCTTGGGTGTGCCTGGAGAGGGAAGCAGCCCTCACCAGGCTTTTCCTGGCTCACTGCTCAAGGGGTGGGAGTGTTGCCAGCCCCCAGTCCCGAGCCCTCGGCTAGCACTCTGAGGCAAAGGGGAGGGGGACGAAGAAAAAGGACTGCTTGTATGGACTGCATGCATCTGTTGATGATAGTGAGCTTTACAATCTTCTTCTCCCTGCTTCTTTATACTGTCTGCAGTAAACTGACAGCACTCACAAGTCGCATTCATTACAAACCAGGTCATTTCTCACACCTTTCTCTGTCCCCTGTTAAACACTCACAGATTGCAGATTTTGAAGCAAGCCAGCAGGGAGTTTATCAGAACAAAAAGCTTATCAGCCCATCAAGAAAACAAAAAACAGCTTTCTCCAAGGCATCTGTAAGGAAGAACAGAGGGACATTACCAGCTGACCTGCTGATTAATTCTAAAAAGCGCAACATGGGCACTGTTTTGTTGGTCTTTGTTCCAGTAAAATTGGAGACACACACACATAGACACCTCTCAGCATTAGCTAGCAGGGGGTGGTGTGACTGTGACTAGATGCTGGCTGGGGTCTGTGCCGCTGGGATCCATGCTGTGGGAGAGGAGAGGAAGGGAGGCAGGGATCCTTGATTGGGCAACAACCAGCAAGGGGTGGTGGAGCAGGGGGAAGCCAGGCAAATGCTACTGTGCCTGCAGTCTCCATCTCTTTCTCAGTTAGCCAGACCTCCAGCTAAGGAGGAGAGGGGCAGGGTCAGCCCTGCTGTCTGGAGCAGACAGCCCAGGTCTGAAAAGCATGTTGGGATGCTGGGGGATTCTAATTTAACTTAAACCAGGAAGAGGTCTAGGACAGAAGTTCCATAAACCAGTTTGATGCAAATCAGTTAAGTCTCATACTACATTCAACTAGGTTTATCTTTGTAACAGGGAGCCAATGACACTGTTATGGAGAAAGACCGAGCAAAGAAACTTATCAGATGCTGCAGAACCAGCTGGGGAGATGGCATCACTTCCACCAGCACCAGGAGTGTCCACAGCACCAGGGAGTGGTGATTTTGAAAATTACCAGTTGACTGAGCTCCTATAAGAGGAGCTGCACTTGGTTAGTATAATCACCCAGAAAGAGAGAGGAGCCAAAGGAACTCGGTGATGGAGCCATTTCCCATGCAGAGGCATGGGAGCAAAGCGGGCAAAGTGCCTGAAAGAAACCGAAGCCAGGTAAATCTGTGCACTGGGAATGAAGCTTGCTGCAAACTCTGCGGAGCAGGTACCTACTTTGCTGCTACTTATCGCGAATGGGTTTTTTTGGGCCTCAGTACATTATTTTGCTGGGCTGAAAGTCAGAGAGAAAGAGTGAATTAAAAGTCAGCAGCTGGCCAATTAACAGTTTGGCTCACAAGTCTACTTTTTCTGAGAAGGGAAGAGTGAGTAGAGGGAGAGGACAAGGTATGTGGAGTGAAAGCCTCAGCCTTCCCCTGAAGTTTTGCTCTAATGCACAAGGGGTTGTCCTGGTGAGATGAAGTCTGCAGGCTTCCCCATCCACAGTGCTCCTGAGTAAAGAGAGATTGTCACTTCGGTGTTAATTAAGAACAGAAGCCACCCTCCTGCGAGTATTAAACTTTAACTCCCATCAATGTCATGGCAGGCAAGAACAAATGCTAGGGGGGAACAGCTCTGCCAAGTGTGCTATTTCTTTTGATTGATTTAGGACACCCACTCACAATCTGAAATCAGTTTCAGTCATTTTGAAACAAGTTAATGTGCACTGAACTTACATTCTGTTACAGGTTTAAACCAGTTTCTGATCACTTAAACCAGTTTATATGTAACTTCTGTCCCTAGCCCAGTAGTGAACAGAAAGGGGCAGATAAGGCAGCAGCAAGAGAGACTGGTTGGGAGATTTCTTCAGCATCAGGGAGACAACGCCTTCCTGAAAGATGACTGAATTGTACTAAGAGAAAAAAAAGGAAGCAGCTGAAGATGAGGGATGGACAAGAGAATAAGTGGAGAACTGGGAGACAAAAAAGAAAGGAGACCTGATTGTTGAGAATGTAAAAATGAAAGGGCAGTGGTAGAATAGTCTTGCTGTATCTGTTTAGTCCCATATTTAGGTAACATTCTGAACAGAAGGAAGAGGTTTATTTAATAACTAACGAACTGCGCATCAAGAATGACGGCGGGGACACAGCACCACCATGACAGTGGGGATGGGGAGCGTGTGGCCTGCGCTGCACCACTGCTGCCTCCAAGGGGCAGGGCTGAGGGGGAGGCCAGCAGTGCTGGCCTCAGCCTCCCCCCGGACCACCGCTCCATCCCCTTTGTCCTTGCCGTCATGATGGTGCTCCATCCCCAGCATCATTCTCCCCCCACTCCACGTCTTGCCCTGCGCCACCTCCACCCCCTCCTTGCTCCATCCGTGACATCATGGCAGTGCTCTGTCCCCACCGTCATTCTTGATGAGCAATTCTCCCTGCATGCAGCACTGGCTGGAGCCATGCCCTGCCGAGAGCCACACCCCCCAACAGCAGTACGGACAGGTAGACAGGCACATAGACAGATGGACTAAGCCCTTTATATATAGAGAATAAACAGATCAGAACTGAAATGTATGTGCAGAGACAGCATAAGCACAGATCTTCCTCCAGATATACTCGAACCGAAAATGAGTGGTGATAGCAAGGCAGGTCTGGGGTGTGGGAGGAGGACAGACAAAGGTACTGAAGGAAGATATAAGAGTCACGAGTAGAGAAGAAGGGAAAGATGAAAGCTGGGGTCTTTGACTTTCAGACTCTTGACCCACTGTCATGCAAGTTGAAAGGCATGAAGACAGAAAGAATTCCCATCCCCAGAACTCACCATTCAAAACTAGTTTTCTGCTTTACCTTATTCTCTTTATTTGGACACGCTTGCACAGTGTCTTTTCCATGTCGAACATCACCCACACACGTTTCAGTGACCTCACTACCCAGGCAGGGGCCCCCTCCAGAATTGGAGAACCGCCTTGCAAAAATTGCCAGCCATAGCCAAAGGTTTCCTTCCACAGAAGTGCTGTGTGGATCCGGTGACTCAGCTAGTTAGGAAAATCATTGTCTCTGGCAAGAACCAGAGTGTTGCTCACTAGTTGGACTCCATTCTCTCTTTCAGTCAGCCCATCACTGTGGTATAGGAAGCATTCAGAAAAGGAGAGGCAGCCACAGAAGGAACCAACTGTGAAAAAGCAGCAGCTAGAAAAATCAGAGGCAGGGAAAAACAGAAGAAAACTAACTGTGACAGGACCAATAACAAAACTGGGTCAGGAGACCTGGATTAAAGCTCAGCTGAACTCTGGCCCAAATAAAGCAATGATCCAGCTGCTGACTGGTGGGTCCCTTTAATTCTTTCTTAACTGTGCCTTTGGGGCACAGTGCCAGAGCAGTTATGGCCTCTTGCTATGACTTGAGAGGCACCAGTTCAAGCCCCGCTCTCAACCTGCACCAACAACAACGACTGCTTCCAGTTGACTAAGCTGTAACTACACACCTCGTCATTTGGGTTGGCAAGTCAGAGGCAGCTGGGTAGCTCCACAAAACAGCAGCTCCAGACTGGGAATGGAGGCTGGGGGTCATTCCCTTGTGTGCCATTTGTAACAGACACTGGCGGGCCTCTGTTACCAAAGCCCCAAGAGCTACTAAGCTCAGAAGGGATTTTTGACTAACTGAGCCTTAAGCAGAGTTCAAAATCTTATTTCTGGTATGTAATGGGGTTTGTTTTAATGCCTCAGGGAAGAGTTGCAATGACAAGTTCCCTATAATTTTGTCTACTCGTTTTCTGACTTATTTCAACCATTGTTGCCATTGTCCTCACTGCTTGAGGGAGAACAACTAGATAAGGAATTGCTGGTGTTCTGGCCCACATTTAATCCAGACTTGTACCCTTAAGATAACACAAGAGTCACAATGGCAGGACCCTCCAGGAATCTTATCTACACTATTGATCTGGCAAGGGCAATAAAAGAGGCTAGGTGACAGGAAAGTAATCCTGGCTGGTCAGCTAGGGGTGAAATCCTGATCCTACTGAAGTCACTGGAAACTTCGCCATTAACCAGAAGCATAACTAATGGGAGTTACCGAGGCACCAACCCCTAGCACTGACTTGGGGCAGAGAGGCCCCAAAATAGCAGTTACCATCAGCCAAACTATCCAGCTGTCACCACTGCCTTGTGCTCTGCTGCCATCCAGGGTGTAGGACTGTTCGGTTATACCTCTGCCACTGACTTCAAAGAGTGAAATCTTGTTCCCAATGTATGAAGGAAGAATGATGGGGGCACCAATTTAATTAAAAGACAGCATTCGTTTTGATTACAACTGGATTTCAATGTGTGTGGAACTAAGGCTAACTGGTCAAATAATAGAAATTGGCATAGCTCTGCTGAAGTCAATGGAGCTATGCTGATTTACCCTCACTGGGCTTCTTCTGCAGCCCTTATAGATTTGTCCAAAAAGAAACCGCAGATGATGTTGTTCCTGAGAATCATTTGAATTTGGACTACCATGCTAATGAAATTGTAAGTGTGAGTGGTAATTATTGTAAGAGACAAATATAGGCCTCCATCCTGCAATGAGTTTTGCATGTGTAAGAGCTCTGCACCCTCATAAAATTTATTACAAGGCTGGAACTATAATGAAGAAGCGTCAAACAAGATACAAAGCATAGCACAGCTTAGCAGCCTACAATTAACTCCTTTTGGTTTTCCATAACTCTTACATCCCAACATTATTAAACACTCTCCACTGATGTTTATATTATCCAATATTGTGAACAAATAGCTATTAAGGAAACCACCAAAAGTTTTTCATAGATTTCATAGACATCAGGGCTGGAAGGGACCTCGGGAGATCATCGAGTCCAGCCCCCTGCCCAAAGGGCAGGAAG
>NW_017728906.1:43738019-43743963 GCF_001723895.1 Crocodylus porosus
TCCCTGTCCCATAGCAGGCATGGGCATCCCATGGGACTGATGAAAGACTGACGCAAAGTACTTATTTAATAGGTTTTCGGTTTTCTAGAAAAAAATCTAATGGGTAATATGCAACTATGCATCTGAAGAACTTGTGGATAGTTATTAGACTATCTTAAAATCAAAGGGTGGAGAAAAAGACTGTATTCACCTGCAAAACTCCAATTTCCTGTAGAGGAAGAGTGCTTTTATGAGCCTGTTTTCCTGGAAAAAGGCTCTTCAAATTGTAACAGTCAGAATAGTTGTGCAGGAGTATTTTTCAAAACACACAACAGTGTTGTGGGCTGTATTCTATAAATATTCACCTTGTCTTTTTGGAGAAAATATAAATAAATGCACAATTGGGCTTTGACTTTTTAATGTCAATAGGAGCTTTGCCTTTGATTTTATTGAGTAGCAAAGTGAGAGTGTAAAAAAAATGCAAGCACACACACATACACACACATCTTGAAAGCTCTTCAAAAATTCTAAGTTGCTAAAGAAAGCTACATTCATTTTAAGGACACTTTAAAGGAAGAATTGAGGAATGTGTGCAAGAAGGATGCTTTTTCACTGATTCCCAGATGTTATGGTCTAGGTTCTCAGTTGTGTCTGCTCCTAGGCTGGAACTGGACATTGCCTTTCATCACCTTTGTAGTAACGTAACAATTTTTATGGCAGCACAAAGGCCAAGCAACCAAGCATACCCCTTGTCACGCCCCAAACAGTGGCTGTGACAAACGTGGCATCAATTTGTATTGTTATTTAGTGCTGGGAGTCTGTTTATTTTATAGTGCAAGAGTGCAGACAGTCCAGAGCCACCCACACTCTCCAGCCTTCACAGGTAGGTGCTCTGGGGACTTGAGGGGCTCAGCTCTGCATGCCTAGGAATTCCCAGGCAGGATTGGGCTCCTCTAACTCTGGGAGTGCCTGACGAACTTTCCTCACTTACCAAGACTCACCCCCAGGATCTCCAGAGCGCATCTCAGTAAGTGTGGAAAGCCAAGCGGGGCTTGAGGGCCCCAATTCTGCCTAGGAATTTCAGGGGTTCACAGCACTGGGCCCTCAATCTCTAAGAGAACACATCACCCATTGCCTCACAGGATCAATGGGTGAGACAACAGGAGATGTGTACTTTACACCATGAAGCAGATCAGCTAGGCTGGGGGACAGCCTCATACCACTGATTTGCTTCATTTGGCGACATGTGTTTCTGCCCTGAGAACAGTGTGTATGTATAGTTGAAAGAAAATGGCTTTAAAGGCAGCAATAACTGCCTCTCTGGTAACCTAGGAGCACCACTAGGAAACACCCCATCCAGGCCAAAGAAATTAAGCATCTTAGCCACATTAGCGAGGCTCTGAGCATGTGCCAAGAAGCACACCCAAGACAGAGAGCAGCTCTGGGTACATGCTCAATGCCTTACTAAACCAAGCTATGTATGGAGCAAGTAGTCAGAGCATGGAAAGCTTGCTGTGGAAGCACCATAGGTAACTCTTAAACCACCTTTGTGTTTCCGTCACCAGGGCCACCAGAGATTGATTTGGCTCTTGCCTAAATATACAACTAACTGGACTCCTCTTTAGTCTGTTGAGCAGGTTTGGAGGGTGACACCACCCAGGGACGCCTTCTATGGGATTAGGATTACTTTCTGGCATGGAAGGGGGTAGGGAGCAGAGTTTTACCTGCCCTGGTTCCCTCTACAATCTGAGACACTGTATCAGAAGGACAGGCCTGCCTCACACCGGCTATAGGTGCCACATGATGCGACTCCTGGTGCCCCATTCAGTCTTCCAAAACACTACTGGGTGTGGAGCTGCCCAGGGCACCATGGTCAAGGGGGCACCACACACATGCACAGAGCAGCACACCATTCTGCTCACCCCCCTTCCCCACTTCTCTGATGCACTACTGGGCAGAAGGTTGCCTGGTTCCTATGGCTGGCCACGTATGGCTGAGCTTGCCATGACAAACACCCCTGGGGTCCCCTCTAAACCAGCACCCAGGGCTGGTGACCCATTAACGCCACTCCTAATTATAGTACTACATTAGAACCTGCTAATGTCTGGAAGGCAGAGGAACTCCAGTCACAAGCTCAGAGCACAGCTGGCCCTAGGGGTGAGCAACATGGGCAACCACCCAGCGTACCGTGGTCAGGGGGGCACCACACACACACAGCGGCGTTCCTGCCCACCCCACCCTCCTGCCTCCACCCACTACTCAGGAGGAGCCAGGCTGGGAAGTGTAGGCAGCTCTGCCCCCCCTTAAGACTGCGCCCCACACTCCTGCCTGCCTCTACCAGCAGCAGCACCACTGACTTGAGGGGGTGGGGCACCAAAATACAAATACACTCAGGGTGCCATTTTCCCAAAAGCTCATTCCGTCTCCCTCCTGTTGTGATCCAATTTTAAAGAGAAAAGACAAAAATATGTAACTGAGCTTGTTTCACCAATTTTATGTTGGGTTAAACTTTGCATGTTAAAGGCTAAAAGCATATGTGTTTTGTCCTGTATTTTAAATACTTCAGTAGCCTGGTTTAACCAGTTTTAATGTGAGGATAAAGATTCTGACCAATTTATTAGTTTCCTCCTGAGGATGATCTAGTCACACAACTTGTCCTAATAAAAGTAGCTGTTGCATCATTTTTAAACAGCTGTAAGATTGATTTATTTTACCAGGGAGAAAACACCTAACATCACATATGTATTGTGTGGATGTTTAAGTATTTCTTATATTTCTACACTGACAAGACTACCTAGCCACCAGAGTGATTGTGGGGTTTAGTGGTTGGGGCGAGATGGAAAGCAGATGCCTGCATTCTGACACTTCGGGCAAATCTCTAAACCTTTCTCTGCCTCCGATTACTCTGTAGAAAAGTGGGGATAACAGTTGCCTCACAAGGATGACGTGACACTTAAATAATTTCAAAGCAATGTCCAAACAGTAAACAGATAAAAGCATACAGTATAGCTGTAAAGTGTTTTTTATTATTCCCATCACTGAATCAAGCAAAATCAAAGCCATCTCAGAGATGAACAATTCCATCTTGGGCTATCTGTCAGAACAGGCCAAAGATTCATGCAAGTCACTAGGTGTGTGGCATAAACCAGTATTTGCTAATCTGATCTTTCTAAACTCCATCAAAATGAGCACTTTACAGTCACACTGAGGTTGACAAGTTGTAAGCCCAGAATACAATAGCTAGGGGCTATACCACTCAGCCTTAGATAGATGAAGCAAACTATCTCTGCCTGACTCTCCTGTGGATTGGGGGCCTTGTTAAGGAGCAGAGGTAGCTGAATCTGCTTTACTGCTGGAAACCGCAAAATAAGAAAGCCTTTGATGACCTTATCACTGACAAAAACGTCAGCAGACCCACTGCACTCCACGGATGGGCATATCTGCAGTGCTAAGCAAGATACAGATCCTGAGGCAGCAGACAACACCACTGCTGATTTCTGCATCCCTTAGCCCTGTTTGCCCTGCTCCCAGATCAAGATCATAGCAAACAGAATCAGAGGGAATGAGCCCACACCTGCTCCCCTGCCAGCACTTGCTATATACCCTGTTCATGAAAGGTGAACCCCGGACACCAAACTGAGTCTGACCTCCAAGGCTGCTTGTGGATGGGGAGATAAACAAATCAACCCTCTTAACACAGGGTGCAAAAAGGCTGTACAGCCTCTCATCTCCTCCCCACACACCAAGGTCAGCATCTGGCCCTTGACATGGTCTGCAGCCCCTCTATGCCAGTGGTGAGATGTGGAGCTAGTCAAGTTTTTTAATAAGTTATCCAGACCTGGCATTTTCACTCCATGCACAACATTTGGTAATACCACATACTGGAATTTTTACTTTTGGAACCAATGATACTTTGATCTTCCTGGCAGTTTTTCCTACTTTGTTTTATTTTATTTCAGAGAAGGGGAGGAAAGAAACATAAAAGAGTCAGGATTCCCTGCAGGGCAGAAATCTCATTTTCCATACAGCTCTAGCATGCTGTACTGAGTGGTCTGGATCTGCTCAGGGGCAGATCTGCAGCTCCCATCCTTGCTGCTCACAGCCTGCTCCAGTCCGGAGCTCTGCACTCACCTACGTACAGATCATCTCAATGAAGTTTTTCTTGAAGGACATGGAAGCCTCCCTGCCCAACCTATGGAATTTCAGCTGCAGCCTGGACAGGGTTTACATAGTGTAATAAGTAATATTTAAATGTATCATGTTGCATATAATACAACATTATATAAGTGTCTATATGAGTTCATAGATTTCATAAACATTTGGGCTGGAAGTGACCCCAGAGGATCATTGAGTCCAGCCCATGCCCCAGGGGCAGGAAGTCAGCAGGGATCATAGGATCCCAGCAAGATAAGCATCCAAATGTGTCTTGAAGATGTTCAAAGTGGGTGCTTGAACCGCCTCCGGCGGCAGTCTTTTCCAAACACTGGGGGCTCAGACAGTGAAGAAGTTCTTTCTTATGTCCAGCCTGAATCATACAAGTGTTTATGATACAACCATGGACTGTGTATACGGCAGGCTGCACAGAGTGGTCTAATCGAAGTGAACTAGAGTTGGTGTCATTGTAGAAGGGGAAGGGAAAGTGCTTTCCAGCCTCTCCCTGCATAGTTTGCAGATCTACCTTAGGGTACCTGGTTGGTTCAGCTGACATTCTTTGCTCAAAAAATCCCAGGACTTCAGAGCACATCTCAAGCAGGTAGGAAGTGAGGAACTGACCCCTAAGATTGCTCTTTAGAGTTTTCAGTTTTCTAGGAAATTCCTTCCCTGTGCCTTCCTTTCACACACTCAATTTGGAAAAGAGGCCTTTGGCAAGGTCTTTCCTCCTCTGTGGCACTAGCCTTCAATATCAACTCCTAACTACATGCACCAGCACAACAGACTGGAGATGTGGAGCAGTCAATGTACCCTGGGATTCTGGCTGTGGCAGTGGTAGTTTTCTACTCTTACTCAGCATCTGCAGAAATCAATAAGTTTGGTCTTTGTTCCCTCAAAGAATGGGTCCAATATGCTACCTCCTGGCCACTACCCACAAAGCTTCAGACTTCATACGAATCGTGATTAGAATGCCCCACTCTTTTTGCTGCATCAAGGTCCTACATGCCATTTTGACCCTGCCTGCTGAGACCCAATCAAGCGTTAGCACTCTGAGCCTGCTCCAATGACTCAGTACCCTGATGCAATGCTGAATCATTACCTATTCATCAGAGCAGGAACCAAAACTAGAAGATGAACTTGGGTCAGAGCTGCCCAAACCAGGTATCTTTGAGGCTACATCAAAGTTCTGCACCTACCCTCAGCACAAAGCAACCTCTTTTTAAGAAGCTATTAAGCTGGGAGAAAGTCACATCTCCAAATCACAGGGGTGAAGTTTTCACAGAAGACTCAAAGGTAACACACCAGAATTCTAGTAAACGGAATGCTCTGCAGTAGCTGAGAGTTTTATAGCAACAGCAATTCTTACGCTGTGTTAAATATCATCTTAACAATACTTGCCTACAAAAGATCATTAACATTGGGCTACACTCTCCACCTTTGCCTGCAACATATCTGTAAATGCAACAGCTTCTAGGATTGCACCTGTACCCTCAAGTCACCTCTTGTGCCTACTGACATCTGTCAGATAACTGGGCTTGTCACATAACCTCAGGAGTCAGCAGGGCTAAGTACAGACAGTCAAAAGGCCCAAGGCTGAATCAATTCAGTCTTTGCAGGTTAGTCTAAGCTACAGACATTAAACTGAGAAACAACTGGACAGACATTCACTTTTGATTTAGGAAATGCAACCATATAACTGCAGTGGCTCAGGCCAGAAGCTGGGGGGTGCTAGAACATGCCTTTCTGGCACATATCCAGCAAGGGCTATATATTCACTTCCTCTTCCTGCTGCCCCCAAGATATCTGGGATTTG
>NW_017728906.1:43744063-43745726 GCF_001723895.1 Crocodylus porosus
GGGTTTGCTTGGGGGAAGGGGGAGGCAGTTCCACCAACACAACCCAGCCCAGGGCTGGAAAGCATGCTGGGATGTTGGGGGACTGTGATTTAATTTGAACCAGGAAGGGGTCTGAGACAGGATTTTCATAAACCAGTTTGACCCAAATAGTTAAGTCTGATACTACATTCAACCAGGTTTATCTTAGATCAATTTCAGCCATTTTGAAACTTGCTTATGAAACTGGTTTATGTGAGCTGAACTTCTGTTCTGTTAAAGGTTTAAACCAGTCCCTAGTCCAGGAGGGCAAAGGAGAAGTAGCAAACAGACCTGCTGCTTGATTGCTTGGCTGTCATTGTCTTAGGCTCTGGAAGTATGGGATCCAAGGGAAGCAAGTTGAGAAGTCTCTTTTTCCACAGAGAACAGCTGCAGCTACTTGATAAGTGTGCAGCAGGGAAAGAGTCACAGATTTGTGTTTGCTACTGAAACAGCATTGCCACATGGCTGCAGGAGAAATAAAGTACAGTCATCTTCTCATTACCTCTTCTGCATTTCCTTTATCCCTGCCCCCAACTGTCTCCAGTTCCTCTTTATAGACTCTTTACTTTGTTTTCCAAGCATTTCTTAGTCCATCTCTCCTTACAGAGAACTGCCTCTTTTGGAAAACCTTTATTCTTCACTTCCAAACTGTCTCTGGCACCATTCTTTTCTATTTATTTTTTTCTCTTCAGACTTGGTCTCCCTACTTAGCCATACGTGCCAGCTCTAGCCCCAACAAGTTACAGAGGAGCCCAGCATCTGATTTCAACCCCTCAAGCCACACCTGTCACCCAACAAACATGAGAAAAAGTACCCCTCTTGGGCTGACATCTGCAATAACCAAGTGATGGTACAAAAGCCAGGCAGTATGCACAAACTCTCCATTTCTCAAACTCATCCCTGTGATAAGCTTGTGGTGCACAGAGCCAGGAAGGAGGGTACCACTGGAAGCTTTGAAGCAAAGGTGTGCTGTAAAATGTGACTCAGGGGCTCCGAGTCCTTGGCACCACAAAGTTTGAGTCCCAACCAGTGCTGACTCACCCCCTTCACCCTTCCCAAGGTAAGGAAGAGAGTGCCATGCACTACAACAGGGCGGACTTCACAAACCTGGCTTTAGACACTAGCTTTTTTTGCTTTGTGTGATCATTAAAGAGTGGTAGCAGTAAGTCATAAGCAGAGGCAGCCTGGGCCAGTTTTCTGGCCCCTATTTCTACCCTCCCCTGCTTCTGTGCTGTCTCATGGTCCCTACCACCTTCTGAACCAGAAATGCCTGTATGTCAGCAATGCTGTATGTACACAGGAGGCAAAGCACTTTGAGAGCAAAGGTCCTATGTAAATCAAGACAATTATCGTGTCACACCACAAAGCACACAACAAGGCAGAGCCATGAAAAGACTTTCCAAGCCTCACATTCAACCCAGCAACATGCATGGCTCTAAGCTGGGAGATCATCCTTCATAACCTCTCGTCTTTGACTAAGCATGGCTCCTTCCCAAGGGCCCTATGGACCAGTTGCCCAGCTCTCCTGGGCACCACCCACATGCCAAGAGGTCCTTAAGGCAGTCTTCTCCACTTGCACTCTCTATCTGCAGCCCATCTTTTCCAAGAGTTGAAAATGCAGATGTCTCAGTTTCCTCCTCTTCTA
>NW_017728906.1:43745826-43754381 GCF_001723895.1 Crocodylus porosus
GAAGCACAGGCACCAGAGCATCTCTCAGTTTTTGGGGGGAAAGTTTTTGTTGGTTTTGTAGTGCTATGAACTAGAACGTTCATCCAGTCTCCATAGACCCATAGTCCATGGGATTAAATTTAGAACCCTAAATTTCTGCTCAAAATAGGAATATGTTGGGTGCTGGTTTAGACTCCCTCTACTTATGGAGTTGTTCTAGTATAACTACTCCTAAATGGTGTTCCAAGCATAGGCACTCTTATCCTAGTTTCCTTTAACTCATTTAAAAATTGATTAAGCTAAGCAGGAACAACAACAGCAAAAGATCCTGTCCTATTGTGTAATAAGCATGCCCACTTATGGAGTTATTCAAGATAGCCATTGCACTTTAAAGTCATGCCCTACCTTAATCCAAGTTAACTTTCATAGAAAATCCTCTAAAATGCAGTCATGCTAATCCTAATGCCACAAAAATGAAAAGCAGCCTTATTAGTGTGCTGCTTTAGGCAAAGAGGTAATAGTACATAATAATATCATCTCACATAATAAGATTAGTTTGGAACATTGCTGTACAATGTGACAAATATATTTCAAGGTACAGAGGTAGCTACTTATAGAAGCTTAAGTGGAAACAGCTCACCCTCCTGTCAGTTTACCAAAGTGTTTGAGCCTCCCATTTCAAAGGAAACCGAATAATGTTAAATAAATGATACACACACTACTGATTCTGTGCTCAGAGCATCTAATTAAATCAAAGATTGAAATTTATCACAGTATAGATCGGTGATTCTCAACCAGAGTGCCATAAGATCCTTTGTGGGGTGATGCAGGAAGTATAAGTGAGATACAAGGAGATAAGCAGATAAAAATAGTCTTAGGCTCCCCCTGCCTAGCTGTTGCCCCTACACGCACCTCACTGCCTACTCCCTACTGCAAAGAGGTAAGCCCTGTAATAAATCAAGTAGTTTTGAAATGGGGCACAACTCAATGCACAGAAATTATGGAGGGGTGCCTTAAGTCTTATGAGTGCCTTGGTATGTATGTGGAGAACCACTGGTATAAATAATTTTGAAAATTCAGCTGCCCCAAGCAGAATGTTTAGAACATGGCACATTCTCCATTAGCCTAGAATCTAAGAGAAGAACAAGCACCACCATTATAGGAACCATGGATGAAACGCCAAAAACTCAACAGAAAAGTGTCCTCACCCCCAGGGCTGGTACAGCTGATGGTACATGGGAGTCAGCTCTCCCCCACTTCACTGTAGCATTTCCGTGCCAATGAGTCACCATATTCATGCCTTTGGGACGAACCCTTAACATTCATATATCCAGAGGAACATTGTGACTAAGTAAAATCAACAGCAGCCCAAGGATGAGGACATATTCTTCTACTGGGAGGCCAAAATTTATCTAAGAGAAGAGCTGGTTACTAAAAATGTATAAATGTAATATAAGGCTCCCTGGGACTCATTTAGTGGTCACAAAGCACATGCTTTGGAAGAAAGGCCAGTCTGAAAGTTTGAAGTCAAAGGCAAGCCTTCCATGGACTTCAATGGGCTTTAAGGGCCCAGGGCTTGGTACACAAAGAGATTTAGACTTTGTCCATTGTTGTGCCACTACTATTTTAGGCACTTGGCTGTGAAGTGGAATTTATCACATCCAAGTTAGGGAACAAAGAAGTCTAGGTAATAGAAATAGTGAGGGGCCTATGAATGAGATCTGCAATAACCAGTGTGTTAGGTGGAAAACTGCCTCAGGCAGGCAATAGGAAGTGCTCTGAACAGAGGTCTCTTAAATCCATGACTTAATGTAGGCTACAAGGAGGAAACTCTTCATTTTGGATTTGTGGCCCTGTATCATCTCCTAGATTAGGTGCATAAACTCTTCTTTTCAACACCCCACCCACGATGCTGCCACCCCTTCATTCAGTAATTTACGGTTTAGCTCTTCTACCTCAGAGGAAGTAAACCTACCTTTCCTGCCTCCCAGGCAGGGACTTCCACAACTATCAAGCTATGGGATATTTAAAAGTGCAGACTTCCCATATCTCATTCTTTTCTGCTGAAAAAATTGCAGTTTGTATGGTCCAGTCCTTGCACCACTGAGTACTTAATATAAAAAATAATGAATTATTCAATCAAGCAAGGACTAGAACCAAGGTGAGTGCCCTAATCACAAGGCTATAGATTCATGTTCATATCCTCCCCATCTCTTTGGCCCAACGACTAGTTAATTATTCCTTGCAAAGAGGAACAACTTCAACGGGAGGTACTCCAAAAGCATTCACTAGTATAAAGTATGTTCGTTTTAAAAACAGGAAGTAAACAATAGGGCAGATAAGCCCTGTCACATGCTACTCACAAAGCAGCAGTGAGACCACTTTTAAAAAGTGGAATAGTTCAATTCTTTTATAATGCCATGTAAGTGACGTCCACACTGTTTGTCAATAAAAGTGTCCTGCCATCAAGGGAAATATTTGGAAAGATTTAAGCAACTTACCAACTTGTCTGTAGGTGGATATTTGTACAGAGTGAAACATTGTAAAAACAGTCCTTTAAAAAAAAGCCCAGTCAACTGAAAAGTGCATGACTTCTCACTCATAATCTCACAGGTTTATGCGAGTCTGCCAGAATCAATAGATTCCAGTAAAGCCTTTGATGTGGAGATGTGTTAGTGAAGAGAACTTGTGGCAAGCTTCTTTTTTACATCTTACAGCATGTATATGCTCACTGGAAAAAGAAGAGTGGGAGCTAAATGTAAGGCAGACAGATAAAGCAAAAACAAAAAGGCACATTTGACATGACACCTTATCCCACCCAGAAACCAAGGAACACACAGATCTCAATTCAGCTCTGAACAAGCTTCTGTCAACAGCTTAAAGTAACAGTGGCTAAAGCAGTATTTATCTCTGGGGTTATCAATCAGATTCCTTTCTAAATTTGTTGCTTACTGGTCCTTGCTGTTTATACCATACATGGTTAAATGGTGCCTTTGTTGCCCCTGCACAGGTTACTGAAAGGTCAGGATTTCAACACTGCACACTCTTTGTCTTCCTAGATATTTTCTCCCAAGCCCTAAAGGCTATGTCATGTTAACTGAAAAAGCACCTACAAGAAGAGCTTCTTTCTGCACACCAAGTTATATTTTACACACACCCAGCATTTCTAAATTAGGAGGATACTTTCCTTTTAACACTATCTCAACATCCTTATTATTAATAAGAATTATTTTGTACATTATTCATCTGAGTAATTGGCTAATCATCTACAGCAGTGCTAACCTCCAGCCCATGAGATACATGTAGCCTGAGAAGCCAATGTGAATTGCCCCTCACCAGCATGTCAGAGCAAGTGAATGTTCCTGCCTTTCAGTGAACTGAGTGATAGGGAAAAAGAAAGCATGAGCAGAAGCAGCATTCACCTGTGCAGACACATCAGTGAGCTCAGAGCTTTCCTGCAGCTCTGGAGCCCAGGAGCTGAGCATCACTACTGTAGCTCATCCTCTCTTTTCCCTGCTGCTGAATTCGGTAAGGGAAAGGTAGAGGAGAAAGAGAAGGTAAATGGCAGCAACGTTCTGCTGCTGGGCTCCACAGCCTCATGAAACCTTTGGCAGCTGGAAGGGGAAAGGCCCATTGGAGACCTGCCCTTGGTTGGTACATCACAGGGCTGACTACAGCATCTGAACATAAAAAAAGCCATTTCAAAGAAAGCCTTGCTGTTCTAGGGCAGAGCATGGTCCCACTTCCACCATGTTCCCAAAGCACACAGCTCTCCCTTCAGGAGCCTCTGGGCGTGTCTACACAAGACATTTTACTGGCCAGTAGAGCTAATTACTGTCTACACGTGCTGACCCTTACTGCACAGTCATTTCCTCTACTTGGTAGTTAATTTGCTACTTGCAAATCAAGTAGTTAATTTACTGCCAAGGAATTACTGAACAATATGGCACATGTAAATGGCTGACCAGGAGAACTTTGCTCCCAGTCAGCCACACAGCGCAGTGCAGGAGATTGCTCCCTGTCCCCAGGAGCTGCCAGGGTGGGCTCTGCCACCAGAGTCTGGGTGGGGACAATGTCCCCTTACCCCACCAGCAGAGAGCTCCTAGCCCCCACTTTGCAATCATAGAGTGGGAGCTGGAAGCTTGTTCCCAGCCTCACCTCCCACGATCATGGAGCAGGACCTGGGAGACTGTTCCCAGTCCAGGCTCTGTGATCACAGAGTGGGGGCTGGGTGTTCCCAGCATGGGACAGTTCCTGACCAGCTCTGGGCTGCATGGAGAAGTCTGCACATGCAGACCAGAGCTGGCTGGAGAATGCCTGAAATGGGACAGTCTCCAGCCACCTCCAGGCTGCACATACAGACTTTCCCATGCTTATGCGGATTTTCCCATGCAGCCCAGGGCTGGCTGGGAACTATCCCAGTCAGGGGCAAGTCTTGGTTCCTGCCCCAGTTAAGCTATTGAGGTCCTGCCCTGATCTGCCACTGCTAGTTGCCCCACTGGCAGATCAGGGCAGAGGACTGGGACTTGCCCCTCCCCTTTGGCTCTTGCCAAGCCCTATGCCCCCAGTCAGGGAGCCAGAAGCTCCCTGCTGCCAGGGTAAGGGGACACTGTACCCACCTGGGCTCTGGTGGCAAAGCCTTTCAAACAGCTCCCAAGGGCAGGAAGCAACCTCCCAGCCCCCAGGAGGAGACAGCTGTCTCCTGGTCCTGCTTCCAGGAGCAGCAAATTTGCTTTCAAATCCCTGCACATGTAGATGCCTACCCAGGGTGAGTTTACTCACCCCACAACATTTGCACAAATGCATGACAAATAGATCCAAGGAGGTGATACTTCTTCTCTATGTGGCATTGGTCAGACCACAGCTGAAGTACTGCGTCCAGTTTTGGGTGCCATACTTCAAGAAGGATGTTGATAGACTCGGAAGGGTCCAGAGGAAAACCACTTATATGGTCAGGGACTTACAGGACAGACTGAGGACATATGAGGAGAGACTGAGGGACCTGGACCTCTTCAGCCTCCTCAAGAGAAGGTGGAAAGGTGATCTTGTGGCCACCTACAAATTCATTAGGGGGGCACAGCAAGGGATTGGAGATGCTCTGTTCATCAGGGTGCCTCTTGGGGTAACAAGGAACAATGGTCACAAACTGACAGAGAGCAGATTTAGGCTAGATATCAGGAAAAACTTGTTCACTGTAAGGGTGGCCAAAATTTGGAATGGGCTTCCAAGGGAGGTGGTGCTGTCCCATACGCTGTATAGGCATCTGGCTGGGGTCATCTGACCCCAGCGCTCTCTCCTGCCTAGACAGGAGGTTGGATTTGATGATGTGTTGAGGTCCCTTCCAATCCCAGCATCTATGAATCTATGAATATAGATACGCCCACTGTTATAGTACTGGGAAACACAGGAAGTTGAGGTAAGGTAGTGTAGTGCCATCTGCACAATCTCTATCTGTCTTCTGAAAGATTAGTTAATTATCTTGTATAATAGCATGGTTCAACATCATTTTTTGTAATGATTCTAAAGTTTTATTACTTTTATAGCATTTAAAATAATACTTGAGAATACTGAAGTTTTGCTCTGTATTAACAAACCTAAAATTACTAAAAATGTATGATTCCTTTCTATTACTATTTAAAATACTTAAAATAAGAATATGCCAAAGCATAGAATTATAACGCTTTTGTATGTGGCCCATTTCTGAGTTTAATATTTGACCCACTTGAAAAAAGAGGTTGAGCCTCACTGATCTACTGCATTAGGGTTACATTTAAAGTTTAGCTGGAATACTTATGTCCTTGTGTTGACAGTCTTTTGAGACTCATGGAAACTGGTGGGATAGGCAGAGTGTGCCAGGGCACTGGAATGAATTATTACTCCAGCTGTGCTACTTGCTTGCTAAGAGACACCTGGTAAATCACTTCATCTCTCTATACCTCTGTTTCCTCTTTCTTTAAAACTTATGTTGCAAAGAATGTCAGGACCTATGAATGAGAACAGTCATATCAACTACATGCAAAACCCAGGAAGAAAAAAAAAAAAATCAATGGGTTACTTCTCACTGACAACAAGAAACTTTCAAGTAGCTAAAAACGGTATTAAAATTCTGGGTATCCAACATTGCTGAGGATCAAGCCCACGGCTTAAATATTAGGTCTGTGGTAAGTAAAAGATCAGTATCGGTGTACTGAAAATGTATTTGCATCAGGCAGGCTGGGATCCCTTTCTTACCCCTGCCCCCACCCCAGGCTCCAATCTCTTTTCTACTAAGAAGGCCTGTCCAATACCAGGTGTCACTCCCTGCATCATTGGGAGGACCAGCATTAGCAACAAGACTCCCTGAAGACACAAATCTGCCTGCTATTGTCACTTGAAAGAGGCAACCACAACAAGACCAGCACCTGTAGTTCCCTGTCTATCTGGTGATAGGGGGTACCAGTGGGAAGGAAACTCCATGCCCTTCAACACTGATGGAGTTGGAGTCAGTATCATACTGGAACCTTTTTGGCCTATTATTTCCCCACAGAGTTGGTTCTCTCCTGCCATTCAAGCAGTTGAAATACAGAGAATTGCACATGACCAAGGGTAGCCACACTGGGCACTAACAGATGTGCAGGCCCCTGATCTAACTCATGGCACTTTACATAAAGCACCATGAGTTAGAGGCCCCCAGACATTCACCTGTTGGATCAGGGGGCAATCAAGACTGCCTGCAGGAGCCTGCCTGCAATGGAGGAGCTGCCCCTCTCCACCAGGCCCAGACCCCCTCCCAGCTCTGATGCTATGTGCAGGAAGGGATTGGAGAGAGGAAATGGGGAACAAGCTGCAAGCTGGAGTTTGCCTGGCCTGAGCTGGAGAGGGAAGGCTGGGCCAGGCTGTGAGGCAGAAGAGCTCCAATCCACCTGACCCTCTCCAGTTCAGCGTGGGCAAACCCCAGCCTGCAGCTCACTCCCCCTCCCCACTCCCCCCTTCCTTCCTGCAGACAGCACATGGGGCAGCAATCACATGGCAGATTAACTCTAGGGAACACAAGTTCCCTAAGGCACTCCAAAGTGGAGCACCTTCATCTGATCCTTCATTTGATGAGGCTTAATTTATTGTATGATCAGCCACACTTTAAAAACACTGTGCCGCACAGCTGGAAAGCACTTTTGGGGGGCTGAATGCATGACAAATGTAAGTTCCGTCTGTATCCACTGTTTACTGCATTTGTGGAAGTACACAAGTACTACACAGAGGTAGTGCGTATAGTGTAGAAACCCAGATAAAAGAGAGAGCCCATACCAGGCACACCGAAGGATAGCAAGGCAAATAATACCTTGGCAAGCACCTCTTCCTTTAACATACCTTTAATTGTGCCCCACTCTCCGTTCCCCAACCTTAGAGTAGCCATACAGTGTCACGCTGGGTTTGATCCTAAGCTTCTGTGTAGAGCTCTAACCCAGAGCTTTCTGGCTCAGGAAGAAAAATGATTCCAAAACAGAAAGAACCAAAGTGCAGGCACACACATGTGTGTTCTCTCTCACACATACACACAAGTGAGGAATATCACATGTTCTAGAACCTAAATGTTCCCCAGTTCTCACAAAGTCTCATTAGCCCCTAACGTGAAAACTTGATTGAAAAAAAAAATCACTCCCAGTCCCTATAAGTACAGACAAGATGGCAAACAGGGAAACACTATTGATACCCCTCAGCAGTTACGGTTTGAATCTCATGAATTTCAGTGGGAGTTAGACAGGAACAGAAGGTTCCTTTGCTGTTCACGGGGCATAAACAGCTGTTGGAAAAGAGAAACATCTTTGGAGTGGATCTGCCTGCTATAAAAGACAGTCCTAGCTTTACTTAAATTTTTTACAGTTAACTCCCTTTCTTTTTGCAGCTAAGTGACACATACACATACACACACACACACACACACACACAAGGGTGCATGCATCCCTCTACCTTGACCATTAGAAATCATAATATCTCTAATAGGGAAGGCAAGATTAATATCAGTGTCAACTCAATTGGCTTTAATAGGCTTAATTGACTTTAACACTCCTAATTTATGCCAGCATATATGAGAGAAAAATCATGCCCAAATGTTTCATCTACTTTCAAACAGTTTTTGACACCTTAAAGAAGATTAATGTACACACAACAGGAAGGGGCGCAGTCTCCAAATCATATCTGTATAGATCTCCAAATGCTGGAAGCTACAATGGGAGAGGAACTTTCACTTTCTACCAGACAGAATACAGGGCTAGAAGGACGGACAGTTGGATCAAGTAACTGGCAATTCTTGACTATGTAAGTCAATAAGAAATCAGTTTAGGCATCAGGTGATAAGCACCAAATAAATACCCACCCAGTGAGATACACAGTTGTGTAAGAAAAATATGACCACATTTGTTTTTTCTTTCTTTCTTTTTTTTTTTTTTTTTTTTTTTTACAGTGCTGTCATTCCACTGTCCATCGACTTGTGCAATCTATTGTTCTAACATATAGTCTAAACTTACTTGGATGCTTATGCCAAATTAGAATTTGGCATATAACTTTTGCCAGAGGTTCAGACATTCTCTCTCCGCACC
>NW_017728906.1:43754481-43771477 GCF_001723895.1 Crocodylus porosus
TTTTTTTTTTTTTTTTTTTTTTTTTTTTTTTACAGTGCTGTCATTCCACTGTGCATAGACTTGTACAATCTATTGGTCTAACATATAGTCTAAACTTACTTGGATGCTTATGCCAAATTAGAATTTGGCATATAACTTTTGCCAGAGGTTCAGACATTCTCTCTCCGCACCTGTTTGCACAGGATAAAACCTGATGCTCCTACCTTCTCCAGTTTATTGTGGTCTCTAAAGTCTTGTATTAGCCACTGGACCCTGGTAGGTCCTCAGCAGCGTAATGATGCTAAAAGGTATGGACAAGATACTTTTATCACCCTTTTAAACAGAAATGGAAAAACTCTTCACTGACACAGGTCACCATAAAGAACCACATCTTTTCATTGGGAGTAAACAACCCAAGTAGATTTTCTTTCCCAGGCCAATGAGATATTGTGTGCACATGTGCATGTTAGATCTTGTCTCTTTACAGTTAGACATACAGCAAGACATGTCCTCGCTGAAGATGCGGTCACTTAGGAAATGGTTTTTCCTGACTACAATAAACATTTAAAAGCTATGAGAATTTCCTCTCCCCTTCACGTGCCATATTATTTCAGATGTTAAATAACTCCAAAATGATTGCCCACATATAGGCACCGAACAGGCTAACACTGTTCAATATAAACTTATATAGGCAGTCTTCCCCACATTACTTTTGGCTACTTAACTTTGATACATATTACTGCTGGGAAACTGTATAACATCGGGTATACTCATTTTCCCCATATGGCTGTAGGCAGCCTATTGCTATTGATCTGAACAGCCTGTCTGAAGGAGGGAAGCTGCAATCAATAAACAAAATAGAAGACTGAGGGAAAGTGCCTAGACTGTGTGGGAACTGCCTGGCAGTCAGTGGGATCCAAATAGTGATCAGTGAAGAGTTAAATGCAGCACTCTGGAAAGCTTGGCCAGATGACTTCCTGACAGAGTATATACAAGTATAGTTTCCCTAATGTGTGCGCAGGACGTCTGTGCCTACGTGCTACATATCCCGAAGCAGCCTGAGCAGAGGGGAAGGGGGGGGAAGAAAACCCTCACAGATGGGACCAGCCTGAAAAAGTGCCTGATGAATGTGCAGGGTCATCACATCACTCTCATTGCAAACCTGCCAGACAAATCAAAATGAGGCCTCCCCCGCCTCTGAAATACTCAAGTTACAAGAATGATTGGGGTGGGAGGAGAGAGGGTATGAACTCAGGGGATTTACAGCACTTCAGACCAAAGGCATTTTATTCAGGCTACCGCCACGTCCTCAGCAGTTTGCACTTAGAAACGTTTGCTCTGACACTGAGGTTATACCTATGCTGTGATCGAGAGGGCTGATTGCAGCATGTGGAGGCGTGCCCCAGCTAGCATTACTTTAACCTGCTCCGCTAGCCACAGCAATGAAGACACAATGGTACAAGCTTCCCCTACAAGCTGACCCAGGACGCTGGGCATTTAGGTGGACTACTAGCCCATGCCAAAGTTCACACTACCACATCTTCACTACTCCCACCATTGAGGCTAGCTAAATTAAAGCTAGCTCAGGTATACCTCCATAAATCACACCTCGAGCTGCAGTGTCGACATCACCTGTCTTAATAAAGGTTAGAGCTGCCCCACATACTCTGATCACGTGGGATCTTTTCTTTCATTATTGTGATTTTTTGCAAAGGAAGGAGCTATTCTTCTACTATATGAGTGACCACAATTGAGCCCAGGGATTTCAGACTGACCCAGAGCAGTGATGCCTAACTTTTCTAGGCCAGTTGTGTGGTGTGGAGCCAGTTCATAGGTCCCTCTAGCCCATGGAGCTTTGTCATCCCTGGGTTCCAAAATTTGGTAGGAAGACAAGTGGAAACAGCATTAATGGCTGCAACTCTGGGAGCTGTGACAATCAATGCTGCCACCACTCCCCAGGCACCAAATTTCTGGAGCCATGGGGAGCCCCACAGGTCAGATGACATCGTTCAGTGGGCCAGGTGCAGCCCACAGGCTGTTTTTTAGCCTCCCCTGACCTACAGCATATCTTAGCAAAACACCCAATGATAGCAAAGACCTCAAAGCACTAGCTTTAAAGAAGTGGAGAAATGCCCCTTAAAACTAGCCCATGAAAAAATCATGAAAGGATTAAACAGCACTGGGACCCATGGGAAAGGTCATGCTATGAACAAATGTTTCTGTGTCTCATAATTTTCAGTATATGATCACCTAGAATCATAGAAAATTCGGGCTGGAAGGGACCTCAAGAGGTCACCTAGCCCAACCCCCTCCTCAAAGCAGGACTATCCCCAACTAGATCATCCCAGCCAAAGTTTTGTCTAGCCGGGTCTTGAAAACTTCCAAGGACAGAGGGTAGGGTTACCTCTGGGTACCTGTTCCAGTATTTTACTACTATCCCAGTAAGAAAGTTCTTACCAATATCTAACCTAAATTTCCCTTGCTGTATGTGAAACCATGGCTCCTTGTTCTGTCATCTGCCACTACTCAGAACAGTCCAGCTCCATCCTCTTTTGAACATCACTTCAGGTAGTTGAAGGCTGCTATTAAATCCCCTCTCAGTCTCCTCTTCTCTAGACTACATAAACCCAGTCCCCTCAGCCTATTCTCATAAGTCATGTGTCCCAGCCCCTCACCATTTTTGTTGCCCTCACTCTTTCCAATTTGTCCACATCCTTTCTGTAGTGGGGGGCCCAAAACTAAACACAGTACTCCAGTTATGGCCTCATCAGTGCTGAATAGAGGGGAATAATCTCTTCCCTGGACATATTGGCAACACACATACCAATGCAGGCCAGTATGCCGTTAGCCTTCTTGGCAACAATGGCATGCTGTTGGCTCATATTCAGCTTATTGTCCACTGCTGCCCACCAGTCAGCCCCAGCCTGTACTGGTACATAAGATTGTTCCATCCCAAGTGCAGGACTTTGCACATGTCTTTGTTGAACCTCATGAAATTTATTTTGGCTCAATCCTCCAATTTGTCTAAGTCACTCTGAATCCTAGCCCTACCCTCCAGCATATCTACTACCACCCCCCAGTTTGGTGTCATCTGCAAACTTGCTGATAGTGCACTCTATGCCATCTTCCAGGTTGTTGATGAAGACATTGAACAAAACTGGCCCCAGGACCAACCCCTGAGGCACTCCACTTCATACTGGCTGCCAACTAGATATCGAGCCATTAATTACTACTCTATGACCCCAATGCTCCAGCCAGTTTTCTATCCACCTCGCAGTCCATTCATCCAGCCCATATTTCCTTAGCTTGCCTGAGAGGATGTTGTGGGAAATCATATCAAAAGCCTTGCTAAAATCAAGGTATACCACATTCACTGGTCTCCCCATGTCCACAGAGCCAGTCATCTCATCACAGAAGGCAACCAGGTTGGTCAGGCATGACTTGCCCTTGGTGAATCCATGAGGACTATTACAAATCACCTTTTTCTCCTCCAAGTGCTTAGTAATGGATTCCTTGAGGATCTGCTCTATGATTTTTCCAGGGACTGAGGTGAAGCTGACTGGTTTGTAGTTTCCTGGATCTTACTTTTTTCCTTTCTTAAATATGGGCACTAGGTTTCACCTTTACTAATAATCTGGGACGTCTCTTGATCACCATGAGTTTTCAAAGATGATGGCCAACAGCTCTGCAATCACATTGGCTAACTCCCTCAGCACACTTGGGTGCATCCCATCCAGCCCCGTGGACTTGTACACATCCAGCTTTTCTAAATAGTCCCTAACCCTTTCTTTCAGCACTGAGGGCTGCTCACCTCCTCCCCAAACTGTGCTGCCTGATACAGTAATCTGGGAGCTGACCCTGCCTGTGAAGACTGAAGTGAAAAAGGTATTGATCACTTCAGCCTTTTCTGCATCCTCTGTCATAAGGTTGCCTCTCCCATTCAGTAAGGGACCCACACTTTCCCTGATGCTCATCTTGCTACTGACATACTTGTAGAAACTTTTCTTGTTCCCCTTCATGTCCCTAACTAGCTGCAACTCCAGTTGTGCTTTGGCCTTCCTGACTTCATCCCTGCATACCTGAGCAATGCTCTTATTTTCTTCCCTAGTTCTTTGTCCAAGTTTCCACCTCTTACAATCTTCCTTTTTGTGTTCTAGCTCACTGAAGAGTTCCCTGCTAAGCCAAGCTGGTCTTCTGCCATACTTGCTAGTCTTCCTGCACATTGGGAAGGTTTGTTCCTGCACTCTCATTAAAGCTTCTTCAAAGCACAGCCAGCTCTCCTGGACTACTCTCCCCCCACAGACTGGCTTCCCAGGGGATCCTGATCATGAGTTCCCTGAGTGAGTCGAAGTCTGCTTTTCTGAAATCCAGGGTCCTTATTCTGCCGGTTTCCATCCTTCCTTTCATCAGGATCCTGAACTCAATCATCTCATGGTCATTGCTGACCAAGCTGCCATCCACTACTACATTCCCCACCAATTCATCCTTTTTTGTGAGCAGCAGGTCGAGAAGAGCACAATTGGGTGGAAATTGTTATGAGCACAGGTCTAGGGCAGCTCAAAAATTTCTACTGCTTCAGTGCAGCTGTAGTTGGACAAGATGCTCATTAAAAATTATGCCATTGGGTCTATATGTATAGTCTCTCAAGGACATCATAAAACCCAATAAAAGGTGTTTCTCCTAAGTTCCAGTTTTGCAAATTCAGTCTGATTCCTAGGACCCAAGCTGGGTTCTCTGCAGTTTGCACATCATCGACCATAATGGAGATGCTTCAGTCCAATTTAGACAACATAAGCAAAAACATGAATCAAACTCCCTCTCCTCCAGTTGCTCTGTTGATTCTGGAGGACTAGTAGAAGCAAAATGGAGTTGGTTTTTTTTTTAAAAGTTTATTTTTGGCAGTAAATGATTCAGAAGAAACTCTTTATACCATTGATCTCAAGGACTGAAAGACCATTACATTAACTAACCCAACCCTCTTTGGTATCACAAGCTAGTACCACCGTACCCAGTGAAGTTCCTGGTCTCAATGAAGTGTTGTGTTGAAAACTAACAAGTTGTTGGGGCACAGATCTCTGGATTAAGGCCATGATAGTTTTACTTCCCCTTTTCATTTTCAGACTATTATCACCCCATAAACTCTCATTAAAGCCATTTGTTATTGTCCATTTTGCTTCTGGACCCAGTTATTCTAATTCCAAAAATAAACTAAACTAATGCTCCATGTGCAAGTGGAAGGCATGAAGAGGTGGGAGGAGAAGGAAAAAATTATACCCCTTTGTATCATTCCTAAAAATTCATCTGCTGAAAGGCTGAAGCAGGCAAGCTGCTTCTGGCAGCAGCCAATTCAGAGCCAATATATCCTGTATGTCATTTAAACCCTGTAGAGTAGCATCAATATGGTGGATAGTGTTTTTCATTTTACAAAGAAGACTGAAAAGTTCCATTCCTGAAAGACAGTCTTGATCCCAGGCATTAGGATGGAGTGGAGTGAAAGAATGGGAAGTGACTTTGTCCTAGCACAAGGGATTCATACTAGATCATTTTCTACATGCTCCACTTGAGCTTTTGACATGTTGCAAAACAGAACTGTTCACCTGGGCTACATGAACAGAGTTTTCATTCATTCTGATCCCACACCACTCTATTACAAACAGCTGCACCTCACTGAATCATAGCCTTGAACATACTCTATGCACACGTAATGCAGCTCAGATTCCTTACTTGAATGACAGCTGTCTAATTCTAGAAATAAAGGTACTGGAATGCTTCCATCTTTCGATGGGGGAGGGCATCAAAAGATGGACAGAGTCATACCCAGCTCCTCCTGAAACTAGCAATCAAATCATACTTTTCTAAGATTATAAACCGCCGTGTTTCCAAAACTATGCTGATTTAATAATAGATATGTTTGCACTCATATTTCCCAAGTATTACACAAGAAAAGCTGTTTGTTGTCTGTGTGGTTTACCAGGACGTGCTTGATTTTGCTGAAGGAACCCAATGTCCTGCTTTCAGGGCTTACTGAGCATCACCAGGTTGCGACATTGCATTGCAACGTAAGGACATGTGATGCTACACTGTCACATTGCATCTCAACACGTCCCTGTAATGCTACCCAGAAAATGTCATAATATGGTTGTACGCAAACTTGTCCCACTGGAAAATTGGGATTACACATATAGTGATATCAGCAGTGTTCTGAAAAATGCCCTTAAGAGATTTATTTCAGTTTTATTGCCTTCTTCCAAGTCACATCATATGATTGTGAACAAATGTACTACAAAGCTGAGATAGCAGCTAAGAGGAAAAGCTCTGGAAACGAACAAATTTGTAGGCAAATGAAGTTAGCTCAAAGAAAAGATGATTTTCCTATGCTCTCATTTCTTAGAAAGTACTATCAATCTAGGGAGCTAAATGAAAATCATCACACAGAGTATACTTCACAAACACGATTTCGCCATTGGCTGAAATAGCAGCTCCTAGCTATCTAGAAATAAATGTTAGTTCTAGTCTCTTCAGACTTACAGAGGACATATTAGCCTCAGTACCAATGGCTGTGAAGTAAATGGATACAAAATTGAGAAGATAGCCAGTAATTTTTTTGCAGGGGACGGGGCAGGGAGGAAGGTGTTTTATTTTTCTTTTCTTCCTCTCCTGCTTTTAGTAACTTCTAATATCCACAGGCTAACGCAAGACCATGACTACTGACAGAAACCATTACAGGCACCACCATCCAGAAGTCAAATTTTGCCTTAGTCAAACAACACATCAGGAAAATGTGCATAAGACAAACCAGTTTCAATAGCCAACAGCAAACAAAGGACTGATGTGGCTAGCTTCATGTCAAATCAACCTCACACTCCAACCTGGACACCCAAACACCCAGCAAGATTGACTGGCACCACTTTCCAGCAGAGGATTCATACTAATGCCCTAGAAGCTGTAGCAACATAAATTAATTAGTTGCCAACCCGCAATGCATCCTTTTACCTTCCAATTAATTTTGTTACGTTTATACCTTTGGTACCAGGACAAAGTTGTTTTATAGTAGAAATCACAGCATTGTAATATGGTGACTCAATGCCATGTCAGCACTCAATGACATCATAGCCAACAAAAATTAATTTTCTTCTTTTAAAAGAGTGTTATATGAATTCAGTTCTTCTGAAATGCACTGGATTAACAGCCTAGAGTCCAAGGCCCTCTATATGTAGACCAGGCATGACACCAGGAACAACTGGATGGACTCCCCCACAGTGATCTACCAATATGCCTTTGCTGTATGGTAGAGGGGCTACTTTTTGAAGTGGGAACAAAATTCATTCTCCCATGTATTCAGTCTCTAGGGCTCTAAAGGGATTAGATGTTAATTAGTACCAGTTGGGGCTGCGGTTTTTCACTCTCCACTTGGAATATAACTGACACCATCAGTTCATTCACACAGACTGCCAATTTAATATCAAGTGCTCACAGCTCTCAGTAATACTGACCTGGACTGGATTCCCAGAAGATATTTGCAAAATATAAGCCAGCCTTACCAAAACCTGGACTGTCTCACAAAACACTGAGGTGAGATAAAAACTAGCCTTTCAGGAACTGCATTTCATTTCCTGGGAAAAATACAAAGGAAAAAGCTGGGTTTTGTTTGTTTGCTTCAACAAAAAATTCTTTGTGGAAAATTTTGCTTTTAAGGGGAGGGGAAAAAAAAGGAAAACCCTGAAAGTCTGGAAAACTAAAAGAGGCTGCTGACAACACCTGACAGAAAAGTTACATGATCATTGCAGAGAAAAGAAATCAGTACCTTTGGAGATTCATCCAATCAAAGTGCAAGGCCTCTGCAATCAAAGTGCAAGGACCCTAGCACAAAGAACAGCACAAAGGGGCTCTATCAGGGCTAGGACCTGGCCCTCTATTAAGTGCAAAAACTTAAGTTTGGTAACTGAGAGTGTGTGTGACCTAAAGGCTGTGAGAGCTCATGGCTACAATAGGCTGGAAGGGTAATTATGTCCTAAATTCCTCAAGTTCCTGGAGGTGTAACTGGGGGACTGATGATTGAAAATGAGATCAAGTAAATACAAATGGAGGTATGGACTTTAGTTCATGATGTAAGTATAGATAAGGGCAGGTAAAAAAAAGCATGTAGATAAAACTTGCCATTCTCTCTTCATTAGAAGCACCTGATGACCTGATTTGCAGCACAAAATGCAATATGCCATCACTCATGTGGGTAGACTTCAAGTCCAGCCAGCTCTAACCAAAAATGCTCAAACAAAAGATTCTTTGGAAGGGACAACCTTACATGCAAAGCCAGTGAGAAGAAGTTTCCGTGACTTCACCTTGACTGGAATACAAGGTGGGGAATCTTTAGACCGGTAGGTTAGCATGATATAGCACACACATTATGAAGGTCAAGTGCAAGAACATTATGACTGGAAAAGTCTTCCCAGGTCAAGTCTAGTTGCCTGCTGTCACAGAGGACTTTTTCAGATAAATGCATCAAGCTCCACCTAAAAACCTAATTCTCATTGCCACTTCTTCTGCTGGATGGCTGGTCATATAGCGAAGGCAGTAGTACTCTGCCATGTCCTAAGGTGGTTGAGCTGAAACCTGGACTCTCTGCTAGGCCTCAGTTTAACCAATTATGTAGTGGCCTTAGCTTCAACTGCCTACAGTCAGCACCTACTCAAGTATAACTGCCTTGCCTACCCTTGGCTGTCAGGTAGACTACGCTATCTAACATGATCTTAAAAAGGGTGAGTGTCTTATCTCAGTTAAGACAAGGCCTGTAGGTGAAATCTTGTTCCACTGAAGTCAATCAGGGTTTTGTCTTTGACTCTAATGGAGCCAGGGTTCTGTCATATGTGCTCAGAAGTTCCTTCCAAACACTAATGTCAACTTTGCTAAAAACTTTGTTTTTGTAGTTTTCTCTTTGTAGTTTTCTCTTCAAGGCAAATGCCACAAACTTGCCCCTTATTTGAGTACTTTGCTATATATTTAAACAGAAACACCCAAAGCCTCTTTTCATATTGAGTAATGAGTGGAAAAATGCAGCACTTCAACAGTACTGAACAGCCATACTGCCCACAGACTCATTTTGTCATGGCTTCTCAGATTGTCTGCTATCCAGAGCACTCGGTGGACGCAACATGGCCCAGTAGGTGCAGCACAAGCCTGCGCAAGTGGGGTTCTAGTCCTGATTCTGCCAATAATCCTGCATGACCTTCAGTTAGACCTCCCTTAGCCTCAGTTTCCCCATCCTGTATTTTAAAAAAAATCAGAAGCTGATAATACTCCCTGCCCTCCTTTTTGAAGCAGTTTCATCTGCAGATTAAAAGTGCTATAAGGTTTAAGTTATAAAACATTGATCTCCATTCACTTTTGCTTTGTCCAATATTATTGAAATGCCTATTTTAAGTGACTGGTTCATTAGTACTAACAGGGCAAACACAATTAAAAAAAGAAAGCTGCAGACCATAGGGGAAGGGTGGAACTGATTCTCTGGCCTGCCATCCTCCAATGCCTTTCTGCTGAACCTCTATTAAAGCTAAAGCCACGTTTGAGGATTGAAGATTCATTTAAAAACAGAACAGAAAAGGGAATGTCCTGCCATAAAAAGTATTTTCACATTTTCTATTTTTCCTTCCCATCCCAGTTTGGGCAAATCCCAGTTCTTTTCAGAAAGAGTCTTCAATAGTTTACCTTGCCATGCATTGTGTGCTAAATTATGGGCCCCATTGACATGGCTTGTGTCTGTTTGTAAATCCACCAGGCAGCTTCTGCAAGGTGCAAATGATTTTTATGTTTGGCAGGTAGGGGCGGGCAGTTGTGTTTTGTTTTGTTTTAATGCAACAAAGCTGGTGTTTCTGTCACTTCTTGGTATCACATCATGTTTGACTGGAAAGATGTTCCTATTACATCTCCTTCCAAGGAAACATTTTGAAACTTCCCAAAAGGACCTGATGCTATATCCCAGCTGGAAGAGATTTCATTTACAGCCTGTGGATCTTTCATAACTATTCTAGAGCCCAGAGGATCCTTCCACTCCATATTCTCACCATTGTATTCGCCCCAAGGCTGCCAAGTTCCAGCAATAGATCAAGGGGAAGATCCAAAGCATTTCTTCCCCTGGAAGTACAAAAGTAGTGATTCTCAGTTCACTGAGAGTGCCAAGCTATAATTAGTTCACCATCTCAGCTAGGATTGAGCAGGGAACCTAATAGTGTTACTAGTGAAGAGTTTCCCTAAAAAGAAAAACAAAATCACCAGCTGCTCCTCCCCTCCAGCATTATGCTACTGCCGTCTGGCATGTGTATGTGTAGTTAAAATTAAATCTTTTGTGTGGCAATCTCCTTATACATACATAGAATGTAGTGGATATACACATTTTCAATGGCTGCATCTCCTCACCACTTGGCCTCCTGACTTTCATCCAGTTCCATCTCAAAGCATTTGTCCAGCTCAAGCTGCCTGCAAGATATCAGACAGACTACAACTCCCATCATCCATGTGGGTAGACTTCAAGTCCAGCTGACTCCATCTAAAAACTAGATTGACAAAAATATTCTTTGGAAGGCTGTTTTGAATAATATTTTCCAACTTGGATGTAACCCGGGCAGTACTTCAAGAGGTACCCCCTCTCCAACTGAAGGGATCAAAGCAGGTGCACAAGTGCTGTGGGAAGTGTAGGGACTCTCCTCCCCCTTTAGAGCAGAGCCAGACCACCAATGGGGACTTAACCATATACCTTTTAATGAGAGAACGGTACTGGGAACATAACCACTATAAACCAGGGGACACTACGATGCCCTGAGGGGCAGGATTCAACAAAGGCTAGACACTTACAATCATAAACATATTCATCCAGTTGACAAAAGACAGGGTTAACAAAATATAAAACAATACAGAACAAACAATACTGGTTGGGGAAATATAAAAGGCACAAAATACAAAATGTCAAATAACAAGGAATATAGGACCTGGAGGAGGAGAAAGGGGGAAAACACAATGACCATCTTTCCACTGCAACAAGAATTTCTCTATTACTTCACTCACCCCAAGTCATCCCAGCTGGGACTTGAACTTGGATCTCCCATGTGGTAGGCAAAAATGCTATCATACAACTACCAGTGCTGGTACTGCTTTAAACTGCTAGGGGTCTTGACCTTCCCAGAGCCTGGGCTCACATCAAGCTGCCTGGCCTCTCACTAGAGGAGCTGGAAGCAGAGCTGGGAACCTCTCAGGTTGCTGCTCGGATCCTTGCTGGAGCGGGGGAGCCTCTCCTGCTGGCTGCAGCCTCTCGTAGGGGGTCCTGGAGCCCAGCGAGGAGCCTCTTCTGCGGCCGCACGCCACGCTGCTGGGGGTCCCACTGCTGCCTGTAGGTCCCGCTCCTTCAGGTGCTTCTGGGGCAACTGCTCCCACCCCGCAGGCCCAGCTCTTGCCAGCTCTTCGAATCTCCTTCCTTGTGGTCCCTCACTAGTCTTTCCGAGTCAGCCACATTGCCCGTTTTATCCCCCACCAGATGACCCAAGGGGCCAATCAGGGGATACGGAGGGTGAGTCTCTGGGGCCTGATTGCTGAGGAAAGGGAATCCCAAGTCCTGCCATCATCTCTTGCCCTTTCAAAACCCCTGGGCCAGGTCACTGCCAGCTAGCCCATCACATGGACATTGTCCCAGGAAACAACGTAATGAGGAACACTCACTGGCAGCTCTGAGCGCAGTGCACAAGGGGTGGAAGGAAGAGCCCAAACGACTCGTCAGCCACTTGTTGATCCAGCTGCAGCCGGCCGGTGACGTCAGCGTTAAATGGCAGCTGGCAAAAATAAAAATGACGGCACGTGCTGCGGAGACAGCAGAGGGTCAGGGAGGAGAACTGCTGCCAATGCCGGCAGCAGAGAAGTCGCTCCCCATGGGACCTAGGGGTCAGAGCCAGCTGAAGCAAGCACAGGCAGAACGAGGTGGAGCACCTCGACGATGACTCACACGGGACGGCGAGGGAACGTCCGGAACGCCGGCTGAGGACATCGCCAGAGAGACCCAGGGAGATGAAGTGGACCGCAGGTGGGAGTGCGGGGATGACAGGGTGCTGAAGAAGTCTGATCAGGGAGAAGAGGACCCCGGGAGAACCCCAGATGGGTTGCTGTCGGGGCAGATACTGCCACTGGACCCGGATGGGTCATTGAGTAGGCGGGAGAGCAGGCGCTGAAGCAATGGGAGGGAAAAGACAACCCGTTCCTCTTAGAAACCCGGGAAGGGTAGAAGGGAAGCCAGAGGGGCAGGTTGCCCAGTGATTTTGTTGAGGCATTTTTTTTGGTTGTCTTCCTAGGCTGCAGGTGTACAGGAGGGGAAGTGGGTCCCCGGGTAGTGAGGCCGGGACGGAGTCCTAGAGTGTTTGGTCCTGTTCTTAGGTTTTCCCTCGAGGGAAGGGTGATGGCTAGGCGGGCCTAGGGATACAAGGCCCCAGTTGTGTGTGCTCCCCTCCCCCCCAAGAAGGAGGCTGATACTAGACAGACATCGCTCCACAGGAGGCGTGAGGGCTGGTGGAGCCCCGTAAGTAACTGCCGGGTGAGCCACGGGCCAACGAGTGCACCTGAAGGACAATCCTGAACACTGAGGTCCAACAAGTTGTGGCAGGCGAGCGCAGGGTTGAAGACTTGGGCGGAAGACATTGGCTCAGGCGAGAGCACAAACCCATGAGGCGCGTGACACCAATCACTCGAGCAAAAGCTGCCCAAGAGCAACTGTTTGAGGTCCAGCGGCTACAGACATGAAGGTAATCGTAGGCAACATCCCTCTTAAAGAGCTATCCAGTTGGTCAGCTGGATACAGCCAGGTAGAGGAGAAAACACATTAGAAAACTACAACTTGCATAGCAAACACCTTTCCTGAGCCACAAGCACTAAGGTCTAATGCCTAAAGAACTCCGATTCATATTCAGCTATCTATGGCCATTGCCCCAGCTGGAAATAGCTGGTGTACAGGAATGCATTTGGCCATGTATTCTCTCCTTCAGCATGCCTACCTGGCCCCTTCAGGTAGGAAGGGCTGCTACAGGAGGCAGCATAATACCAGCTACCCTCTCTCTGTGCCTGCCAAGAAACTCATGCATGTCAAGTATATTCCATAAGGACAACAGCTACACATTTTGTGGCTGCATTTCACTGGCAGAATTGACATCCAGAAGGTGCAATAGAGGTGAATTGCCTACAGAAAGTACAAAGCTGCAAAAGAGTCTTTAAAGTAAAGGACAGGGGAAGGGACAAGAATATGGAGCAGTCTCTACTTTGCACCAGGAAAAAGAAAGAAAACAGCCTCAAAAATCCAGACAGTAACTGGGCTGAGAGGAAGTCCTTCTCAGTGGAGCTTGGGGTCTATAGGAAAACTCCAGAAATAGGACTATATTAATTAATTCTTAGCAATAAAATGATCACTCCAGAGAAGTTTGAAATGCCTCAATCCTTACAAATTTAAGCAGGTCGCATCAAGGAGAAAGAGAGCGTTAGCAGTATAGAAAGACTTGAAGGGATTTTGTTAGTACACGAGCTTAACTAAAATAATTAGCGAGAGGCAAAGAGCTGAGCATATAAGCAAGAGAGCGAGTGTAAAGGGGAAAAGCTCCTTATGTACACAAGGAAAGACTGGAAATAATTGAATGATGGTCCCAAGTGCTAGTGCCAGTGATGTAAGTGGGAGCAGGACTGAGTCTGCATTAGAGATCCTTTGAAGAACTACCGTTGAGGTAGTGTCATTTTGGCTAAAAGGTGAAAGGACCAAAGTGCAACTGCTGTAACCAGTGGAATTACACCAGAGCTGAATTTGGCCCATGTCTGTCTTGCATATTTAACTTTGGCTATAGCCACTGTAATTGTACCCCACCATATGCATTAAAGCATCTACCTTTCATCTGGGTTAGCTAATTGCTAAGCAGCAGAGTGCAGTAGCCATAGGGAAGCAAGCAAGTTTCTCTACATTGCAAAGGACATAATGGGCTCCTGTTTTTGAGTCAGCTGTATGTGTAGTTGAATAGCTGAACAGGTTTCTTAATACAGTCACATGATAATAAGCTAATAGCAGCAACTTACTTCCCATGGGTTTTTTTTCAGAAGGTGAGGCAAATGAGAGAAAGGAAAAGAGGAATGGATTGGAAACAAGCTAGTGAGGGGGTAAAACTGTGACACCTGGATACTCTACAATATCCTGGGATGCCTATGTAAAAAGGACAAATAATGGAGAGTCTGTAGGCAGCATAACCATTTTTAATCACACAGTTCCAGAAGGAATGAGAAAGGGAATAACATTATAATAGATCACAACACTTTTTTTTTATTTGCCCATAACTGGCCTGTGTGAGGGAGAATCCTGTAAAATTTAACTGTGCAGAATAGTATCTCCTTCTGGTTACAATGCATAGCACTACTCTCGGATGATGGCTGTAATTAGAACTAAATGCAAGATCTTTATGGAGATGGGGGAGAGACAGTTTTACTGGAGGGGTTTTTTTGAGGCACACAAGCACTGCTTAAAAATCAGTTGATATAAAACAACAGATGGGAAGGAGAAAACTCATTCATATAGTCTCTGAATTTCTGTGTCCCCCACAGAGAGTTGCACTTCCAGATAGGGATGAACTTGGACAGGTTACCACACTAACTTACCATTCTGACCAGTGTTCCTACTGACCTACTCAGGCAGGAGTCAGTAAAGGTCTGTTCCCTAGGTCTGTTAAGCAAACTCCACAGGCAATCTCAACTAGCCCTGTTTTCAGGGTGGAGGGAAGCATTGGTCTGTGTACAGAAATGTTTAGGTGTTTCCTTCTTGTTGAGCTTTCTCTCCTTGTGACCATGAATCGTTCATTACAGCTTGCAGTGGGTATTTATAAATATGGCACAAACACATCTTGTGCCAGTCAGCAGGTCCTTGTAAGAGCCCAGCAAAAGGAGCAGAAATAGTTTCACAATGAGGGCAGGATCAAGTAAAGAAGATCTCAGGACTGATCTCTTTACAACCCTGGCATCAGTGCTGGGAAACTAAGAATTACAATGTAAAGAACAAGGACTTTAATTCTGCCTAAATAACAGACTGTATTTCCTCTACCAGACTGTTCTGGAGAACTAATTACACAGACTCCCAAATCAAAGAAATATAAAACAGTCTGCAAATTATTGCAATGTTGATTTGTTGGCAGGCCAAACCATGACATATGGTACTTCAGTATGCCATCCCCATGAATAGGCTCACCAGTGTAGTTCATTACACAAAGTAATGTCGTAAATAATGACAAGAAGCTGCTTATAGAAATGTATTTTAAGTTGTTTTCCTGTTCAGACCCACAAGAGTTTGAGGTTTTTAAGAGAACCTGACAATCTGGTTAAGCCTTGAAGTATTCCTTCCTTTAAAAAGGTGAATCACTTCCAGACAGGAGTCCTGAATATAATGTGGGTGCACATAGCCACACACACAGTTCAAAGAACTATACAGTGGCATAGTCTAACATTCAAGACTAAGAAAATATTAGTTGTGTATGCTATTTCCTCCACCTTTTTCGGAAAAAGCAGAACAAACTAAAAGAAACATAAATTTCACCACATGGCTTCATCTAGACACTCGTGTGTCCTAAGCAGACAGACAATGATCAATGGCACAAACCTCAATTGCCTGATAGAACGACCAATACTGGTATACTGCATGTGACCCAGTACTTGAGCGGGATGACATATACATTCTACTAATGCATTTCACACTTGAGTGAGACTCCCAACACCATTGTTCAAGGCAGGGCACGTGGGCTCATGGTGTGGTGCTCTGCAAGCTTTACCATAGCTCAGTCCCGGTGCTTTGTATCTCTCAGAGAAGCAACAGCAGCAGATAATAAGAGTTGGGGAATTTTATACCTTCAAACTGGCTAATTTCCACAAAAAGGAAATGTAAGCAGTGAGCTACGTTTCAGAGCAGAAGCCTTTGAAATGCCTGCTGGGCAAAACCCATTGTGGTAGGCTTGCTGGGCTTTGCCCGGCTCTCCAGGCTTAGGAGACCACAAATGCAATTGGTGGGGCAAAACCCATCAATTAGAAACAGGCAGAGGAGAAGCCAGGAAGAGAGTCCACTCCCCCTCTAGTCCAAAGTGGGCGGGCAGGAGTGGACTTAATTGGGAACTGCAGTTGCAGCCCCCCTAACTGGTTCATTTTCAATTTGGGGGTGGAGCACATGGTGCAGTCAGTGAAGGATGAAGAAGGAAGGGGTTCCAGGACCAAGAAGAGCTGGGAGAGCTGCCCAGCAGGCATAGTTGGCTGCCCAAAAGAGCCCAAAACATTCTGCTGCTGGACACAAGCGGTGGGCGGTGCAAGCGTTGCTACATGGAGGGTCCACAAGGGACTGGGACCCTGGAAGCCGCAGTGAGCCAGCTCAGGTCTCCAAATCTGGCATGAGGTCGAGCTGCGGTGCAGGCGTCACAGCATGGAGGGTCCGTGAGGGACTGAGATCCTGGGAGCTGCAGCGAGGCGGCTTAGGTCTCCAGCCATGGCATGAAGCCGGGCATGGGAGTCAGCGCTATCATGGGGTGAGTCATTGTGGGGCATAGGGCCCTGGAGAAGGAGGGTCTGGACAGTCTGGGACCCATTCTGTACAGTGGGTCTGCAGGGGCCCCAGGCATGGAGCAGTATCCAAGCACAAGGAACAGCTTTCAGAGCAGCACGGCTCTCGGTATGCATGAGGAAGCCCAGGCTCGCAACTCACCCTAAGAAGGATTGAGCCACTGGGACATGTGAGTGAAACATGCCACTCCGCTGAGGCCTGGGCTGAGTCCTCACTGGAAAAACATTAGCCAAGCCAGGCAGCTTATGAACACTTCCCCACCTGGCTCCTTGGGACATGTGGGTCAGTGGGGCAATGGGTCTCCCAAAGGGGAGTGGAGGAAGATTTCATAATTTCGTAGACATTCGGGCTGGAAGGGACCTTGGAAGATCATCGAGTCCAGCCCCCCGCCCAAAGGGCAGGAAGTCAGCTGGGGTCATAGGATCC
>NW_017728906.1:43771577-43788812 GCF_001723895.1 Crocodylus porosus
ATCTGAAAAAGGACTTTTTATTGTCCTTGATACTCGAAGCTAGTTGGAGTTCAGTTGCAGCCTTGGCTTTCCTGGTTTGCTCCCTGCAGGACCAGACCAGTGCAGAATATTCCTCCTTGGAGGTGAATCCTATCCTTCATCTTCTGTAGGCCTTTCTTTTCAGCCTTAGGAGGTCTGCTAGATCCCTGGAGAGCCAGGGGGGTGCTGTGCCCTCTTGCTGCCTTTCCTTCAAGATGGAATAGAATTAGCTTGTGTACTGAGGATCCCTCCCTTGAGCAGCAACCACTCGTCCTGAACTCCCCTCCCCCTGGGGTCGTGGTCCCTTAGGACCTCACTGACAAGCCTCCTGAGCTTGTCAAAGTCGGCTTTCCTGAAGTCAAGGACTTCAGTGTTGCTGACTGACTTGCCGGCTTAATGGCAGATGGTGAAAGTGATCAGCTCGTGGTTGCTGTCACCCAGCTTCCCATCGATCACTAGGTCGCCGATTAGGTCATCCCCAGTTGCTAGTACCAGGTCAAGCAGTGCTTTACCTCTTGTTGGCCCACAGACTTCTTGAGTCAGGGAGAGGTCATCCATGCACGATATTGTTGTATTTACCTGTTCATATCCTTTGGCACCATTATGCTTACCTGTTTGTATTTGGGTGTGGGTATAGTTATAGTTGTATGTATTTGTAACCTGTAAATACTCACTTTAGTTCACTACCTTCATATATATACACAACTATGTTAAATTTTGTACTTGGCTAAGACATTGCTTTCTGTTCCTCCTCTATTGAGACACGATAGGTGGAAAGGAACTGCAAGTGACTGCAGTTTCCACCCCAGCACGTGTGCCCTGCTGGCTTTCACCTTCTATTGGTGAGGGGGGACACTCATTTTGGGGACACTGGGGTTACACCATTGAGATTTTAAGGTCCAGCTCAACAAAGCCTTGGCTGGAGTGATCTAGTTTGAACACTAGGGGATGATCCTGCTTTGAACAGAGGGTTGGACTAGGTGACCTCCAACCCCCATCTATGATTCTATGAGATAAAGACTATCTTTTCCCCCTTAGCACAATGCAGACTGGAGAATGGCACTTACCTGCAGGTTCCACGTAGGACCGTGGACTGAGCTGTTCTGAGTTCATCAAGAATATTTCTCTATGCTCAGAAATCCAGCGAGCAGGGGCTCCTCCCTGTGACCTGCAGAGAGGGGGACTGAGCCTGGGTTACAGACTCCAGGCACTTCCATAACCTAAACAAGGCAAGGAGAGAATTGCACATCAAAACATTATTTGAAAGAAAGAAGGAAATTTTCCCCCAGACTGTTTTGCTTTCCTGGGGTATTTTGAGGGGGAAAAGGTCAAGAAACAGAGTGCCTGAAAATCAAAGCATTTCAATTTGAAGGGGAATAGCCAAAATATTCTGGATTTTAGTTTTTTTTTTTTGGTAGGAGTTGAATTTCTATAAAAAAAACAAGGTGTTATACAACAGGACTGTCTTGCAGCCCATGGTCCATGAGAGGTTAAATTGTGGCCCATGAGGCTTGTTGGCATGTCTGCCAAAGCCACTGCATTGGCACAGCTCTGGAACCCAAGGGCGTTCGTACATGTGAGGGGGGTTTAATCCTTAGGGTTGCATTCTATGCCCCCTGAATTGAAACAGTGGTTTTTTAATTAAAACCCACTGTTTCAATTTAAGGGTTTTATTTTTCATCCCTGTTATGCCGAGGGGCCAACCTTTTTTTTTTTTCCTGGAGGAGTCTGCCTGTGGCCAGGGGGGCAAGCTGCCAGCAGGCTGAGCAGCCCCTGAGCTGTGGGGGGCCTCAATCCTTCTCTCCTCAGTGGCAGTGCCCCCCAGGGCTGCCCAGGCAGAGTGCTAGGTTCTGCCTCAGCTTGAAGGCAGCACCTGGCCCGATCCAACTCTTCCCTGACCCTGAGCAGGGGCAGAACCCAGCCCACTGGCAGCCTGCCTGGGTAGCACCAGGGGGTGCCACTGCCTCAGAGGGAAGGGCAAAGGTTCCCCACAGCTCAGGGGCTGCTTGGCCTGCTGGCAGCTCAGCCCCTGGCTGCAGAAGAGGCAGGCAGGCTCCACCAAAAAGACCAAAAAAAAAAAAAAGATCAGGTCCCTCACCACTTCTGACTTCAGAAGCAGCAAGCAGCCTGATCCTTTCGTTCTGTGAAGCCTGTCTGCCTGCAGCTGGGAGGCGAGCTGACAGCTGTATCATTGTAATTTGCAATGTTACAAACTAAACTACACTAGGATACAACCTCATTTAAATGAAAACTCATTTAAAACCCCCAAAACTTCTGCATGTGTACAGCATGACACCATTAAGCCACACAAAGTGACATTTTTGTTATTGTACATGGTAATGGTGTCATGTGTACAAGGGCCCCAAGGGATGAAAGCCACAGCCACTGCTTGCCTCCCTACCCCCCAGCCAGGACTAAATTTAGAGTCTTTGTTCACTATTGGCAACTATATCCAGCAACAGGGAAAATGGGCTGGTAGGGGGAAGTGACAGCAGCTTTGACCCCCCTGCGTTCTGAAGCCATGTCGACACAATGGCTCCAGCAGGTGTGCTGACAAGCCACTACCCTGCAACTAGGGGAGGGCCAATCAGTCTGCAAGAAGACCTGCAGTCTGGATCAGCCCATAGGGCCAAATGAATTGGACACCCCTGTTCTAGAGGAAGGAAAATATATATTTCCCCCCCCCCCAGTTCCAATAGCTTCACAAGCAGACTGCATTTTTCTGCAGCATCCCAGATTTTTCTGTACTTCATTAAACCACTCAGAAACCCAAGGCAAGAGCACCCTTTTCGCTCTGGCTGTTTTCTGGAGCAAAAGTCACTGAGTACATGGTCTCTGGAAAAGCAAAGCTCTCAGCCCCTCCACATACACTTGGTTGAGTCAAACACAGCTTGGCATTGTTTTATGAGCAAGCTATTTATGCAATTGCCCAGCTGGACCCCAGACTTGTGTTGGTTAAACAGTGAGGGATCATAACAAGAGAAAGGGCAGAGGTAATATACAAACAAGCAAATGTTGTGAAAAGTCATGTCACATGGCTGTCATGACCAGCTGCATCTCATTTGCTGCCACTGAATTACGCTGACATTTCTGGACAAGATCTTTGCCAGCTGTTGATTGGGAAACATGCTACATGAAATGGAGAAGGGGCATGATGGTATCACAGTACTGCTTTCTCAAAGACTCTGGAGAGCAGTGACGACAAGGGACACCACAAGCAAGAAGCAACCACTAGCAACAAGCGAGAAACTGGGCAGAGGCATCCCCATTTGCTCAGGACCGAGAACTGCCAAGAGCAGAATTTCCTGGTGGTGACAGCTACAGGTGCCAAGACAGAGATGATGCTTATTGCTCCAGTTAGGGCCAGAGCTACCTTGTCATATGTGCTGTGCATATGAAATATATAATTACTCCTCTCCTGAAGAGAAGCAAGGGCTGGCTTCAAAGTGCACTGAAGTTAATAGAAGATGACCAGATGGACCTTGAATCCTGAGACAACTTCATCAAAGTCAATGGGAGTCAGGCCCCAAGTAGACAAGACAGATTTGTCCCCAGATAGCCTATATCGAAGCTGGGGATTAGACACCCCTGTGCCTTGCCCCCAGTGTCAGCCTTCTTGCACTTGTTATGCTGGAGTCATTACAAACTACATGGCAAGAATGAGATGTCTAGTGCAGTTGCACTTATTTTTCCATACACAATAACATGGCAGCTATTTCTCAGTATGGGCACACAATGCTCTGTTGGGATCAAATGCTCCTGAACCCTATATGTAAGAGAGGTACAAGGGATAAGAGACTCCCACCCCACCCATGCCAGCACCAAGCACAGTGATAGATCTTGCACCACCCCCAGAACAGAAGAACTATGATGCCAGCACTAGCCTCTCTGGAAGCACTGAAGTAGGTGCACCCATGCAGCCACGGGACCTGCTCCAAGTGGGATAACCCCCGGATGAGGATTTAGCCCATAGACTTAATACATGGCAAGTCCTTTTTTGCTCTCTGGATTCTACTAGCTTCTCTTGGCAGAACCCACTGGAGCGGAAACTCTCCTGGGAATGCAGCAGAGCAGCACAAATTGCCTGCTGCAACCCTTCCTGTGCTTGAAAGTGCTCACAATTTGTACAGCGGTCTCCAGCAAGAAGCAGGTGCAGAGCAGCTGGGAAATGCCCCGATTCATCCATCTCCTGGACAGCCTGTAGACAGATTTTAAAGCTAGCCCTCCCTGGCAGGGAAGGCTCATTTGGGTGCAGCTTCTCCTATAAGTGCAAGAGGGCACAAATGGCAAACCCTGTACCTCCTAGAAAAAAAAAAAAAATCAAGCCTCAGAAGACATGAAAAGATATAGTTGTGGAATATGAAGGGTTAGCCTGCACCAGCTGAGGCAGGGAGAATTCTTAGTTATCTTTAAAAAAAAAAGAAGAAGAAGAAGGGGAGGGATCAAGAGAGCAAATTAAATTATGCTCATTTGCAAGGAAGGATTCAAAAAAGAAAGTTTGTTCAAAGTTGGCTTGAACATTTGTTTGTCTACATCTAGTACATATAAACCTGATATACTGGTCTGCTCCTACACAAAAATCTGCCCTTATAGAAAGGAAGATATAGTGCGTGATAAATGTAGCCACCACTGGTGACATGTTTGGCCAAAGAATTAAGCAAGAAAGCACATACGTTCCCCCTACATCTGATCTGAATTTTCTCTCTCTGGTATTGCATGATACTGGCTCTTTCTCACAGGGTGTTTTTGTCCTTGGACAAGATTTTAATGCTGCTCTTAATTCGTGTTTGGACAAACTTCCAGCCAGGCTGCAACCTTTTAAAGCTTCATTCTATATAGAACATCGAATACAAACATTTTATCGGGGTCACAGTAACCAAACAGTTGACATATCTGTCTTAATGAGAAAGAGCCTGACCCTGTGAAGTGACCAAGGGACAGATTTTGAAAACTACTCAGGACCCAACATCCTCCTTGCTTCTCCAGGAGATTTGTAGGGGAGGGATGATTTTTGTTTTTATTTTTAAATCTGACCTTTGTCCAGCACAGAAGATTAGGCCCAAATCCATACCTAACTATACTGTTATATCTGCAGAGGTCATTTAGGATATTAAAGACAAGGAGAGAAAATTGCAGGTCTATTCAAAGAATAGTTAGAAAAAAAGGTCAAATCTCTAACAACAGTACATGCAAAATCTCAGCTGGTGCAAAAGGTAACATTTGAGAGAGTCAGCAGAGAAACTCCACTTTTATGTCACATAAGGAGCCAGCCCCCTGTCAATTAAAATGCATGAACTTTCATTTTCACCTTCACAATGTCATATCAATCTTCACTAACTTGTAAAAATAATTAATGATGATTGTATGTATTCCCCCATTTCCTTATTATGGACTGATAACAGGATTATGGCAAAGCTATTTTCTAATTGGTTAATTCCTGTATAACCTTTTCTTATTCAACCAGATCATATATGTTCATTCACCACTCAGCAGCTGCCAATAAAATTAAGCCTATTAAGTTAAATGTCTGTAATGTCCAGGAAATCAATCAGAGGTCTTCCTCTCAATCCTCATTCTGAAGAGGTATCTGACAGATTACTTTGAAACCATGAACCAAATTGGCATAAATTTACATCATTATACTGCAATAAAAATGTCTATTTATACCAGAAGAAGCTCTGGCCTCTTCCATCTATTTGAAGGCAAGGGGCCCATCATCTGGGGCTCAAATTTCTTTCATAAATTCAATCCAAGGTCTGTGTTCCTCGAAGGCCTTGTCTAAATAGGGCAAGCATGCTGTGAAATGGTTGCTTTGTGGTACAAGCAGGGAAGGGATTTACCACCCATCAGCTGCTCTTCAGTAACCCTCTGTGTGTCTGTGGCATGCTCTTACCCCACAGTAGATGGAAGGTAAATCATAGTAGTTTACTCCTTTTCACTGGCAATTACCACAGGGCAGCTGAAGTGCAGTAAAACTCCACCCCTTTTTAACCTCACAATAATTAGCTCCTGTGCTCATACCATAGGACACTTTCACTACACACTTTTATTCTATTGTAACAGAGACTTTTTTTTACCTAACTTAAACTGACTGCCAAGAGGAAAGAGCTAAACAATAATGCCTTCTTATAACAGAACATGCAAATATATGAATGTGAATTCATGTGAGGATTTGGGCATGTGTTACTGATTTAACTTCATGTCCTATCTTATATTGAAGATGTTTCCACAGCAGACAAGGCCTTGATATCATATTCTTTGATTATTTAAAGAGCAGAATGATCTACATCCCAATTTCTTTATTTGTTTGTTAAGCATTTAGATATTCCCCTAGGATCCCATTCAGAGATTTTTTGAGGATTAGTACAGAAGCATGACCCTGTTTTCAGACAAACAAATACCCTCTTCTGGTTTTACTGTTTTGGAAATATATTGAATTTTAATGTCTTACATTTGAACGCTTGTTTAACTATCCCAGCTATGTAGCTGGTCCAACAAAAGATATCATCACCTTAAGAGATCCTTGCCCCTCGCATAATTTCTGGACCATCACTACCATTATTTGAAAACCAACTTGCACAACCCAAAAATCATACTACTGGAAATTATATCATGCAGGTTCTTACCTCAAGATCTTTAGACAGAATGGGGAAGAGAATATGGGTGTTTCTACAGAGGTTAGGACCACCTAAAGACTACAGGCTCAAGAGCTTTGTGAAGAATAGGTTAAGCAAGTTCAGATCAGCTAAAAAGACAGTCCATCTCATCTGTCCTATCATTTTCTAAGACCCATCTTGTCAGGCCCGTGGAAAAGTTAATGAGTCTCTGCTGACGACTAGAGAACTAAGGTGGTACTCATGCCCTTACCCATCTCTGAGGTAAGGTGGTAAAGTAAACCCACTTACAGCTACCCAGCTCACTTTATCCTGTTTTGGTTTTCCCAGTATCTGTTCCTCTTAACAATAATAATATGGATCTTTGTAAACTTCTTATATGGAAAGGGAAAAATACAAGAAGAAGCCTAGCCAAAATACAATGATCTAAACCAGATGGTGAACTTAGTTCTCTATCCATCTTCTAATACAATACACGATGAAGGAAATTACAAGTCATTTGCAAACTCTTGCTTCATTCAAGTGTTACATAGTCTATGACCCCTATACACTGATACTGCCTGCATTTATTTATTACGTCTGAATTGCCAGCTCTCACTAAAATTCTGCCCTAAGCAATGGGTCAGTTTAGAGCTGGAAGAGTGCCTTTGTAAAATTCAAAAGGGAGCGTGTTCCTGTTTAAAAAATAACCAAACTTAACACTGACAGATTTAGATGTACTTTCAAGGAAATTTTGTAAGTAAATCTTTATCCGATTGTCTGCTGTCACAGACTAACAGAGAACAAGCTCCTAATCCTAATTACCTCTAAGTGTTTGATGTTTTATAACTTCTTTGAACCACAGGCATTTTCAGTATGAAGCCAAACCTAGAGTACAAACTGGAGGTTTCCAAGGCCAAACTTCAAAGATTTAGATTGGTATGAGACATTGCACAAATCACGTGATGCCTCAAATACAAGACTCAGCCATCTATTCCATGCCTACAAGTTATTATTCATCTCATAAAACAAGTACAATTGTTTAATGATGTGTCAGATTCTCACTGTAAGAAGCAAACCTAGTTCCCATTTCATAGCTCTGAAGAATCACCAAAGCAAGAGAAGAGGTGCATTACCCAGATGGAAGACTGAATGTGGAGATGGACTGGTTGATGACAATGCCCTCTGCATGATCATGTGGAGACACCCAAAGGACAGTCGGTGTCAGAGTAGGATCCACTGCAGAGCCAGTTCTGTCATGTTCCCACCAAGAGGGGGAGGGTGATCCAACACATCTCATGGAAGCTTCTCACCACTGCAGGGTGTCCTCTCTGCTTTCCTGGCTACTTAGACTGGGAACAGGGCTCAGGATTAGAGTCTAAAGCAGGGGCGGGCAAAATGGTGGATCTGGCTGGTGGCCAGACTTCATTTTCCAGCAGCCCCTGCCCATGTGGCTGGGGCCAGTTTCCATGGAAACCCCAATAGTAGTTGCACTGTGATACTGGGAGGCTGGGGTTTCCATGCAGACCAGCCCCAGCAGCACTGGCAGGGCACATGGCAGGGCACAGAGCTGCTCCAGAGCCCAACTGTGCTCTTAAGGCAGTGGCAGCATGGTCCAGATCCAGGGCAGAGCCATGGTCTGCAGCTTGCACACCCTGGGCAGGGATGTGCAGGCATCAGATCATGTCTCTGCCCTGGCTCCTTGCAGCGCTGACAGCATAGTCCAGAGCCAGGGCAGAGCCATGATCCACTGCCCGCACACCCCTGCCCATAGCATGCAGGCTGCAGATCATGGCTCTGCCCTGGCTCTAGACCACGGTGTTAGCATCACAAGATCCCAGCCAGGCTCTGGAGCAACTCTGCGCCCTGCCACACACCCTGCCAGCACTGCTGGGGCTGGTCTGTATGGAAACCCTGGCCTCACACTATCAGAGTGGAGCTGCTGCTGGGGTCTTCATGGAAACTGAGCCCAGCCATGGTGGCAAGGGCTGCTCGAAACTGGAGTCCACTGCTGGCCAGATCCAGCCCACAGGCTGGACTTTGCCTGCCCCTGGTCTAAAGGTATCATATTTTTGCTCCCCAGAAATTGAACTTTCTGAAGGTATTTGCAAGGGAAGCAGAAGAGGAGTGCCCATTCCTGTAAACATCTATGCAGCATGGAGTTCTAGCAAAAAAGTTTAAATGTAAAAGTTTAATTTTCTCTTTCCTCCAAGCATCTTTGGACCAGGATTTCCAGGTCCAAACCAACTCTGAAGATATGTAAACAAGAACTGGTTGCCTGTCATAAGTGAATGACCCAGATAAATATGAAAAAGATGTATTTTCCTACGCTGAGCCACTGCAGTTCAACTGATGAATACCCACAAATGTCATCTGTTTCAAGAACTACATTCCCCCATATTAAATTACAGATTCTGACTGAAGGGGCACATGTAACACCTATTAACACCCAATTAATGGAGTTATATTGGTGATATACAATAAGCATAAATGAATAGTGAAACCCACCAGCTGGATAAGTAGTGCAGGGCTGATCAATTAGCGGACTGTCCTGCATGGGGTCAGTCTGCAGGCCTGATCCAGCACAGGACTGGTGTGTGGAGGTCACACTTCAGCCCTGCCCCACACACTGGATCCAGCTGCAGAATGACCCTACACAGCAGCCCAACCTCACATGCCAGTGTGATGCCATGCCTGGAGACATCTCTACAGGTCTGGAATTTTGGCAGTAGGGAAAGAATATCTACTTTTAGACTGTCAAATGTAGCTGCCATTATGTGCTCAAAGGTAGCAATCACTCACATGCAGCTGTTTGTTTGACTAATAAAGTACATCCTAAAACACAAGGGAATATACACAAAAATCAGTCATGAACCCATGTTTGCTGAGCCACAGCTCTCCACTGCAAAATTTCCAGACTAGGCCAATGACAGTTCCAGAGGCCTCAGCTGAGCTCTGCTGCTTTTAAGGGAGAACTCTGAACAGGGTATATCTAGAGTGATCTAGATGCCCTGCCTGGGATCAACCCTGGAAGCCATGGTGTAGCATAGACACACAGTACTCAGCTTTACAGCAATTCTGACCTGTGGAAAAGTCCATCCGGCATCCACAGGGAAACAGCTTTAACGATAAGCAATTTCTGGGGTCTTTTAATGCAATCTAGGGATTTAAAAGCAATCAACTATCCCAAATTTTCTGAGACTTCCCTGAATCACCAAGAAATCCTAGAATCAGGATGTTTATCCCAAATTTGAAAAACTGAACCCCTTACATAAGTGCCGGGTGAGCCCTCCCTGTGTCTGTTGAGAGGACTCAATACAATACTGCCTGAGGCCACATAAGCACAGCTATATTACTTTTGGTTTGGGAGATAGCCAAGGGCTAATTTACCCAAGCACAACACCAAATACACATGACTATACTAATTAGTTGTGCTGAGGAGCAGTGCTAGTTAGCCTACCCTCAGAAGCCTGAGCAGCGTATGGAAGAGCTACTGTGGAAAGCAGTTACTCAGCTTTCTTCTCAATGTGAGTCAGCAATGTGTTCCCAGTTTCCGGCCAATTAATTTTCCCTGGGGCAAACTTATCCCCACAAAAATAAGAAAAATAATAAAGCAAACATGTATGCAAAACAACAGATAAGCAGACAGATCAACAAAAACCCATGGTCTTGTCAGACAGTGAGAAAGCAACCCAGGCCCTACACTTCATCCTCAACACTACAGCCTTGCCACTCTCCCCTTTGCACTCTGCTTCTGGAGATTTTAAGCTTCTTTGGCTAGGGACAGACATTCAAAAAGCCTGAGCCTGATTCAGTTTTGGAGGTTAGTTCTAACCTGCAGAGATTGAACTGATTTGCAAGTGGATAGACATTCACCTTTGAATCAGGAAATGCAGACACATGCCTGCAGTAGCTCAGGCTAAAAGCTGGAGGGCATTAGAGTTAGCCCTCCCTTCCCTTCCATAGTGCTGGGGGGGTCATAGCCAGGCCCCAGCAAGGCACTAGCATTAGGGGGAGGGGGAGGGGAATGGAGAGGGGGAAGCAGCCCTCACCAGGCTTTTCCCCTGCTCACTGCTCAAGAGGCAGGGAGTGTTGCCAGACCCCAGCATCCGGTCCCTGGTTAGCACTCTGAGGCACAGGCAGGGGCTGGCAGGGGGGAGGACTACTTGTGTGGACTGCATGCATCTGTTGATGATACTGAGCTTTTTAATCTCCCTCTCCCTGCTTCTTCATCCTGTCTGCAGCAAACAGACAGCACTCACAGGTCACATTCATTAAAAACCAGGTCATTTTTCACACCTCTCTCTGTCCCCTGTTGAACACAGACAGATTGCGGGCTTTGAAGAAAGCCAACAGCCAACAGGGAGCTTATCAGAACACAAAGCTTATCAGCCCACCAAGAAAACAGAAGCCTCTCACTCATTAGTTCAAGCTCTTCTTGAACAGCTTTTTGCAAGGCATTTTGTAAGGAAGAATGAAGGGACATTACCAGCTGACCTGCTGATTAATTCCAGAAAGCCCTAAGCAGACACCGTTCTGTCTGCCTTGCTCCAGTGAAACTGGAGACACACACACATAGACACCTCTCAGTATTAGCTAGCATGGGAGTAGCATGAATGTGACCAGATGCTGGCTGGGATCTGTGCTGTGGGAGAGATCAGTGCTTGAGCAGTAAGCAGGGGGTGGAGGGGTGAGCGGATGCCTGGCAGATGCTGCTGTGGCCCTGCTAGGCAGACCTCAGCTGCAGTCTCCACCTCTTTCTCAGCCAGCTCCAGAGCTCCAGCTAGGAAGCAGAGGGGCAGGGTCAGCCCTGCATTCTGGAGCAGACAGCTCACCAGGGCTGAAAAGCATGCTGGGATGTTGGAGGACTCCGATTTAACTTAAACTAGGAAGGGGTCTGGGACAGAAGTTCCATAAACCAGTTTGACCCAAATCAGTTAAGTCTGATATTACATTCAACCCAGTTTATCTTACATCAGTTTTGGCTATTTTGAAACTGTTTTATGTGCACTGAACTTAAGTTCTGTTACAGGTTTAAACCAGTTTCTGCTCATTTAAACCATTTTTGTGTAACTTCTGTCCCTAGCCTTTGTGGCTCCACCCATCTCACTCATCAGTTTTAGGTGCTGCCAGCCTTCTAGTCAGGCAGACTCTTAACTGCTGACTACCTGCAGCTGGGTCTCAGGCTGAGCACCTCCTTAAAACTATGTTCTGTAATGTCTTGAGGTTTGAAGACATACAGGAAGTCATATAACTATGAATAGTAAAGCAGTAACAACAATCTTAATACCGCCCTTGCAAGGGTCTAGTTAGTACCTAGCCCAGCTGCTCTTCTGTTGCACTGGGAATCTTTGCTGCCCCCACCCAGGCTGTCTCTTGTGCTGCTACACTTCCTGGACACTGTATAGTCCCAAGTGGACTTTCTGTATTCATATATTCTACCTCTTGGGCAAAAAGGGATATAGTCACATTCATGCACCACTGTACCTCAGAGCATGAGCTAATTATCTATGGAGCAGTGCATTACTAAAACAGCTACACTAACCAGCGCCTGAAGTGGAATAGACCTGGGATGCAAAGCATATAGCCCATTAGCTGGATCTGGCCTGTGGGACCACTCCATCTGGCCTGCCAGGCTACTAGTGGGCAAGAGAATTTGGGGAGATGACTTAAAGTGAAAGGGGCCCATCACAGAATTCAGGGTCCTGGTGGACATAGATCCTGTACTCTGGATCCGGTCTGGGGGAGGGGGTGAGTTTGATATCCCTGGTATAACCAACTTCCAGTTCTGGCGGGCTGTGAAACATTTAAGACTGCACTCCAGATTTCACTCCCCAAATGTTAGCCACTTCTTAGCTACATCCACCCCTAAAGCAAGCAAGATATGGGAAATTCAAAGATAACTGAAGGCCCTCTCTTCTCTCAGGCTACCCCTCCTGAGAGATACAGAATGTGGGCATTTGTATGGTGCTTCATGTACTGTACCAGTAGAAATCTGTTCATATTTTGCAAAGTATGGGCCTCACACTCCACAGAAATCCCTGAACAATCCAGTCCAGAGTTACACAGATGTTAAAGTGGTGCAGTAACAGAAGGACCAGGCCCTTGTAACATTTTAATTTCTTTATTTCCCATTCGCTATGCAATTAAACACAAGTTTTTACATACTTTACCCAGTGTAGCAGAGTGGAGAATCAGACCCCTAGCTTTGATCAGAACAAAGTATGCCCACATAGTCTTGCTGTAACTTTGCAGGTGCTCACATTAAAACTGCACCTCAAGACATTTCATTATTTGACAGCAACCCACAATGAAAACAGTAGTAGTCACGATGGTGCTCCATGTAATTACTACCTCTCATCAGCTGGAGGCTGAGAATAACAGAAAGGAAAGCCTAGGGAAGACTAAAAGGACAAAGGGACTCATAATCAACAAATGCAAATTCTCATAGGATTTGATTGATAGAAACTATAAATGAATGACTTCTTCAAGGGAGAGCAAATCTCTGTCGTGTCTCTGACTCAGCTGGGGGAGCTGGTTTTGACAACAGGCAGAAAGTTAAAAATACAACCCTGCTGAATAAGAGAATGGAGTTTGATTTTATATTTAGCATCTTTCCTACTCCAACCACCCCATAGTCATAGTCATTGACTGTGGGCAGACAAATGTGCCTGCCATTATATGCTCAAAGGTAGCTCATGTGCAGCACTGGGCCAGTAGCAATCACTCACATGTAGCTATTAGTTTTATTAATAAAGACTACCCTAACACCTAATGGAATGTGTCATCACCCCGTGGGCTGAGGAAAGAAGCTCCCATGGGAAACAACCAAAGAGGATTTATACTGCTGCCCTCCCTTGGGTTCTCTTGAGGGAAGATGAATTTAACTCGTGTCCTGGCTGCTGAGGAGCTACACTAGTGATTGCTGAATATGATGTAAGCTAAATCAGCATGTACATCCCTACTACTCCCCATCCCTCATCAGTGACCCCATGTGTGGAGCTGTGGCAGCTGGCTGCAGACCCCTGGGTGGTGTGAAACGAGCTGTCTTTATATACAGGCAAGGATTTTTGTGGGTGATACATTTATTGGATCAACTGAATGGTTGAAATAGACTTGCATTACACTTGAAAGCTTGTCTAAGTCTATCCCGACCATGCAGCTAACCTAATAAAAGACATCACCATGAAAATCCTTGCCTCCAGAATATTTCCTGGACCATCATAGCAGCAACATCACTCTAACACTTTCTTTATGGAGACTGTTCACTGGCTACCTCTGCCAGGTAGTGAGAATGAGTCATATGCCCAGCATTTGCAAGAGGTAAAGAAATGACTACACAGGGAAAGCCATCTTGCATTGCACTCCTTTAACAGAAGTCAAGAAGGAGGAAAAGCGAGGTTCCAGCTCACACAAGGGGGCGGAAAGTCAAATAACCAAGTCCCAGACTTGATGTCAGCATTTAAAGAGCTTCAGACTCGCAAGATGGTCAAAGGGCAGAGAAAAGTCTGCCTGCAAAGCAATCACAAATTGTCTGAGGTTTCACAGCAACAACCATCCTCATTTAAACTCTCAGTCTATGGCTTAAATGAACTGCAATAATCCCCATGGGATGTGACATAATGAAGAAGGTGGTGGAGACTGGGCTGTTGGTCTTTCATTTGACTTGAACTCAAGCTATGTGTCCTATATAAACCATTGCAACTGAAAGGGCAAGTGTTGGCTTTAAGGTTAAATTCCAGGGTAAGGTTTATGGGTCACATTTTATAGTTTGGTTTAGTATGTATATAATGTGAAAGCAATACTTGGATTACTATATTTAAAAAAGGTATAGGGCAGTTATGGCTCCTAGATTTCCTAGGTGACCTTATACCAGTTTCAGATGAACTCAGAATAGACTGAGGGTTGCACTAATCTTTACCAGCTGGTAATAACCCTACAGAGACCAGTTTCCAGTTAGTGCTGCAATGATGGGAAGGACTATATAGAAGTAGCTATGTCCCTAGGAACATACTGGAAAATCCTCAGCTAGGGAGATAGAGGCAACACACATGCCCTTTTCAACTTCTAAAATAGCAAATGATTAGTGGAAGGAGCCAGACAATCTGTCCCTCAGTTTTCATGTAGCTTTAGAAATTTTTTATTTCTGGAGCAGAATTGTAGGAACTTTTCAATACTGTCAGCCTCTAGTATTAAAAAATCCCGAGTCAGATCCCCAAAGAATTGTGAGATTGGCTTTAAAAAAAAAAACAATTAAGAAACTGAAGGATTCCTCTAGTGTTTGTCCTGCTTTTTGATATTGTTCACTTTTCAGAGAGAGATGTCCAAGCACAGGGTGTGTGCGGCCATCTCAGGGTCATCATTCAACCTTAAACATGTAGGCAAAATGGCAACCTCCCTGTTTACTCACCAGCAGGAACACCATTTACTTTCTCCTGTCCTCTGAGTTAGGAGAACCGCCATTCTGTCCTGCTTAACTACCTCTGTACTCTGCCAGGCCAAGGGGCTACCCTGTTCATGTTCTCCTACCAAGCCCCCCGCCCCCATCTCCAAATCTTCACTTGCCCTCCATATTTTCCTTACAGTCTCCTACCCACACCGTGTGTGTGTGTGTGTGTGTGTGTGTGTGTGTGCGCGCGCGCACTATGTCTGTTATCCTGTAAACCTCCTCTCTATTCCTTTGCACCTTACATTCACCTTCCTCAGCTAGCCTACATCTCTGTCCACACATCTCTGAAACAGTTTTTTGTTCTGCTTTGAAATTAATCCCTCCTGCTATTCCACTATTCTTTCCTGCTATCCCACCTTTCCTGGCTTCTCCATATTTTCCAGCGTTCATTCTGATGCTGGTTTTACATAATGGGCCACAATCTTTCCCAAAGCAGTAATCTTTGATGGGGACAGCCTTGCTTTCATCTACGAAGGTTAAAGAGGAAGCAGTCAGAAATGTTTGCCATAATTTTCTCATAGGTAAATCCAGATTCCCTGAAATTGAAATGTTTCATGGGGCCATGTCAATTTTGACAAGAATCTGATGGAAATCTGGAGGGTTTCCACCACAAACCTGACTTATTTCCTGCCAGCTCATGTACCCAGCTCTTTGGCAGCTCAATGGGTGGGCAACTGGGGAGTCTGGGTTTCTGAACTAACATAAATGTTAACAAATTTGGAATTCTCTGAGGAACTGAAGCTCCAGTCTCTGGCCAGCCCTGATTAAAAGGAAGGACATGGTAGGCACCTTGCCAAGGGCATCTTGGCTTCCCACTCCTAGAAAGAGGAATGAACTATCTTGGATAAGGGCAGAACTTTGGAAGCTCGTAGAAATTAGTCAGCAATTCATGGAAACAAACAAACAAACAATCCTCCACGGTTCATAAGCCTCATCATTAAATAGTGAGAGTTGGCAACACTGGGGGATTTGTTTTCCCTCCTCTGCTGATGTTTCAAAAGTATCTGGGACAGGGTTGAAACCATCAAACCAGCCAAGCTAAGGCCTACTGCTCCTTTTCTCTCACACTTCTCCATGTACCCACAGATCCCTCTTTAGTTTTAGTTTCAGCTTTCTTTGTTCTTTGTTATTAGGGCTGGTCAACATTTTTCCATTTAAACTGTCTGGAGGGAAAATTGGATCTTTGTTCTTCCTGAAAAGAATCTCCTTTCCATGGGAAAAGTTATGCTTTTCTTGAGAAAAAAAGAACAAGAAAAATTACCCATCCTTCCCCCCACCCAAAAGGATTTTATCTGGAACCTAAATATCTTGTACTTGACCATGGTATTGTGGTGCCTCCTCTGGACTTCAGGTCAGGTGATTCACATGCCTAGTCTCCTTTCAGGGCTCTGCAGCCAGACTATATCTACCATGAGGCAGCGCAGCCAGGAGTTCCCATGATGCACCACAGCAGGTCAGCAAGAAAGCAGGGGGGGGAGGAGGAGGGCGCCTAGGAACTGCAATCAAACTAGGGAACCTAACTTAAATAATAAAAATGTTCTGTTTTCAGTCCTAAGTTTTGGGATTTTCATATTTTCAAAGTTTCCTAAGGAAAATAAAACCTTTCATTCTAATGCGTTGCTTTGGGAACAGGAGATTTAAGGAAAGTCAAAAAAAAATCACAGTACTCATCAGAAATATCACAAGATTGGGCATGGCTAGATAAACTCATTAATATGTTTACTTTTCTAAAATAATTGACACCCCTATGTCAAATCAATGGCCAGCTGTGGGATACAGATGGCCTTTTCCTATCAAGCCTAGAGAACAGGAAAAGTGGATATCCAAATTCAGTGGCAGGCATGCTATCCCTGTTCCTGATGCTCCTATGCCTGTGAAGCAAAGAAAAGGAGGAGACCCTTTAGTAGTTAGGGATCTTTTGGAAAGGCTAGATGTTTTTAAATCTGCAGGCCCTGATGCCCTGAGCTGGCGGGGGTCATTGCTGTGCCCTTGGCCAAGCTGCACGAGCAATCATGGTCCATAGGCTGGGTGCCTGAAGATTGGAAACTAGCTAATGTGGTCCCCATTTATAAGAAAAGGGAGAAAGGAGGACCCAGGAAACTATAGGCCCATAAGCCTCACATCGGTCTTGGGGAAAATCCTTGAAAAAATTATCAAGGATCACATCTGTGAGGG
>NW_017728906.1:43788912-43830381 GCF_001723895.1 Crocodylus porosus
CTTGGGGAAAATCCTTGAAAAAATTATCAAGGATCACATCTGTGAGGGGCCAGCAGGGGAGATCATGCCCAGGGGAAATCAACATGGGTTCATCAAAGGCAGGTCCTGCCAGACCAACCTGATGGCCTTTTATGACCAGGTAACTAAATCGCTGGATGATGGTGTCACTGTAGACATAGTTTTTCTGGACTTTAAGAAGGCCTTTGTCACTGTCTGTCACCCCATTCTCATCAATAAATTGAGCAACTGTGGCGTTGATGCCTACACAGTTGGATGGGTCAAAAATTGGCTGATGGGGCACACCCAAGAATGGTGGTGGACGGGTCATACTTGACCTGGTGGGATGTGAATAGTGGGGTCCCGCAAGGCTCGGTCCTGGGGCCTACACTGTTCAACATCTTCATCAGCGACTTGGACAAGAGGGTGGAAAACACCTTGTCCAAATTTGCCGATGACACCAAGATGTGGGGAGAAGTAGGCAAGCTCGAAGGGAGAGAGAGGCTGCAATTAGATTTAGACAGGCTACAGAAGTGGGAGGATGGTAACAGGATGGGGTTCAATGTAGATAAATGCAGGGTGCTGCACCTGGGGAGAAGGAATCCACAGCATACATACAGGCTGGGGAGCTCCCCCCTTGTGAGCACAGAGGCGGAACGGGATCTTGGAGTCATTATTGACTCCAAGATGAACATGAGCCGCCGATGCCAGACCACAGCCAGCAAAGCCAACCGCACCTAGTTGTTCATCCAAAGATGCATCTCAAGCCCGTCCAGAGAGGTGATACTCCCCCTCTACGCGACATTGGTCCGGCCTCAGTTGGAGTACTGCATCCAGTACTGGGCACTGCACTTTAAGAAAGATGTGACCTGCCTTGAGAGGGTTCAGAGGAGGGCCACCCACTTGGTTGGAGGTCAACAGGGCAGACCCCGTGAGGAGAGGCTGAGGGACCTGAACCTGTTCAGCCTCAGCAAACGGAGGCTGAGGGGAGATTTGGTGGCTGCCTACAAACTCATTATGGGAGAACAGCAGCAACTAGGAAAGGCCCTATTCCCCCCAGCAGCACCCGGGGTGACAAGGAACAATGGCCAGAAGCTGCTGGAGAATAGGTTCAGGTTAGAGATTAGGAGGCAATATTTCACTGTTAGGGTAGCTAGGATCTGGAACCAACTTCCTAGGGAAGTGGGCCTCGCTCCCACCTTGGGTAAATTCAAAAAGAGGTTGGATGAACACCTGTCTGGGGTCACGTGATCCCAGCGTGTGCTCCGGCCAGTGGCGTGGGGGTCAGACTAGATGATCTGTTCAGGTCCCTTCTGACCCCAAACTACTATAAATGTGAGGGCTCAGCTCCCTGCAGGCAGAGGAGTGAAAGTGCAAGGATCTGAAGTAGAGGGACTACATATTAATGCATTAATCTCACATCTCATGACATTCATGCAGAACTTGCTCTGGGTATTGACTCCCTAAGCTTTCTCCTGAAGTGGAGTAGAAAAATCTATGCAGCAAAACCAGGAATCTCTAGAATCTCTAGCTATTTAAAAATCATTTCCAGCAACTATAGTCAAGCTAATCTTAGGCTTTAGGTATGCCCTTGAAGCCACGTTTTGGTGATGGCCTCTAGACCCAACCTCTACTTCAGTCCCTCAGGTATTACAGTCACAGCAGTGGCTTCACAAAATAATGCAATTAAAAGGACATAATCAGTTCAGTTCTTGAACTGAAGCAATCAAGCTGTCAAGGAACCTTACCCTACCTCCAGACCTCTGGATTTTTCTTGTGGCTAGTTTGATATATGATGACGTTCTTAACATCTGTCACTGTACTGATGACTGGAGGTCACATCCCTGGGTTTCTTATACATACAATACTCCCAGGTTCTCAGGATTATGCCCTAATAAGGCTTATGTGTCAAGGGAAATATTTTGGTTTTTAAAGCTTCTTTATCAGGCAAATAGCAACACTGAACATTTCAAGCGTCCTGCTGAGTTTGGATTTCAAAACTGATTCACCCTTATGGAGGCAAAGTTTAGAAAACAACCATCATTTGCATTTCTTCCTGGAAGACACTGGCTGATTAAAAATACAAACAACCAAACAGCTCTTCCCCCAGGGAATTGGACCAGCTCCGTTTCCGCTTGCAGAAGCAAGCCTTTCTTAAGGATTAGTCACTCTTTCCCCAGTGGAGTACTCCTGACCACATTTTCATGTTTGCTAAACACAGTCTAGTTCCTGATTCTCCTATTTTATAGTGGCGTAGGCCAGGAATTATTCCAGGGAAGGCAGTAGATTTATACTGAAGTAAATCTGTGGTTATGAGATAAGACTCAAGCATTGTGTTTTTTTAGGGTTTTCTTATGTGCCTTTCTGGTGAAAACATGGTGCCTTTGCAGGATATAAAAAAAATGGGATTTCTTTTACTGAGAAACAGCAGGAATAGATACATTGATGCTGGCAAAACGGACTATACGAAAATGGTCAAAGCTATTAAACCAAGTGCTGTCAAATGCATAAAAGCAAATATACTGAAAAGACACCCCAGAGAGCAGGTGTTACCTGTAAGAGGTACAAAAAAATAATCAGGTAGAAATAGGATTTTAAGCTGCTATGTTTATTATGTATACCAACTGCTAAGCAATGTAAGGGGGAATTGTAAAGTGTTTCCTTTCATACATAAATAAATGTTAACTTGCTTTGTGGAACTAGCAATGCTTCTTTCTGATGGGAGATTTCGTACCCCTGTTCATACTGAATAACCCCAGAAGGCTGACTGCTGCTTTTTAAAGTGATCCACGTCTTCCATTTTAAATCATAAATAGAAGCTGAATATGATTTGGCCTGATGCATAGGTACTCAGGATTAAATGCTCTAATAATTAACAACAGCAACAAAGCACCAATGTTATTTTGAGTCAGCCTCCCCCAAACATCGCAAGACAAATTTATCCTGGTTACCCCCATTGGTTTCATTGAAGTTTACATCAGGATGAACTTGGCCCAGCTTCTGTAAAACAGTTTAGAGGGGAATATTTCATTGTACCTTTCTCAGCCGCAGTAGATGTAAAACATGGAAGTAGCAAGATTTCTTACCTTATTGTTCTGGAAGAAAAAGTATCTTTGATATAAGATGATATAAGAATCAAGCCACATGTTAAGGGAAGGTTTTATAATAACCTGGAAAAAACACTGACCTTAACTTACACATATTTTCTAATGGCATATTATGAAAGCAACAAGAAACATCAGCAAATAATTTTGGGAGCAGGGATGTTCCCCTTCAGATTGTTTTCATCGTGACAGCCGCCAAAGCTGTTACGTGCACTTTCGACTACCATTGTGAAATATGTGTTCCCTGTTTGTTCTTGTACTGCCTCTGCAGGAAATCAGAGCCTTTGACTTCCTGTAGTCTGCAGATGCCTTATTCTTTGTATTCCCCAAATAGGAAGTGCTAGGGTCATTCTGCCAAAAAAATGGAAACTTAATTTCATTTCAGGACAGGATTAATAGCTCGGAAGTGTTGGGACGTTGATCGGCTGATAACGAGACAGTTAGAGCAGAAAGCTTTTATGAGGAGTACCACAGCTAAAAAACTTGGCAACAATTGTGGAACAGAGTCCATTTGTATTAAACTATGGAGAAGGAATCCTACCTGATGATGAGAACTGAGACAGCACATCTGATGCTATCTTCTGCTTTGCCAAATGTAAGCTTTACCAAACTTTTACTCATCTCTACATTTGGGAAGGAAAAACAAGGTAGATTTGTTTCTGAAAACTAATTCCTATTTTTGATGACAGAGCTTTATGATTTCTTTCCCCAAAGCCAAAGATCCTACAGTAATTATTATATCACCAGTATAACAATAGTGTATCTTAATCAACTTCAAAGGAGATGATTTTGATTTCTACCAGAGTTAAGTGCAAGAGAAACCTGCCCGCATGTTTCCTCTATATGTTAGTGCATATTGTTTAGGATAGCAGCTTTTCATGATATTTAAAGCACTGAAAATCCCTGCGAAACTAACTTAGGCTATTTAAGTGGCATTTTATCATGCATGAATTCAGTATATTATTTTTGAAGCAGGATCCAAAGACAAGCTAATTAGTCAGCACACTATTCCTGTGAGGTTGGTAAGGATTATTTTTCCCATGTTACAGGTTTAGAAAAGTGAGGTAGCAATTTTGAGTGATTTGCCTGTAGCCACAGAGTCATGTCACAGTTATGGCTTGCAGCTCACAGATTCAAGGCTATCAGGCCTTGTTCTGGGATTTAGTAATGACTTACGGCCTAAGGTACTTGGAAGACATCTGCCTTATTTCTGCCCAGTTCAAGCTGAATTGGCCATCAACAAAAAACCTCAGCAAGACCTTCTGGGTATGAGCAGGCTATTTCTACAGTGCTCCTTTAAAGCGTGCCCCACCCCCAGCTCCCACCAAACCCAGAAATGAGGCAGTGAAGCCACCCTGAGGACACCACCTCTACTACCACTCAAGGACCTGAGATACAGAGATCTCAGGAGCAGCGGGGGGTGGGGGCAGTACCCTCAGGAAAGCTTCATTGTCTCATTTCCAGATTTGGCATCCATAGAGTAGAAGTGGGTGTAGTTCTCAGAGGCATCTTCAGGCGGGCCGCAGAAGCAGCATTGGCATGCTTTGACTGAGAAGTTCAGCTCTTAAAGACAGAGTTCCTTGGCCTGTAGGTTAACTTGGCCTGTGGTTGGAAGTGGATGACAAAACACATATTTTGTGCATACCATTTGTAGGTTTGCACAAAAGTTTCCTTAGTTTGAAAGAAGAGGTGTGCTAAATTATAGGACTCTATATAGTCTATGTTCACCTACAGATGGCATAATTCCCGGTAGCTTTTTCTAACAGGCAGCTGCTCAAATGGAGGAAAGACTATGCTTTCAGCACAGCAGACAGCCTACATGGCACTCTTGTTTACCTGCATATATCCTTGAGGATTGTAGAATTAGAATCCTCTCTTCACTTCTTTTACAGATTTGCAATGTAAACTACAGTCAGTGCTACTATGTTTTTAGGGAGACCTATCTGACGATGAGGGTGGTCAAACATTGGAACATGCTACCTAGAAAGCCTGTGAAATCTCCATCCCTGGACATTTTCAAGAGTAGAGTAGAAAAACACTTGCCTAGATAGTTTAGTCAGGGAAGATCCTGCCGTGAGCAGGGGGCTGGACAAGTTCACCTCATGAGGTCCCTTCCAGCCCTACTTTGCTATATTTTGCATCTGCTAGTAGTGGATATCTCACTTTTTAAAAGTCAAATGATATTTGATGTCTTCCCCAGGTCATTGTGTCCACGCACGAACTCCAATGCTGGAGTAATGGGGTTGTCTGTACTGCAGAGTATTCACCAGTGTAGTGCTGCATGAGGAGGACTAGAAGCCACCTGCTGGAGACCAGGCAGGCAGACAGAAGTTACAGAAGATGCCCCATTTTGAAACATCTTCATCAGAACCCATGCAATGAGGGTTCAGTTTTTCACCTGATCAACCAGTTTAAGTTGTCTGCAGCCATGCACTTGTGTTTAGTCATGGCTATCAACAGCTTTCTATGACCAAATGAGGCAAAAAATTGTTACTTCTGTCTGCGTCCTATAGGTTTATAGGGATAAAAGAAGTTATTTTGCAGAATAGTTAAAACTTCTCCAGGAATGACATAAGCTGTAACACCAAGGGGGCTCTGCGCATTTGGCCTGCTTGGTGGATTTTGGTGGTATAGCTACATCCTGTAGTATGGAAATGGCAAGGAGCAGGGGAAGCCTCAAGTAGCCAGGGATATAACTGTTCAATCCATTGCTTCACATTTGAATATGAAGGAACAGTGTAATGAGAAGGTCAAATGAAGGCATTTAACAGAACAAGCTGGGAAGATATAGCAGCTTGGGCCCTGTAGACTGTTTTATTCATAATGAGAAAAGAGGAACAGGAGCTGTGTGAGGCACTCAGGCAGCCAAAAGATAAGGGATAAAGTCAAAGAATCATCACAGACCCTGACTCACAACTCCCCGATGACAGCCCAGCAGGACAACCCCTTCTGCATCCAGATCCCAGAGCTGCTCTGTGCTAACCTAGCCCCCTGCTGCCTACCACCCAGGGGAGGCTGTGGTGACCAGAGATTACCTTAGTACTGGACTCTACATGGAAGGTTAGGGAAGGGGTGTTTATGTCTAGCTAAACTTGCTTTCTTTTCTCAGGCAGCTCTGGGCTGCTGGAGCACAAGCATGTGAGCCTGGCAGCAGGGAAAGGGTGTAGAAGTTGAAGTTGAGCTGGGGGGTTGCTGTATAGCCAGAAAACACAAATTCTGTTTTGCCAAAAATCAAGGTTTTGTCACTTATTTTCATTCCACCTCAGAACAAAAACTAGGCCTTGTGGACCCTTTTTTCTTTCCCATGAATGGGGGGAGGAGGAGGAGAGGGGGGAGAGAGAATATCCAAGGTTCAAGTCCCTCCTCCTAATGAAACCTGCAAGGCATGTAGCCCCTAACCTCAGAGTTGGCTTCCTCTCCAGTTTGTTTTAATACTTCCAGGCCTCAAGGCTAGGGAATCGTGGAAATGAAAACTAACCATGAGAGCCTGACTGTTAGTCAGTGGACACAGCTGGGGATGTGTATATGCTCCTGCTACCCAGATTCCCAGACATTCTCTGACCCATCCATCTTTAAGGCCAGCCTTATCTGACCCTACACTGTTTTCATGAAGAAAGAGCATTGAAACATTTTTCCTTATGGTCCTGAACCTGCATCATGGAGCAATTTGCTGGGCGGGCCTCTGCCCTCCTGCCTCAAAATTCTTCTTTAGCCATCCTTGCTGTAGAAGTGTAAAATCTTTCAGCTGTATGATAAGAAAGGAGGTACTTTCCCTGTGCCTCACAATATCTTCAAAGATTTCCTCAGCTGCTGAGTTCGTACTCTAACCCTTTTTGATAACATTTATTGCTCTGCTGAACACCCAGAAAATAGGCTGCCCATTTCCAAAAACTGTAGATTGCTACAGGAAACCTAAAAGCCACTTACATCCTGCTAGACATTAAACATAACATTGCTTTTTCCCAGTGAACTTCCATTAGGCCTGGCTGCACATCATCCCTTCAGAAGAGTTATATACAACTTGAGCATGGACTGCAGCCTTTTAAATGAGAGCTTTCCGGTGCATTGGTTCCTTGGCCCCACGCCAAAGAGTAGGGGTATTCTCACAAACAACTGCTTCATTCATCTGTGCGAAAGCAAGGATTGAGAGAAAATCCTTGTCTGACATTGGCACTTTAAAGAATGGAAGGAAGCACACAAATATGGAGTCTGGCTGATTTTCCTCAAGCTTTACTACTAGCATCTTCCAAACTACCACCCAAAGGCCTCCCTAGGATATGTGAATGCATATCCTACGGAGGCCTTTGGGTAGTAGTTTGGAAGATAACCATGTAGGTGTATTCATACTGATATATGCCATGTGATACATGTATTCATACTGATATATGTGTGTAAACACACTCACACCCCAGTATGAATGCAGCTACATGGTTATATTTTCAAAGATGCCTAAGTGATTTAGGAGCTGGGAGGGGGACCAGATTCTTTTCCACCTATTAGGCACCTAAGTGGACTCAATCTGCTAAGTACAGTTCTATTCCACCCGGCTTGAGTCCCTGAAAACCAGTTAATGCAGAAAGCGGGGAAGTCCTCATGCTCATGGCCTTTTGTAAAGGATGAAGTTACATGTTGCATTCAGACCATACTAAAGGCACTTGAAATGTGTACATCTCCACATTAAAGCTCATTAACTCCTGCTAAGTGCTCCCTAAGAGTCTCAGAATTATTTCGCTTCAGGCAAGAGTTAACTCTGGGCCATGGTACTACTCAGCTCATGTCAGGGTAGTTTCAGTCTGCCCTATGAAGATAAAAAGAGCCATGTGCAGGCCTCCAGGATCCCTGGATGCCCTACCCTCCCAGTGCCCTCCTCCCACACAGGGCCTGGCTCCTAGCCACATCCCTGTCCACAAACCCTCTAGTGGCAAGTCAGAACTGTGCAGGCAAGAAATGGTATTAATCTTTAATGTGCGACTGCTCACAGCACATTCTAACTTTAATACTGCTTATGATTCCACAGATTTGGTATAGTCTATCACCCTTCCTTAGATTGTATCAGTTAGCGTCTAAGGGCACCTGTATACATGCCCGACTCCTGCTCCAGTGTACTGTAATTATAGCAGGCCGGAGCAGACTCAATTAATAGAGTCTGCTGGAGCATGTTAATTAGCATGCTCCAGCAGCCTCGGCATCACATGTATTCAATCTCTCTGCACTTAAAGATGGCAGCAGGGCACTTTAACAAAAGCTGGTCAAACAAGTAAAGAGCCACCACCACCATTTTGAAGTGTGGGACACTGAATACATGAGATGCTGCAGGCACTTTGATTACAGGGGCTCCCAAGAGCCCCCCTAGTTAAAGCATCCCCCTCCCCAAACCCAGAGCACATGTAAATATGCCCTTAGGTGCCACCCCTTCCCCTACTTTCCCAAGTCTCAATGGCTTTCAATGGGATTTAAATGTCTAGAGCCAGATTTTTAAAGGTATCTAGGCACCTAAAAAGACAGATAGTGTCCAATGGGATTTTCAAAATAGCCTAGGGACTAGATTCAAATTGATTTTTAAGCACCTCAGTGAGACTTGGGCAGAATTTCAGCACGTAGGTTCCAAAGAGTGATTCAAACTGGCCTTGTGCCAGCTGCCATAAAACTCATTAAGAACCTGAATTCATTAAGCGCCTTCATTTGTGAATGCCAAATTCCCATGGCATGACACCGTGGCAGCAGGAAGCAAAACCCAGGATTGCCCCCCACCTCTTACAGTGCTATAAGCATTTGGCTACAGAGTCATGCTTCCTGCAATATTTATGCATTTTACACAAGACACCCACTGGGTAAATAGCAGAAGTAATCTTGACAAAAGAGACCTAGATCCCCCCACCCAGTGGGGCACTCTCCACCCTTCCTGTGAAATATGAGCCGCTGGGTAGACAAGAGTCCCAAAGCCAGATAGCTAACCAGAAGTCGAACTCTGTAGTCTAGTGGCACCCACACCCAGTGGCATGCCACTAGCCTATACAGTTCGGCTTCCTCTGGTTAGCTGTCTATCTGGCCTTGGGACTCTTGCACTTGTCTGCCCAGCGGCTCATATTTCACAGGAAGGGTGGAGAGTGCCTTCTTTTAGCTTATTCTGTAAATTGGTGTTTAGGGCAGTTTGCTGGGTGGTAAGAGGTTTGGTTTCAAGTCCTTCAGCCTAAGGAGGGGTTAAGACCCAGGTCTCCCACTTTCTCCCACAAGTAGACTATTGAGGGAAACGGTAGGTAACATGCCCTGTTCCTCCTGTCTTCTGAAACTATTAGGTAGTTATTCCCAGAACTGAGATTAGGTCAGTGTATCTCAACCTTTTTAGACTTGAGGCACCTCTCGTTGGATTTAAGACACCCCTCAGAAAATGCCAGCTCTTCAGCTTTCACTCTTTTTTGACTACAGAAAAAATAATAGAGCAATTCTGCTGCTGCAAAGAACTCAGAAAAACCACAGTAGGCAGCCTGGTTTTAACACAATGAATTCCTATTGAAAATCTCAGAGTCTATGTTGTGAATCACGTTGGCACACTGTGTGACACCCTGTGGCACCCTTGAAAGGATCTCAAGGCACCCAAGGGTGCTCCAGCATCCTGGCTGAGAATCACTGAACTAGGTGGTGTGAATTGTGAGGGAACAGAGGTGCCTAATGGACAGTATGAGTCAGACACCATAACCACACAGGAGGAAGGTGGAATTCAGACATACGCCTTGGCTTGGTATTTCCTATTGGCTACGTCTATACATCTCTGAACCTTCTGAATCACCCTTTGGAGGTACCTACCATTCCCCATTCTCTATGCAGAACACCTATGTCCCTAAATCTGAATCATTCTTAAGTACCTCTGAAGTCTCTCCAGGAACTGTACCTAACTACCAAACCCAGTCAAATTAAAATGCCCTCCAGAGCAAGAAGCCTAATACTTAAGTGTTGCAACACATAAGTGTAAGCAACCAAGAAACTAATTTGAATTGTGGCCTGGGTGCTTAACTTCTAAACTTGTCAATGAAAACTGGACTCCCAGGGACTCCTGAAAATCCCAGGGCACCTATCTGCTTCCTTAGGCACCTACATAAATTTAAGGAAGTAGTTCTTACTCCCCTAAATCACTTTTGAAAACTGACTTTAGATTCATAGATCACCAAGGCACTTCTAAGAAAGTTCCTGACTTGTAGACTCTAAAGTATTAATGCTTTATTTTATTGCCACTTCTTTCTTGAATTTCCTCCCTCACCTTCCTTGCTATTTCAGGAGCTAGGAATCAATTTCCCATCCATGGATTTATGTATCGTCCTTGGTCTGGGCATTTTCTACAAATAATTAGAATTCCATATGCTTGCCTAAACTAGCTTATGTTTTAAAATACCATGTATTTTTACTGTGTGATTTCTCATCTTCACTCCCTACTCCTCTGCCTGCCCTCTTCCTCCCTGCTTTTGCATCATCAAAACTCCCCCTCACCTCCACCCATGATCATGGCATCACCACCGAGTCATCCCTCCTTCTCTCCCCCCGCATCCAGACAGTAATTAATCCCCACTTGCTGTTTTATCTGTATGAGCTTTTAAATCTGCTCTCTCTCCCCCATCCCTATTGCCAAAACTTTGGTCTGTGGTTTGGCCATTTCTCACCTTGACTGCTTCTGCCTCCTCCTCTTCTCTGAACTTCCTACATCTTACTTTTCTCCTCTCCGGAGGAGCTAAAAATGTCACTTCCCTCTGCTGTTCCTTAGGCTCCAATTACGCCGAGTTCCTCCTTAGATGTCTCCACTGCCTTCTTATCTTTTTCCACATAAAATTTAGCTACTTTATCCTGACCTTTAGTGTTAATACAATTGTACCATGGACGAACTTGAAAAATGTTAGTTTGGATGATTTTTCAGAACCTAATAGATTTCCATATTCTGTGTTTCCTTGTTTCACTGAATTGTTTTGACAGAGATCAGCTCCAAAGTCCTCCTTACAAATAAGGCACATTTCATGAGAGAAAACCATCCTAGGAAACAGCCTGTTGTTTGTTTGCTGTTATTATTTTGGACAGAGCCAACCTAAAGTATAAGTCATGCCAAAAGTCATTTTGTTCATTGGGCTTCTAATTTCAAAGAGGATTCACCAATGAAACCAATGAAACAAATTGAGAATGTGTTTTTCAAATAACCCAGGGGTAAACAGGTCGCTCTCCAAAGAGCAGAAGCCCTTTTTAGCAGAGCTTTCGAGACCTGGCTTGGATCTGGAAGCAGTTCCAAACATTCTCTCTGAAGAGTTGAGGTATTGTATAAAATCTCTGCCTCTCAGGTTGAGGTGATCAGCAGACTACAAAATCTAACAGCACAGGATCACCCTTGATCCACCTGTAAAACAGCAGATTTTTCTGAAAGTTTCCACACTGCACCTGTTTGGTTATTCCTTTAACACCTGAGAGGGTTCCCAGTCTTTCCTCCTTACTGGGTGCCTGTACACATGCAATTAATGCAAAGCAATAAACTTTGGTCCATATCGTACTGGTGTTTATTGCTCCAGGGCACCACATTTACAGGCATGCCTGGGACTGCAGCCTGAAGGGTCAGTCTGCCAGCTCAAGGCTGCTCCAACTTGGCTCAACATGCTGCAGAGGGGCTGGCTGGAGCACAAAAGTGCTCCAGTATGGGGCTAGCCAGCAGGCAGACCCTGAACTGAAGCACCCTCCTGCCCCAGCCAGCCCTATCAGCATCTACATATGCACTGCTGCACAGTAAATAATGCTGCCAAAAGACAGTACTTGTATTTAAAAATACTAACCTATGGCCACTAATAAACCTATGTTTATTAGTTTACTGCAACCTAATAGGGCCACATGTGTAAATGTGGAGACTTTACTGTGGAGCTAATTGGGCAGCTCTGAGTAAATGTCTCATGTAGATGTGTTCACTGACTCTTTCCCCTCTTCCTGTCTAATACTTTAAGTTGCTTTCCTTTCCAGAAATCCCCCATACTATTGCCTCTTCTCAGGCAAGTTTCTCTACAGCTTCCAGTATTATGGTATCTCAAGAGATCCATACTTTGGGTGGGCATCATGGATCCCAGAAAATCCCTGAATGTTCTCCACCTGGCAGATGTGTTAATGCCTTCAGAGCATTTTAGTCCCAGAGAAAAGGGCTGGTTGCTCTTACTCAGACAAAATCCACTTTGGAGCAGGAGATGGCAGCAGGTGCAATGGCAAGTAAAAGAAAGGGAGGAAGCTACTTATGTTTTTAAAAACATGTGGCCCAGCTCTCAACAGGTGAATTTTAGATTAGCACTAGTGAAGTTAAGAAGGAACCCAGAGTCTGGGGCAGAAGTAGGGAAGAAAAATGGATGATTTTAAAGGGCAATTACTAATCCAGTTTAGGACAGCAGTATCGCATGAATTTCCATCATCCATCTGCTAGTCATTTACTAGTTTCTGATGGCCCAAGCTAGCAGGGTGCTGTAAGCAGTAGCAAAATAACCCCAGGTAGGCAGGACAATTTGACCAGTAAAAGGTTTAATTAAAAAAAAGTAGGGACTCTTCCCTTCTCCGTGGCTTAATTAAGGGCATGATTACAAAGCCCACTGAAGTCAACAATGTTTTCTCCACTGATGTCAATGAGTTTCGGATCATGCCATCAAGAAATAAACACACTATAGTTTTCAGAAGAACCAAAGGAATTGCTGGCATGCAATGCTGGAAAATACAGAACAAGTACTCCGGAAAGCCAAATGCTCCCCTTACCAATACTGGTGCAAGATCATTGGCTTTGATGACGCAAGTGACTTTAATTTATGGGAATGAGAAGAAAATTTGCCCTGTATTTTTCCCATTCATTTCCTCAAAAGCCATTCTAGATTTGGATTTAAAAAACAGTGCCAAAGTCAAGGATTCTTAATAATCATTTAGCTAAAATATTTCTCTTGATATACATTTCATTTAGACAAAGAGCTGGTAAGGGGGACCTTGTGTTCTTCTTGTCTCATATTCTGATCCTGTAGAAGTAAATAGCAAAACTTCTGTTTACTTCGGTGGGATTGAGATTTAGGTCACTACCTGGAAAGTGTCCGCATTCTGTAAACAGTATTATTGCAAACTTGAGACCAGGGGTGACTGACTAGCATGTGCTGCTGCTGTGTGTGGCGCATGAAGGCTGCTAGCAGTTGAGGGGAAATGGCTGGGGTTAGGAGTAGGAGTAGGGCTGCCAGTGAAGAGAGGAGGGAAAGACAGAATCAGGATTTGTACTGCCTCCCCTGACCTACTTAGCTGCTCCACAGCAAATTCAGCTCTGCTGGAGGGGCTGGGCAGAAACAACCCTGCACATCCAGCGAGAAGGGCTGCATGCAGGATGCAGCCCCCTAACTGGATGGGCTGGGTGTACAACTCAGTCGCTTGCCTCCTGGCCACAGGGGCTGGGTGCAAGACAACTCCAGCAGCCACTGGGTCTTTGTCTTCCCAGGAAAATAATACTGACACCCTCCTTCCTTCTCCCTCCTCTCTGGTGCTCAGCAACCCCCCTATCCCCACCACAGGGCATGTGGGGGATTTGCCTACGGTTCAAAACTGGTTAGTTATGCCTCTGGCCTGGCCCAGCCCAGCCTGGCAGTCCCAGACCAGGACCTGCATGCCTGCAGTAAGCTTCAAGGCCAAGGAGCCCAGAGTGAAGTTGACCCCGTTTCTGCTCCTCACACAGCCGTCCATGCCCAAAACAGAGCAAGGCACCTCTCATGCAGCCCTGCCTGCCCCACACCGAGCCCTCCATCCAGGGTGCTTCCCCAGTTACACCTAGAGCCACAGATCTAATGTCACTGCCCCACAAAGAGTCCTGAGACCAGGTTCCCATGCAGTGACACTGCCCCAGAGCCAGCCCTCAGAGACACTACATCCCACTGCCCCATGGAATCACTGAGGGTGTCACCAGAGGCAACCCTGTTGAATAAGTCCCTGCTGAAGGGGCTACCCAGTGAAGCAGGGGCAGGATGTTCCAGGGGACCTCGTTGACACCCTGTAGGTAGCCTGTGGCCTGAAGCTTCCCAAGGAAACAAGTTGCTCTGTCAGTATCATGGGCTCTGAAGGTGCCACTTCATGAGGCCCTGCAGATGCCAGAGTGCTGCTCCATACCTAGGCCTGTTTGCGTGTCCCATGGAAAGTGTGGGCCCAGAAGTTGTCACGAGGCACATGGCAAACCCATCACTGAAAGTATCTCACCTGAAGCTGTCACAGGTTTAGGACACCATTTGCACCTGTGGCCATTAAATAATAAAGTTATTGTAGCTGAGAAGGGACATAGACCTGCCCCCCCGCCCCAGCCATAGACCTCTCTCACCAAAGATTCTGTGTACAACTAGCGCACAGCAGTGGTTTCCCTACAAGACATGCTTTTGCTTTTTTCTTTTTAAATTCTAAGTCTAAACAATGCAAAGCCATAAAATGGGCATAGCCAATCAGCATGTGGCATTATAGTCCTGGCCTCTCAGGAAATGGGGCACCAATGGGCAAAGGGCCTCGAGTCAACAGCTGCATGGGATGGAAAAGAGTCAAAAGACTTCAGTAAGAGGAAGTGTCACCACCACAGGCAAAGGATAAGACCTGCACCTACTGCCAAATTAAGGGTTTGGGATTTTCACTCTCCATATAAAGTGACTGTGCTTACAGGGCCATGGAAGAATTAATCTGGTTCCTGGTGGTGACATGTCATCTTGCAGCAGTGCCCTGATGCTACTCTGCCCCACTGGGCTGGAGCTCCACTGCCTCCATTCTGGCACCCCAGGGTGGGGTGCTTAACTTGTGGCACACATGCCAGAAGTGTTTGCCACTACTGCTCTAAACCAGTGCTTCTCATAGTGGTGTTCCACGGACCGGAGCCAGTCCGCGAGCCACCAGTCGCCGGTCTGCAGCGAGTTGTCAGGAAAAAAAGAAATATATTTTCAGAAGCATAACACTGATATGTCATAGCACCACGGTTTGTACATTCCAACACTCCAGGTGATGTCACATCATGCAAGGTGAAGAAAAAGAAAGAAACAGCTGGTCGCGCATTTGTGTAGTGCTGTTACATGCAGTTGCTGCCACCAGCTGAACCGGGCACCGGTCCCTGGCCCACTGGAAAAAAAATTGCCGGTCTGCCACATCAGATAGTTTAAGCACTGCTCTAGACTGTCAGTAATTTTACTGCATCTTTTTCTATCAACAGACCCAAAGCAACTGAAAATAAGGTTACAAAAGCAAATAGATGGAAGAGGTTAGATTTTACAGACACATTAGCCCTAGAGAGCAGCCCAGGCTGCAGACTGAAAAAGATTTACACAAAAAGTTATTTTCTCAAATATTTACATAGCTATTAGCCCACAAAATAATCATTTCTCAGCATCTCATCTGCACCTCTAGGGAGAAGAGGCTGAAAAATGCCACAGTTAAGCAAACAACTCTGTGTTCCTGGCTTTGATAAGTACATTGTGTTTCTTTGCAAATAAAAGAATAACAGGTTTCACTTAAAAAAAAAAAAAAAAAGCCTAAGACCTATTAATATTTTCCACATAATACAGAGTACCTGACCTATCTGCAATATTCTCCTTTCACCCACTGACCACTGATTTAGGAGTCACTCCTGCAAGATACAGAGGATGTCTTGGAAAGTCTATGTTCCTTCAGCTGTCATGGACTCCAGCAGAAAATGAATGTGCTCATGATCATGCAGATCTGCCTAGCACCGCACGGGACCAAGCCTTTGGAGCATCAGTTTTATCACTTGCTTTTGGAATGGAAATAACAGCAGGGCCTCACGTGCCCCCAGGTAATTTCAGAAGGAAAGGATATTGAGTAGAAGTTGATTCCCTAATCTAGCAGATAACATGACTAGATCAGTGTCTGGAAGCTGAATGTAGACAATCTAACTAGACACAAGGCTCATGGTTTTTAACACCAAGAGCTATTAGCCATTTCAACACCTTACAGTAAACCAGGATATGGTAGATTCTCTATCACTTGAAGTCTTTAAATCAAGGTTGGCAAGGTTCTTTGGGTAGATGCGATATCTTTTATTAGACCAATTGAGTAGTTGGAAAACAGTTCTGTGCAACTTTAAATCAAGGTTGGCTCTCCACAGAGAATAAGCTATAATTCAATGACAGGCCTAGCATCAGAAACTACAGGGTGAAGTTCTAAGTCATATGTTATACAGCAGGCCAGATTAGACAAATGCAGCGTTCTGCAGCTGAATTCCAGGGACACAGTCACATGGTTTGTCTTGGGATGTTCTGTCATCCATCTCTACAGCACAAATGTGCTCCTAATTAGAGTGTACAAAGCACTGCTTTGATGAGTGCTATTGTGCAGCTCATCAAGTAGTGTCAAAACTAGTGAGTGTACAGCACAAGGTCAAAGTCAAGAATCCACCCAAACCTAACAGCCCATCAGGATAGCATGGGTAAGGCACAGCAGTGTCTATAACCCCCACATTCAAGAAAGTAAGTTGACCACCAACATTTTAATTTTTAGAGTAATGGCTTTGGGATGATCTGTCAACTTGCACTCCCTCCCACCCTAGCAAAAGCTAGTCTACGTATTCTGATCTTATCTACAGTCTCTGTGCTTTTTGGGTTTTTTTTCCTTCCTTTGTAGTGTACAAAAAAGGCCTCTCCATAGGTACAATTAATTTAACTTGCTTCTCACTCAGCCTTTGTATTCTTACCATACATTTATTACACTGATTTCCTCTGCCATCATGAGATATATGGTCTTTTGCCAGTGATGTAGTCACTTGCCAGCAATTATTTCCTATAGAACAGACAATGTGCCTCTTGCATAGAAATATTTCTCATCAGTTATGTCCTGTCACCCTGCTCCCAAATGACCTAGTGTCTGAGCTGAGGCAGTGTCCAGCTGCTGGGAGAGAGACCCATATTTCCACTGAACAAAAGCCCGAGGGAAAACATGACAGAAAAATACCACTTTGGATAACATTTCGCCCTATTTTATAATGCTGAAAGAAGTGCAAGGACTGATTCTTTCACTTACATAAACTCAGAAGGGGAACAAGCTAAGATTTTCAAGTTGGTCATTTCACCTTATTTTGACATCACACAAAAAGCTTGACGTGAAAGTTCTGTCACAGACCTCTGTTTCTGTCAGTATGATTTATAGTGTTTACCAAGCCTATAAGCCAACATGATATTAAAATATTCCTGGTATCTCTTTTATCTGTTATAGTTAGTATCCATGAAAATTTTTTACTATTGAAGGTTGCAGGGAGGTGAGTAAAAGGAAAAAAAAAAAATCTGCAATTGAGACCAGATGTGTTTTAATATAGCTGGAATTCAATCTTGGTTCCAGCTGGTTTGGGATGGTGACTGGTCAGTGTTCCAGAACAGAGCTAAACTCTACCCTGCGAGTGTGAAAGCACAGGTAAAAAGAGGGAGTGAAGGGTGAATTAAATACAGTGTCAAGAGCAAAGGGGACTGTGATTTCCTCCTCAAGCTGTGATAGAAGAAGTCTGCTTGTAAATTCACAAGATAGAAAAGCTTGCCTGAGCCTTGAAGTAACTAATAAAATTGTTGAGCTGCGAGTTCCTTAGGGCAGAGACCTTGTCTACTCCATGTGAGAATGTTACTACATCACTAGACTTCTTCTTGGAACACAACACAGTATGTATCTGTAATAATGAGGGGTTTTAATATAGTCAAAAATAAGGAGCTCTTTTTTAAAGATTTTCAAACACTGTAGAAAGCTGTGCTTGCTTGCCCTCCAGACATGACGGAGAAAACCCTTTGGTGTCCATGATGTTCTACCTAAGATGTTGTGTCAAAACCATGGGGCTCCTCTGTCAGCAAGGGCCAGAACCTTGCAGGCAAGTACTGGCAGACATCTGCTGACTCACAGCCTCCTTAAACCTGTCTTGGATGTCCTGGAGGTGGGAGTGACATATCTGCCAGAAAGGAATCAGATATGTTGGGTGAAGCTGAGTGCATGCTTTTGTCTAGGAGAAATGCAAGGGATTGTGGGATTGTTCCCAGAGGTCGCTGCAGCTGAAGCAGATTGAAACAGCGTGAGTGCAGACACTGAACAAAACTGCACCAGTTCAGAACACACATCAACACAGCCAGCACGGATGAACAGCACCACTTGGACTCATACTGGTTCCACCCTCTACTTTAATTAAGCATGGTTCTTTTCTCTACTGGAGACACGCACATGGCTGTGCTTTCTTTGTTCTGTCTGAACTCGGTAAATCAGTGCCTGGAGCTCTTCATATATACAGCAAGAGTCATCTTCCGGTGGTTCTATCCATGAACTACAGAGGGACCAGTGTTTTCTTTCTTTGAGTGAATGTAATGTCTATCATTGAACATTTGAAGAGACAGACCCAATGACTCAAAATGCAAGCAGATGCCAGAAAAGGAGAACATTTCACTGCAGTATTGAAAACACATTTGACAGACCAGCCTAGCAACAACGCTCGGTCTCCAGGCTGCCTCCAACAAATTGGCAGCTGTAAGCTTTTTCTGCTGCCTTCAGTTCTACTGCACTGCTGCAAATAAGGGAGTAAGTAAATAAGTCATCCATTATAGCAGTTTATACATAAGCAGTAGCATAAGTGAGGATGGGTAAGCAAGCACCAACCCTGGGCACTAATTAAAAGAGGACCCAAAAATCGGCGACTACCACTGCTGCCAGCCTGGCTGCTACTAGAGTCCAGGCCACAAAAACTGCTCGTTACGCCTCTCTACATAAGCCAAGTATGAGCACATGGCTGTCAAAAAGAACCCTGCAGGCAGAAAGATGCATTCACACTGCAGAAAAACAACTAAGAATAAACAGTCATTCCCTTGCATACCTAGAAATACCAAGAGCAAAATATGACTTGCTATATCGTGAAGTGACTCATTTATCCCTGAAGTTTCAGTGAATGGCAAAGATATGTATTTCTCAGCATGATTCACTCCAAATGGCCATGGGGTTACTGGCCAAGTTTGAACTAAGCTAAGAGATGAACACTGACGTAAAGGCCAAGGGACTTGGAAGGCATTTGCTATCTTCAGGAGAGCTATAACAGACATTAACACTCTGCTGTTGCTAGTAAATCTTAAATTACTTCAACAGGTGGCAGATTGGGTGATGTGAACGGCTACAGCTTTCAGAGGAGAGTTCCATTTCATGGAAAGTAGGACAAGGCCATGGAATAGCCTGTGTTTTATTGATATACACTGTCGTAAAAGAAAAAATAACCAAGCATACTTTTTAGGGATGAGTAATCTAATTTTGAACCCTGGTGTAAGTCCTAGCCCAGCTCAATAGCTTGCATAAAGCTCTATTATACTTCTGTCACATTATCAGAATTCTTGCTTGCAACCAAGGAAAAAAGTTCACTTAGACACCTATAAATTTTGTTCACACAAGAGAACTCCGTTACTCAAGATACTAGTGAAGGAATGATGAACCTTCACCCCTACCAGTTCAAAGTACTCCTGGGACAAGCTGTGACCAAACAGTGACTCATCAACTGGCTATCTAGTGACCACTGGAGCTGTTGGCCTCAGCATCATTCCCATCTAACAGGTGTCCACGTCAGAGCTGGCACTGATTGTCAATCTCAGCAGAAAGTACAAAAACTCAGTAGGAATTGTGCCTAACCTCTCTCTAAGTGTTGTCAGTCCTTTGAGCATGCTGCCTGGGGCCATACAGGGAAATTCAATTCCAATACCTGTATCTGGAAGATTATAATAGCAATAATAATGTGTGGTTGCATAGATAAGCTATAAGCTCAACAATTCTGAATTACTTGAAAGGATTCCCCTCCCCACCTCAACTACATACGTCAATATCAGTTTCATACTAGAAGTGTGTCCTGGGATTTGAAAGGGAAAGAGATTCAAAAAGAGCAGAAGCCATGCTCCTGGTTTGTGTTTGAGTCTCCCTCCAAAGGTATCTGCTCATCAGTTTCTAGAATGGGAAGACTTAGAGACAGGTATTAAAACACATCCCAGCAATGCAAAATGCAATGGAGAAAATCAGTTTAGGCATCAGGCCTCCCATAACTTGGAAGTAGGCACGAGATCCTGATGTAAACAGGCCCTTGGACCAGGGCAGAGCCCCACTGAAGTCCATGGAACTTTGTGAAAGTGCAAGTCTCCAACCTTAATGGATCCAGTAGCCAAATCAACATCTCACATCTCTTTTGCATAAAGAAAATTGTACCAATGTCTTGACTAATATTTACAGCATTTTTGAAAGGGGTAAATTGTCAAAGATAACTAGTTCAATTACCATCCCATACCAGGATGTTAACAGAAATTCCTTTCTGGTATAGCCCATTTTATGTGTTTATATCAAGGAATAAAACCAGTTTCAACCATGATTAGTATCAAGAAGCATTTGCTCACAGGACTCAGTTCTTATAAAAACTGAAGGCCACAAGGACATCTTCTTTGATAAACACAACCTGGCATATTAGCTGGAGTCTTGGAAAACTGAAAAAAGCCTAGAACTAGAGACCTGGATTCTATGCTCAGCTCTGCCGTAGATATTCTTTGTAGATGTAGGTGAATGATTTAACATTTCCTTGGTGCCATTTCCTCTTAATTCATCACAGGAATACCTGCAATTTATCCATCTATAGAATCATTATTTCCTATCTGACAGATAGAGTTGGATAAATTAACTGCACCAAGGTTGGGTTTGAGGAATTTTTTTGTGTTTGTTTTCCTCTTAGCAGATTATCCACAAACCTATTTAACTTGCACAAATGTGTTCATTATTTGTCATTTTTGACAAATATACTGGATAGACATAGTCATTCTATGGCTTCCTTGTGAAGTATTCAGCCTCATTACTGCTATATTTGCACCAGTTAGTCACATAAGTTTTGTGGTAAGTTCCTGTGTCATGGGAATCCTCTGTGACCTCAGGCGAGTCATTTAATTTTTCTGTGCCTTGGTTTCGCATTTGCTGAATGGAGATAACATTGATGTGCTTCACAGAGGTATTGAAAAACCTGATCTATTAATGACAGTGTAAGTGTCAAAAGCCATAATGATGTCAACTATAATATCAAGATAGGGACTTTAACCTATCTTTTTAAAAACAACTTGAGATGCTCTATTTAATGTTGAAGCAGAATTTCTGTCCTGCAAGAGTTATAACTGAAGAGAACAAATTCTTTTGTTGGCAATTTTGATGAGGAAAATGGATTTTGAATTGCTGCATTGCAACAGGCCTTAGTTCTTCTTACAGACAATTAAGGACTTCAGTATGAAATGACAAGAATAGATGTTAGAAATACATGAATTGAAGAAGGCAACTTATCAAAAAACTAGAATGGTCTGGCTCCAAAAATAATAATTACAAATGTTTTTGAGAACCTTCACTTACTGGTCACAATAAATAACTTTCCTTCTAAACACTTCTTTGTATGTGAGAGAGATTAGCAGCACAAGTGGAGCATATTTTCACTGTATGGAAGCTACTTATTTTAGAATAACAGACGTCACAAATTGGACCCGCTTGCAAACACTCATTGGAAAAGGATTTTGGTTCCACTTAACACAAAAGTGCTATCTTGAAGCGCATTGAAACTGAAGTCTCTTTACAGGACAGACACTGAAGGAGCGTCTCATCTTTGTAAAGCTGGACAATTATTGCGTACACACACACACAGAGAGCTTAAATATCTGCTATATGTGAAGAAAAGCTCATTAATCACATCACAGACAACAAAATTTCAAAGTTAAATCCTTGTGCTGTCGAAAACTTCAGTGTTTGAGTTGGATTTATTTCTGTAAATCCTTGTGTGGCACTTTGGAAGCTTAGATATAAACTCAGAGCACTTTTTTTTTCCCTTTGGGCAACTACAGTCCTGTTGACAAATTTAGACACATCAGGTCTGATTCTCTACTAATTTAAATGGGTTTTATGATTGTGTCGCTCCAATAAAGTTGACAGAGTTGCATCAGCAACAGTGTGGAGAAGAATCGGACCGACTCTACAACAGGCTGTTCACATTAACATCCCTCTGACTCTATTTTGGTTGTAAATGTATGCCAGAAGAAGATGGGAGAATTAAGTATCATGAAACAGCTGTGAGCTAGCCAAACCCATACTCTCCTGTTTGATTGGCGTACTTTGCACTGTAACCTTTCCTACCCTACCTTCTACCCCTCAAAAAGTGTTTACTGGTAGCTCTCATGTTCATTAAAATATAGTCAATTACTTCTATTAGTAGCTTCATCAATATAGTGATTGTTTCCCTTGTGAGAAACAGCTGTGCCACAGTTCAGCACCTATATCCTCATTTCTAAGGACTAGATCCTCACAGATGCAAGTCAGCAGAGCTATCTATGCTGATTTACACTGAGTAAGCAGTGGCCTCTGATGTTTGAAATACACCATTTAATTTTCTGTGCCTTCTTCAACACTCACACTTCTCTAATCAAGCTTACCAATCCCTTTCCTAACTTTGAAAACTCTTGAAGATCACCTTGCAATCTCTTCTCTGCCTCTAAGGATGCCATCATTCATTTATATTCAGCAGACTAGCTATTAACACCATGGCTCTCTCTCCAAGAAGGTAACTGTAAGTGTACTCTGATGGAACCTCCCCCGTTTCATCTGCCTCTGGTCTCACTGCTTCACCCTGAAAGGTTGTGCTGATAAGCTGTGCCTGTTCCTTGGTGGCTGAGACACTGGACTGGGACTAAAGAGCTCTGGGTTTGAGTCTGATTCTGCCACAGATTCCCCAAGTGATCTTGGGTAAGTCAATTAACCTCTGTGCCACAGAGATTTCAAGACTCTTCCCTCAATCATGCAGCACCTCTTGGGATCAGGCCTCAGAACCAACCATTGCTATAATACTGAATGGATTTAGAATCAACGTAAGGAGCCAGGTGTGCCACTGGTATGAACCAGGGTGGAATATAAACCACTGATTTAGATGAAGCTATGCTGACTGGAACTAGCTGAAGAGTTGGACCAGAAGTTTTAGGACAGGCAGCTGTAAAACTGCAGGAAGCAGAGACATAAAACAGTGGTGAATTCACATGTGCTCAGCCACCACTGCAAAGCCTCCAGCTGCATCAGAGATAAATTCCAGCTGTTACCAGCTGTTACAAATAATCCTTTTCTAGGTTCACAACTGATTCAAAGGTCACGCAGCTGTTATCAAATGCATCCCCTGGATGAAAATGTTTTAATTTTAGCAGTTTTGCATACCTAGAGGATGCTTCTGAGCTGGGGTTTTCCTGTCAAGGTTAGAAATGGGTATTTCCTGACTGAACAGCTGTGGGTACCCTGGGCAGGACTGCTTTGCTCTGGGAATGATGTAATTAACTGGACTTCACCTTCATCAAAGGGGAAGATGCACTGTCAAGCAGAGTGGTGGTGAGTCATCTACTTGTTTTTTTTGCTTTGCCTTGAGGTATGAATGAACTGCCCTAGCTCTTGATAAAACAATAAAGCAGGGCGATTAAGAGCAGGTTATGAAGTTTCCCTGTTCAACTCAACCACACGGTAATGAGAAAGGGATCACACTGTGCTTGGAATAGTCAGCTGTTCTTCTAAAACAGGATGATTTAAATCTGCCAATAACATGCACGCATTCAGTCTGTCACAATACAGCTGACTTATATAATTTCTGCAGCATTCAGCAATGCAGAAAATGTGACTCTAGGTCACAAGCATGCAGGCTCAGAAAAGGAAGAGGAGCAAAATGATGTTAGAAATAAAGCAGGTTTAAAAAAACCAAACAAACCAACCAGCTGAGTAGATTTACCTTAGATAAATAGCTAGCAGGAGACAGTGTTGGGGCAGGGGTGGAAGGTTGAGATGCCTTGGGCTCCAGAGGTGTAAGTAAGTATCGGCCTTGCTCCAGGCTTATCCTGAAAGCCACTGCTGATTAAGCCAGCTACAAGTGGGTACCTGGCCATTTGGGGTGGGAAGTAAAAGGTAGCTGGGTATGATGGAAGTCCTATCACTCCTGTGGGTGTGGTTAGCTACAGAAATTGCCATGTCTTCATTGCACTAACCACACTCAGCTGAAGTGAACACATGATCTCTTCTAAGGCAATTTGTTTTATTAACAGTGTGTTCTTATAGCCTCTTTCAAGGCTCTCAGAGCAGTTTACAAACCTTACACATCCTGGTTAGGTAAGGAAGTAGGGCCAGTATTCAGACATAGGCACTGACCAGCCACAGCTCCAGATGAAAACAGTACACATCTCAAACACTCAACAGCTCTGAAAAATCAGACCCTACAAGGCATGAAATTAGCATCCAAAGCCCAAGGTTCCCAGCACTGCCAACATATATGCATTCAGTCTATCACAACATAGCCAATGTGTATATTCTGCAGCATCCAGCAATATTACAAAGGCACTTTGAAAAGTGTTGCCTTTGTTGACTTGCCCAAGGTCACACCACAAGCCAGTGGCAGAGATGGGAACCCGGAATCCCAGTTGCACATCTCTTGGGCAGCAACCCTCCCTGTATGATAACAATCTTGACATTGGGTTCTGAGTCCACATATCACTCCCTAATACATTAAAGGTACTTTGGCCCCTTTGCTTTGAGCTAAACAAATGCTGTTCATTTTTAACACTGTACTGTAACCATTTGTGATGCAATGGGATAAAATATGTCAAGTGTTTGGCATTGATCTGATGCCCAGAGAGTGTTTTGCAGACAAATGAGAAGGAAGGCTTGTTTGCTTACCATCACAACAACCCACAGGACTCACTAGAATAATATCTTAAAGATCTGAAAGAACCAAGCAGGATGTCCTGTTCATAAATCAAATCCCAGCAGACCTCTCCCTCAACATGCCTTTTCCCTTCCTGAACTAGCCTTTCTGGAAACTTAGCCTTTAAGGCCCTGGTCCTGCAAGCATTTGTACATGCTCTTTACCCACAAGAGTCATCCCATGATTAGTTAATACTGGGCACATCTATCCGTTCATTAATGTGCTTTTCCTACTGTGCATTAAAATTTAGTACCTGTGGGCATTTACGCAGATCCGGGGAGTCTGTTCTAACATGCAGGAAATCCACATAAATTAACCCACATAAATTGATGCACTCTGGCAGCCTCGCACATCACGTGTATCAGCAGAACAGTGTCTCCACACTGAGAAATTGGCAGGAGTGCATTTTGAACTAAAACACGTTCGCTGTGCTTTAGTTCAAAGTGCAACACCACCATTTTCTCAGTGCAGAGGTGTGCTGCACCACTGATACACACAACACATGGGTGCTTTTAATTAACATGGCTCACTAATTAAAAGTACCCGGCACTGTCTTGGGAGCATGTGTAAAAATACTCTAAACTGTTAGATACTAAATAAATGCGCATTAGGATGCCCTAATGTGCAATAGTGAAAGCACAAACTTTTTTAGTGATGCTTAATATAAAGTAGCATGGTAGCACAGTTTTTGATGTGACACTCTAATTCACAGTAAAATAGGCTACTTAAAGCACATGTGTAGAGGCACCCACTGTGTGCAGATGTTTGCTCTATCAGAGCATATGACTACAGAATAGCATGTGATATTGCTCTGAAGAATACCCATTTCTAAACCAATATCTGCATTTTCTCATATGACCTCAGACTTCACATGACCTAAACATAAAGAGAACGACACACACCAAGCAAATGATATTATAATCAACTGTCTTCTTGGCAACTTAACTCTATACAAGATTGGGGATGTTACCCCATGAAGTATATCAGCTATTGCTCAAATATGTTGCATTTCTCTCCCTGACTGCTATTTAAGCAATAATAACCTATGGGGAGGGTACTTCCTGGCAGTTGTCTGGACAAACTAAGGTTTTTGCCTGAGGCCCATAACTCAGCTAATCATTACTAGCAGGAAAAGACCTCCTCATTGATCTTGTGCTGCCATAACAAGCCTGAAATGGATTGACTGATGCAATTTCTTTAGGTTTACTTGAGGGTCATATTTACATGAAATTCACTAATCAGTTGCTAAACTTTCAGAAGCCACAAGGGATTGCAGGCACTCTGTTTGAAGGCAGGACCCTTCATTGTCTAAGAAGCCCCCCTTTAAGATGTCTAAAGCTGGGCAGCCAAAATAGGTGGTCCTTTCTGAAAATGAAGACGCATTTTTACTGATCAAAACTACCTGATGTGGTCCACTCCAGAAGAATAAAGGAGCTAGTTAAGTCAAGGTTTTGGCTACTTTGTATTGCAGGAAAGCAGCACATTATCCACAACACACTGGAGAGTTTGGCCCTGATTGTTTTGTTCTGATGTTTCTTTGAATTATATGTTCTCTGCTTTTCAGAGAACTCTTCCCTGGAAAATGGTACAGTGGTAGGACTGCACAGCTCCTCAACAGCTACGTATTTTTCTCTTAAAGAGGAATAAAAACGAATCCAGAGAGATTAGAAACATGAGCAGAAAATGTAGAAAAGTGAGATTCTACTCGTAAGAGGCATGTTGGCAGAGATAAATCAGCTTTATGAATGTGGGCTTGGAGTTAGCAAAAATACACTTCATAGATCTCTATTTTCATTGCAACAAAACACAGCGCATATACAATGAACCTATGCAGCTGATTGCCATAAGTTTTCATTGAGGCCATGAGCTTAGCAGAATTCTAAAAAGATTGAATAAAACGCATTTCTCAGATTAACAGGATATTTTATAAAATTACGTGTTGCAGAGCATCAGTTGCTGTAGATCTGACTTCAGTGGAGCAGCATTGGTTTATATCAGCTGGGAATCTAGTTCCAAGAGCTTTTAAAAGGATATAAACCTGATGTTGAGGATACAAGCCATTCTCTAACTAATAAAGATGGGAAAAAATTGTCCCTGTGGGTAGAGTATTTTGAAAGTGCATACTGCAGGGATTTTTGCATTTTCACCTAAAACATATGGTGCAGGCTTCTAGTGGAAACAGGATATGGGGTTGTGGTTTCATCTGGTATTGCAGTTTCTCTGTTTACATAGTCTCCATCATAGCAGAAACTACAGGTTTCTGGATGATGTGGTTCTTGGTTTTTCTTTAGTGTTAATTGCACATGTGGAAAAAATAGTCTGGATTACTGCTGACTTGAAATATGAACAGGGTCTCAGTGCAGATCCAGAAATCTCCCAACATCTTGCACCTGTCACTCAGAAAGTAAACTCTGACCTTTTATATTTCCAGAGGACAAAACTTTTAAGTCACTTATAGAATCTGCATCTTCAAAGACACCCACTCAGTGGCACAAAACTGTAAGTATTTCTACAGGTTATTTTTTTTTAAATTATTGTAATTTCCCTCCTCCAAACTCAGTGAAATTCTGGGCACATAATGCAGTTTCAGCTGACTCACTGGATTTGATAAAAGCAACTAGATGGCATCCCAAGGAAAATGAAGTGTAAGTACCCCTACTTAGACTTCTACACTGTCCTCTTGAGCTACCAGATGAATTATGAAAATGTTCAAGCCTGTGATGAATAAATAAACACCACCAAAAACACTTCACAACAGGACATTGGCCAAAAAAAAAAAAAAAAAGGAAAAGAAAAGAAAGGTAGTGAGCCTGTTGGTCTGAAATCAATAGAAGGCAGGGTAGAGCCGCACCTGAACCAACCAGCAGACTGAAACTACACAGTAGTTAAATATGGACTTTCTCTTTAGCAAAGGGGAACAAAGATCATTCAAATACAATTAAAGAAGGAAAAAAATACTCATACTTTTAAGGGAGCATTAACAGCTTCCTACATACAGGAGATTCAAGTTGCTCTTAACCAAGTGTAACAAATGGGTTGAAGCTGTTAAATAATTGTGAACAGTGTGTCTTGATCTGCCACTAGTGAGGTTTTTCTGTGCCAGTGGAATGGATACGTCACATTTAAGGGTCTATCTGGAAAATAAACTCTCCCTGCCAAGGGAAAGCGAGAGGATGGCCTTCCTACAGTTTATATTTGAGGATCATTAAGGGTATGTCTCTAACTTCCAAGGAATCATCATGCTGAGATAGCAGAGCTGGCTCTTGAGCCTCACACTCTGCTTAAAAGCAGGGACACGGAGAGTACCTTATTAACACAGCTATCAGGAGCTGGCACATACAAAGATAGCTCGGAGACCTCTTCACAGTGCCACCTTGCACTGTGTAGCCTTAGGTATGTGAGGCAACACATTAGCAGCTGGCTCAGGATATTTCTGTTACACTGCATAGACATACTGAGAGAGACAGTGCCAGAGCTCAAGCTGTCCAGGGCTTGTCTACTTGGAAAAGCTATAAGCATACGATAGGGACATTTGAACTAGTTATCTCATAGCAAACAGGGGCAGGGTTTTACTGTGCATCAGCTGTTTCATAGCAATTGTGTGTTTCTGTGTCTACCTGATTGGTGCACTGTAACACCCTTCTGGACACACAAATACAGGTCCTATACTTGCAAACAAACTTTGGGAAACCAGAGAGTTTGATTTAAAAATCAACCATTGAGGAAGCACAGCAAGTTGGAAAGGACTTGGATGACTGTTCCTTTACCTCTTAAAGATGTTTACTTCAGTTGAGCTGTGCAGGTGGGCCTGCAGCTTTTTGCTGCTTCTGATACAGGGATAATTCCATCCACCTTGCCATAGTTTCAGTGTTTGGAAGCAAAAAAGAAACAATTATTTGCCTGAAAATAGAAAACACTTATCAAGTCTTAGCAGCAAGAGAATCTGAAGATCTTTCTTTCTGCTTGAGCTATGTCTGCAGTAACTGTGGCTGCTTACAAACATTAAAAAACAAAAAACCCCATGCTTTACCTGAAGCAGTAGCACATTAGTTCAACCTGGCTCCACAGTGTCTGTATAGATTAGACACTTCGGTATGGCATTTTGGCACTTTTAACTAAAGTCAATTCAATCATCTATTAGATAAAAGCGCCCAAAAAGCCCCATTGAAGCCCCCAATCTATACAAAAGTTGGGTAAGCTGGGTCCAGCTAATGCAATGCCTCTTCTAGAAATGCACTGGGTTTGGTGCAGGGGTGCACCGAGTTTAAAGTAAAGCCCCGCTTTTGGGGGGGAGGGTTAAAGTCTGTAAGCAGCCTGTAAATTTAAGGATGTGAAGGGATAAGCTGAGCAGATGCGTGTGTGGGAAGGGGGTGGGGGGAAGAATAGTGGAAAAGATAAACAGCAATATTTCACTTTCCTGTGTTTTGAAGAGATCCATATTTTCAAGCAAGAGAATACAATTTTCATGCTGCCTCTGCTTATAAGGAAAACTGTTCTTCAGGAGTGCTAAACAAATACAGATTTTCCCGTATTGTTTGTTTGTTATGCCCCAAGCTAGTGATATTAAATCACACTCTTGGAGGGTATTAGCATGACGCAGCTACCAGAAGTTATGAAACTGTAATAAACTATCAAGTTTGTACAGACGCATTAGAGACTAAGAGATCAAACCTAGTCCCATGGCAAACCACCCACTGGGATGAGGATCAGACCTTTACAGTGTTAATGCAAGTATCAGAGAGAGACTTCTTGTCTAGCAATACCAAGAGTTCTGTGCAGAATGTTGACTCCTAGCTCTACTCTTCTCTAGTGCTCCTGGGAGGTAGCAGTTGTTGGGATTTCCTGTTCATCACCCAAGCAGAATTAATACTTGCTCCATGTAGGAGGCAAACTCAGTGGAATGCACTCACTGATGCGTGAGAGAAAGGGACTGAAGCCCAAATATTCTGATTTAATCTGTAGGAAAGGAGCATGTTTTTACACATGCACAAGAAGTCATGACCCCCTAAGCAGACTTAGACATTCAAGAATGTTTCTATTTCATCCTGTTCAAGTCCCTGAAAAACTTTGAGACTGCATCAGAAAAAGTAGCAAGGAGGATCCAAAAACTGATCTTTGTTGGCTTTGCACAGTAAAGTGAGTTAAATATGGAAATGGATGGATCTAGGATTTTGAAGAGGAGGGTGCATGCACATGGTGAGGTGCATCATTACATGTAACACAATTTTTTTTCCCTCCAGGTAAAAAGAAACAAGAAGCTTTATTAATGTGCTAGGGGCCTAGGGCTGTATTATTCAGTTTAAGATTGAAGCTCAAACAAGTATAACTATTGGAATGAGTTAAAAACAGTCTGCAAGAGCTACATTGCTAGGAGCAGTTAGCAGATTGCAGAATTACATAAGAAAGATTAGCTTAATTAATGGAACATCAAGACCATGAAAAAGGAGAAAGGGTCATTGATACTTGTAGAATAAAGAGTTTGCAAGGAATTAGCTAAATTATAACAAGCCATGAACTCAAGTAACTTCCTCAACACTGCCTGAGTAGAAATGCTGCTGCCACCGATTTTGAAATTTTGGGTGCATCAGGAATCAAAGGTGGTATGGGGGGAGGGGGAAACTGCACCAGTACACCCCTGTGCCTGGATCTGCCTCTGAACATGGACACTTCATAGCACTCAATGGATTGAATCACCAGTCCTGCTGAAGGTCCTTCTACCCTGGGATGTCCACTTAAAAGCCTGTGGCTTGATGAGTTTCTTTTTGTACATACAAAGCTAACACCAAAGGTACCTCCTGCATAGGCAAGGAGTCAGAAATCAAACAAATATTAGATATGCCCAGTTGACCATAGGAGGATATATTTTAGAACTTCCATTATTTAACCTGGTCTTATGCCAACTAGTGTCATATCAATTCCAGTATCACCCACTCCTGCAGCATTACACACTATCTCACTTAGATTTTGTTTTATATCCAGTTACTGTTCTTGTTCAGCGTTAACACTTTATTGATAAAGCATGCAGGTACAATATTTTCTCACATACAACATAGCCCCAAATAAAACATTTGCCCACTCTCACTTTCTTCCATAGTCATTCGCTTTCTCAGGAAAGCAGCAAGATACATTAGTCCATCCTGAGCTCTGCGTTACTCCAACTAAACTGTTACTAGCACCTGACACAGAGGCATGGGTCAGTGAATTCCCAGTGCCCTGCACCTCTATGCCAGGACCCAAACCGGTTTTTTGATTCCAGGTCACTGTGGGACTTGACACAGGTCCCAGTATGGCTCCCACACTACCCTGTGCCTCCTTACTGGGATTCACACTGGACAATGCTTCACAGGTTGACACAGGTGCATGTGTGGAAGCACAAAGCACTGGGGGTACCCCAGGTCTTGAGCTGTGCTGCACCTCCATGCTGCCCCATTCTGGGACCTGCAAGGACCCCTGCCTCTGCATGAGGCATGAAACGTGGGGGGATCCCTGGGCAAGAGGAATTTATCACCCCCTGTCCCACATCAGGCATGGGACACCCACTTACCTTTTGAAATCTAGTGGAAGAGGAGATGGTGGCCTTACGTCTTTCAAGAGTTACCAGGCCTGTCCCATGCCTACTGTCGCTATCTGGGGAGACCACTGTCCTCTAGCTCCCCAGTTGATTTCACAGCCAAGCCATGTCTGACAAGGAGGATAAATAAATGTACATAGCCTTTACAAAAGCCTGACCCTAAAAAAAAAAAATCATTCCTAACCAATGTTTTTTCCAGGACCCATATCTATTGCCTTCTTATCTCAAAGAGATCAACTCCTCAAGGAAGGGATCTGCCTCTTCCCCACTCTGGAAGGTGAGCTGCCTGTCTGGGGTTCTTCATGGCCTCTTGCCATCTCCCTTTATCCCATGGAGGGGGGATTTATCACTTTTTTCTCCTTGAACTTGAGGTCCTGGCAGAATCTCTCATCTTTCTCTAATAGGGTCAAAGAGAAGAGGCCTGAGCATATTTTCTTTCCCAACTTTTGGGGTCAGGTGGTCAGAAATGCCGCCTTCTTGTATGTAGCTTGAGGTGATTCTTCCCAACATCAGCAAACTGGCTTCATGGCAGAAGTTCTAAAATCATCCTTTCCCCGCTTAATGATAATTGCGAGTAAGAATGAAATTAGGCAGGAAAAAATTACACCTCCCCATATTTTCATTCACTTTTCATTGATATTTATGACATAACAATGTCTACACGCATTGTCAGTGGTGACGTCTATTATTATTATTCATTCACATTATATTGGCACCTATTGGTCAAAACTGAGATCAGGACCTGCTCTGCTAGGTGTGGTACAAACGTGGAATAAAAGCCAACCTAGTCTAAATGAACAAGCCAAACAAAAGGTGGAAGTAACATAGTCTCCATTATAAAAAGGGCCTTGTTACGCATTGCGCTTTTAGCTGCTTAAATGTCGATTGGTGTTAGTGCTAGCTCAAGCTTGGAGCAGTCACACCTTAAGGCTTAAAACCTTCTCAAACTGTCCCTGACCTGCACAGGTGTGCCCTGCCACTACAGCGCTCACAGACAAGGGTCAGACTAGGAGCTGTAGCTGCGAGTTGTCTCTGGAAGGCTAGTGAGCCAAGACAAGCTTCTATCCCTGATCTAGGTGAGGGTGTGTTGAAGAGATGGGTGGCGGGGTAGGAGGTGCAGGAACATGAAGCTGGGAGGTGGAGCTAATAAAACGGGAGTAGAAAGGAAATGGGTGCTAATAAAATGGGAATGGGGGTGAAATGAGCAAAGTCAGCCACTGAAGGATAAAATAAAAAGTAAAAGATATTAAAAAGAAATAAAGAGGAAGTAAATTAAAAGTCTCATATTTTACTAAATTGGGTTTGAGCTACGGGGGCAGGGGGGGGTATTCATGTTTCCCAGGGTGGCTGGGAGCAGTTACGGAAGCCATTTGGGGGGAGCTGCTTCCTCTGCTTCACAAAGGAAGTCTCAGCTCATGGGGCCCCTTACATTCTCCTTTCCCTCACATGTCCCCCAGGCCCCACACCCAGACCCATCTGTGCCCTGTAACTTTGCTCATTGGCATGTGCTCTGAAAGCTGTTTGCATGCAGTCTCACCCCTAGGGGCAGGAAGGGGTTTGGCACTAAACCAACTCCTCTTCCTGCCCCTGGGGGTGTGAAACCTCATGCAGCTTTCAGAGCATATGCCAGTGAGCACAAATGCCACCCCTGACAGCAGAGTTTGGGGGTGGAAAGTTTGTCCATACAGAACAGGAGGGTGGGGGAGAAGGGGAAACTGAGTCCTGGGATACTGGAGGTCTGTGACTTGGGCAGCACATTAATGCAACTCAAGCTGGGTAACACAGATTTGACAGAAACCAGCCCTCAAGTGGTCTAAGTTTAAGCTGCCTAAAGTATGCTTAGAACAAGTTTCAGGAGTTGTGTGGATAATCCAGGGTTTAAGAAAAGCTGCCTAAAATTAATGTGCAACAAAGCTCAGAGAGAGAACTGAAACAGAGAGAAACTAAGGTCCAGATCCCCAGAAGGATGTGGATGCCCATCTCTCAGTAAAAGCTATGGGATTTGAATAACTAATTTCAATGCAAGTTCAGCTCCTATATTACCTTTAAAGAATTCACACAGGATCACGCAGGAAGTCTCTGACAGGGGGAACTGCATTTCAGTTGCCTGACTTCTAGCTCAGAACCTCAGCACCAAAACCGTATTTCTTCATAGGGTGGTTGGCTTTCCATCCTCGTTCAGTTCTCCGCTACAAGTCCTGAGCTCAGAGGAACTGGGAGGGAGCACAGAGGAACCAGATTCATGGACCCCCACCATGAAAATCGCATACTGGATTAGAAATTAAAAGGTACTTGAAGGGTTAAAACCAAATGCTTGTTCTTTCTTTGATAAAATTCTACATCTGCTTGATGAAGCAGGGCTGATTGCTGCTTTACAGCCTCTTTCTTTGGGCCTCTCCAGTGACTCACTTTTAATTCATGACAGCTGAAAAAATGAGACAGCTTTCCAGTCATGGCCAGCCCCAGCCACCCACTGTCACTTGCCCATTACAATATAAAATGCCTGTTACAATTAAATACCCATTACAATTAAAAATTAATTTTAAACCATTTGCTCCCCATCTATCTCCTGAAAAACATTTATCAAAGACCCTGCTGAATCAAGGCTCACAGGATTCTCCAAATCAGACCAACTTCACTGTATAAGACCCCTGTAGTAAAAAAACAAACAAACAAACAAACAAAAACAACTCCCAAAACCCCATTCATTAATTGGGTTCTGCTAAGTAATTTTCATGTAGGTTCCTCTATAGTGGCATGTATTTAATCTTGAATGCCCCCTTGCCACCCAGCCCACTTACAGTAGATCTATTGTTTTTTAGCAGCTCCACTTTCCTGCTTATTTTCAAGACCTCTGATCCCCAGATATGGCCTCATTTTTCCTTGCACTCAGGGTTGCTGTTGTTGCTTATGAAACTTCTCCTGCACCTTTTGGTATCCTGCCATTCATGGCCAAGCCAACCAGGCTGCTGAGGGGGCACCTCCTTCCCTCTGCTTGCTTACCCAAGATCTATCTGCCACTAGATTAGCCGCCTGGGCACTGGAGACGCAGGCTGTGTCAGCCAAGCTATCGCTGAAGGTTTCCGGGGCAGTATTACATATTGTCAGCATTGTTAGAGTTGAATAGCTCAACGGCTGACTGGGGCAGTACAGGACATCGCTGCTAGAGCGGCTTCCTGAGGAGGCTTCCTTACTGGAACAGGAATGACTCATTTCTACTTTGCTGTTCTTATTTCAGAGGGAATAAGTTTCTGTCATAGCAGGGCACTAATCCTGCTCATAATCATGACTGCACAGGGATAAGCAGTTACTGGAATGAAAGAGTAGAACTTCTATATTCAGGACAAGTAACAAATATTATCAGCACCTTGTCATTTTTAAGCCCATTAATAATACATGGAGATTCTTTGCCACTCTTTGAGCCACACACACTGTGGGGTGTCCAATATATTTTCCCACATGCCAGCTGTGATCAGGTTCTGACATGCAGCACAAAGTGCAAACAAGGGAATATTAGGGCTGTGGTTTGGTCTGTTTGGTTTTTTTTTAAAACTATTATTTCAAAATGTCTCCACATGGATATGCTAATTAAATGCAACCCTCAGCTGGCCCTCTGCCAGTTGCCAATGTGTCATATGGATGTTGCACTGATTTCACATGTTCATGATGCAATTCAGGGTGGGAGAACTATCAATTTTTCCATCATTTAACCACAAATTTTGCTTCTCCCTAAGGTCAGGACATTGGCATTATCCTGGTCAATTTACTATTTCTTACTATAAATCTTCGGGGGGGGAGGGGTCACTTTGGTCCATCTACCAGTTTTATAGCCAATCAGCAGACAGGCCTCTTTTACACAATGCGCTGTGCCGATTCAAACCAAATCTGTTTTTAAAAATGGTTTAACTCAGGGGTGAGGGGCAGCAGGGAAGAAGTGGCCATTAACATCACCATTAATACCACCACCATTGCCAAATTCCCAACCCCTGAGCAGCCAGATCAGGGATAGGCTGCACCACCTCTCCCCCACACCCCTTCCCCCTGCACAGCTGGGCCAAGTTCCCTTCCCCCCTACAGCTGGATCAGGGCTCGGCTCCCCCTTTGTACAGCCAGATGGGGCCCTGCCATGGCTCTCCTGGACACCAGATTGGGGTCACTGACTGGATCCAACCCACAGACAGACCAGGCATTGACCATCTGGCTCATTGGGTGAAAAGGTTGAACACCACTGGTTTAGCTAAATTAGTGTAAATCTTTACATGGAGATGTTTATTTCAGTTGAAAATTGGTTTATTTTCAATCAATTTTAGCAAAACTGAGAGGAAACTGGTTTGAAACTGCGCTAAGAACTTCCACACAGCCTTGCGTGGCCTTCTAATTGAATTGGTTTAAAACTGCTTGTTAAGTTAGGCCCACAGTGATCTTTGGGTTCTCCTCCTTCATACTCATTTTCAAATTATTTTACAACTAGCACTGTTTATACTAGTTTCTAATAATACCATTTATAAAGCTTATCAATATACCCTACCCTCTAAACAAGCATTACCAAATTTGTGGACAACTGTAAAATGCATTTACTTAGTCTAGCTAAGTCTGATGTGCCTCTTTGTTGTTGCTGTTCCATGAACTGTCACTGCTGTCTCCTTATGTATTTGTCAATGATTTCATTTCTTTTTATAATGTGCATTACACTCACATTTGAACAGTGTGTTTCAGCCTCACACTTTTATCACTGCAGGAGTATCCTGATTCTGACTGAGAATTTTGTTAAGCTCTGTTGGACCTAGTAGGTTTGTCTAAAGAGCTTGTATACATACATGCTATGGGCAAAAAGAGCTTGGCCTCAAAGGCTTCAGTCATTTTGCAGTTCTTTCTCTGGGTGGATGAGCGCAGTATTCTAACAACCTAATTTCCAATATGGATCACATGGAGATAACTTAAGTGCTAATTATATAGTGTCCTCAGTAAAAAAATATTCACTCAGAACAGGTAAAACTGACACACTGCTTCCAAAGATGAACTTCCAATCTTTGAATATGGACAGGCCTTCAATTCCTACACAGGGAATTTGTAATACTACAAAAACTTGGTGAAAAATGAGGGATCTACAGGTGCTTGCGCCCCTTGACTTTAGACTTACAGAGGCAAGGTCTCCAGCCAGAGAGCAATAGAGGGCCACTTCTTGGTTCTCTCCAGCCTCAGGGGAGCCCAATTATTGACAAACCCCATGGAGGAGGAAGGAAGAGTACAGGAATATGGGAGACTGTATTCCTGTCTCCCATAGGAGACCCCTCTTTGTGCCAAATGTAGCTAAACAGGTAGTACAAGTGGTACTAAAAAACAGCAAAGGTGCTATTTAAAGAGATAGCAACAATTTGTAACAAGCACTAGGGTTCTTCCATCACAAACTGCTTAAACACCTCTACATTCATTTTTTGTGCCAGGAAAAAGGTATTTTTCCTGACACAAATGTAATGCCTGTCCATGCCCTTACAGGCACCAAAAAACCTAACTCCTGTGAGCAACAGTAGGGAAACTTGAAAAACTGCCCTTGTCTCACTAGCAAGACACAGGACAAATTGTCAAAGTACTGAAATAAGGGTGTGTTGGATGATCTGTGGTTAGCAGCCTTCAAACTTACCTGGCACCACATAAGTTTTGATTAAATGTAACCAATAACAGATTAGTTCTAGAACTCAGCATTCTGGAGAAAGTGACTGACCTCTGGGTCTACTCAACCTGGAATAAAATAATTAAAGAAAGGCACAAAATTCAACTGCAGTAAGTTTCATAGTTAGTAAAGTATTGTTTATTGTACTTCAATATTCAAACAGCAGATGCCTTAGAAAAACAGAATTCCAACATTTTGAAATGTTAAAGGCCAAGCTCGACTCTGGATAAACAGGTTCATTGACCTAAACTTAATTCAACCCTTGTCAGACTAACTTTTTTGTTGGAACTGAAAAAAAACCAGTAGAGTCAACTTTCACTTCCTTGCACTGATGAAACCTTCTGAATGCATTTTTTCGTTTGCATTGAGCCAAACAATGAACAAGAATATAATGAATTAAGAACTGTTATATTGTTGTTGCATATTCTTCAATAAAATTAAAAGCATATTTCCTTTCTTAAAACATAACCTGCTTTATCTCTGTTTTGTCTCAGAGTTTTTCATAATTTAAGAGTTTAACAAGATGCACGGGCTTTTACAGAGACAGCTGAACATTAAAACTGCATAATTAAAACTAACTAGGGACTTCCATACACTTGAGCAACTGCGGCCTTACATCTGATTACATGGGACCATCACCCTAGCAAGTGACACTTTGGGAGGAGGTCAGCTGGAAGCCACACCTGCATTCACCACCAATTCTGAGAATGGACCACTGGTCAAAAGTCATAAGGTTCCAATTAAACCTGTCAACTCAGCTCCAGGCAGTGGGCTTGGTTTTGCTTACCAGTGAGTCGACAATTAAACCAAACAGCTCTGACCTCCTCCACACAGACCTTTTAATTTTTGCTTTTTTAATGCCTTTTAAAAGTTTGACTGAAAAATGGGCAATTAAGTTTGCATTTGGTCTTTTGTTGTTTTTTAAACTTTTTTTGTTAATAATTCAGGAAATTACAGGTTACCACCATTTTAATTCCATTGTGGGATACAGTTTCGGCTAACCAGTGTCTAAGCGAGGAAATAAATCCAAAAGAAAGTGCATTTTTCAGTCAGGAAGAGCAGCATTCCCACTAAAAGCTCCTGTCATCACTTCCATTTCTTCACTCCTTTCTGACCTCATTGATGACTTTCTTATATTTCATGGTAACACTGGGCTCTTACAGCATATATTCTGGTAGATTTATCTTATTTGCCGTGTAAAGCACTGGGTCCTAGTCAAGACCTATTAAATTTTGTAGTAGTTAAATAATTTCTAAAGCTAAGGATTTTGCATTAAATTTTAACTGTATCTTCAAATATGCCTAGCATTCTACAATTCTCCTTGTCATGAAAGCTCTTCCCACTGTATCTTTATACATGCAAATCCCCCATTGTTAATAGTACCTCATTAAGAAAAATATGTACTTATGGTATGGACTTCATTCAAAGCAGAACATTTCCCCCCTCTCTTTTCTAATATGTTGCTACAGTATTCCTTCCTCTATATTGGTTTGGGCTTATGTTTGATATCATATAACCAATCATACTGCACCATGTCAAACACAAGTCACCGTTGAGTGGTTTGTTTGACAGGGAAGAAGGTTTAAGTTTTACAACGTTTGTGTCTTCTGTCACTGCCTGAAGAATGACCTCCTGTAAAGCTACACAACACAAGGCATAAAAACAACTCCCTCACAAAAAAGACTATGACTGATTAAGGAGACTGAATTCTTTACCTTCTGTACAGATGATATATAAGAAACAAATGTTGTGTCTCTGTTAAAGTGTTCATTTCATGACTGAAGAAATGCAACCTGATGAAGAAGTATTTTTCTGACCTGCCACTGCCTGCACTACAGTAACGTCACAAACTAGGTTATAATTACCTGAAAACTCTGAACTATGGAGTTACTTTTATAGCTACAGATTTTGGCACTCTCAGGTATGTAAGATAAACTTCAGATTTATAATTGTGGCAAGTTATATGTATTACTCTTAATAAATATCAATAAGAATTTCAAGTGACTACAACACAGTTCATGCAAAGCAGTAATTAACTTCTGCCTCTTTGGTTGCAGAGCTATTGCATCCTGACATCAGCAATTCTTTTCCTTTTTGCAAAGCCTTTGATAAACTAGTGGTTCAGTTTCTAATATTCTTGGCGACTACAAACCCAGGTCACCAACAGCTCCTCTGAACCTTAATATTTCAAAAGTAGAATCTATTACACTCTATACAACTCTAGCTTTCTTTTATTAAAAAACAAGAGTGGGAAAAAATAAAACTGAAACCTGTTATAAGTTCTGAAACACTACAGCCAAAATAAGAACCAAAAGTTTTCTTTTAGAACATTAATTATTAGAGATGAACAGAACTGCACCAAAAAGCCTATTTACTATTGAAATAAACTGTATATTACCTACACTTAGTCATTTTCCTTCATCTGCATCATAAATAGGTCATATAGTCTGAATTACTTTTGAAACCTGGTATCAACAAAATCCTTTTCAAATAAATCAAGTTCTTCTAACATTACATTCAAGCAGCTAATCCCAGAATACACTTTTTCACCTATTATTTTGGTTGGACAATCTGGCTTCAGGCAGACATTCAGACAGAAGGAGACTCAAGTGTTTCATTCAAAATCCATCACCAATAATTGTACTGTTTCTCTGTATATAGATTTAAAATCTACAACCATTTTTGCACACACTTACAGCATAATGAGTATACACCTACAGGGGGAAATGCAAAAATTCACAGTCCCAATAATCAAACAGGTATATGTCTACACTTCATATTCTAGTATCTTAAGGTCATCAAGCAGTTCTTGTGCCAGTGTTTGCAGACCTACATTGCGACTCTTTGACAGTGCTTTGATATGCTGAAATGGCAAGGTGTCACGCATCTCAGGTGCTGACTTGGCTAAAACTTCTGGTTCTAGAATCACAGACTGGAGAAGCCGCAGTACATGAAGACACACTTCTGCATCTGGATCTAAAAAGGCACAACAAAAGATTTCAGTTATTTTTTATGAGCATACTTATTATACAAGTAGCACCACACCACCAGGGGAATAAACTGTTGATTGCTGAGGTACTGTCATTCTCTCAGCTGCTGAAACCAGGAACATGAAGAATTATAAACCTGGTTTTGAATCAATTTTATCCTCCTCAATTCCTTGTGTTAAGCACAGCTTGGAAAGCACTTACATTCAGAAACATTTTGCTCCTTTCTCCATTATTCTCATAAGTTTCATAAATATATGCATTTAGCAACAACTTTCCTGTAACCTGCAAGCAGCCAAAATTTGCTACAGTTTATCCTGCTCCAAATCAAATTGTAACCCATTATTATTTAGTTTGTTTTCAAATTACTAATCTGCAGCTTTCTTTCAACCTTTTCTTTAGGTTTACTTTTATACAAGGTTCCAGATTACATGAAAGTTCAATAAAACCTCAATTTATATAATGGCAGTTTTATGCCTGTCATGCAAGTGTTAAATTCAATCCATACAACTGAAGTCTCGAGTACTTTGGTGTACGTGACAGAGGAAGATCCCTACTTCTGCTGCTTAGGAACATGCAGGAAAAACCTTGTTGGAAAGACATTTCATATTGGTCTCTACTTTTAAAAACACATAAGATATGTTTTTAATTACTGAAAATATTTAGGAGCAACACTGGTTAATTATACACAAGTCTTACTGGGGTATGTTGCCTGTGACCACAAGGAGTATCCAATAGAAAATTCTTTTTTTAATGCTCTATTCTGTATACTCCAAATGAGAATATTTAATACATTTTAAAGCATAAATATCTACTTATTTGAATTGTTCACTGTGCATTTCTGATGTGCATGTCATTATGATATTTAGACTGCAGCAAAACTGTGATAGTGGTGTTTGCAAATGTCGACAAAATTAATTCAAATGACTTTGCACACCAGCATTGCCAAAGGGACTAAAACGTCACAGTAGGATCATAAATCTCAAGTAGCAATAAATCACATTTCCTTGAGGATGAAAGGAAGTATGTAGTGGGCTGGAGCAAGTTTTGGGGTTTTTTTATTATTAGTCAGTTTACTTAACACCTTTCTTAGTTATCCAATAACAGAGTAAGTAAAATGCTAATTCAATTCAGATATTACATTGGGTGGTATTGAAAAGTCAGTCAAGAAAACACAGCAGAAAGGTGAGAAATTATGAAAAAAATTGATGAGAAGGCAATTTATAAAAAAGTTGTACTGGTGCTGCCTCCAGTTCAGCTGAATTAGTTTTAAGCACTGGTGATTTCTAGAAAGTAGTTTCATAGATTTCATAGACATTAGGGCTGGAAGGGACCTCAGAAGATCATCGAGTCCAGCCCCCCGCCCAAAGGGCAGGAAGTCAGCAAGATAAGCATCCAATTTACTC
>NW_017728906.1:43831602-43847046 GCF_001723895.1 Crocodylus porosus
TTAAAAAAAAAAAAAAATACTTGAACAGCTTTTTTTCTGGTCTTTTCAATTTCATTAAAGATTCTTCTAAGAAATCCTGCTAGACAACAGGCAAAAGGAAAGGCAGGAACCTTCATTATTCAGCATTATGTCTATTCCAGCAGCTCCCATATTTAGTCATCTCTGTACTAGCTGAGTAATTTTTTTTTGTTTACACAGGAAAAAACCCTTATCTGTAATCAAATCACTGCATCATATCCGTCCAACAACCGTAACTCACGTTTCTTAGCTAATAAGTCTGAAATCATTCAGGAAAAAAAATATCTAGCTGCTTGTCTAGGTCTGGAACAGTATGTGTAATATAAGCCTACTACAATTATAAAATGCTGATGCAATGCTAACAACGTACTGAAACTGTTTAACTTTGCTGACGTTCTGTTAACTGCTAACACAGTACTGTTTGATGTCATGGGCATTCAGTCACTGACAAAAGCAGCTGATAAAACAGGCAGAATTTACAGTCACATCTGTCATTTGCTGTGTGCTCTCAGATGAACCAGCCCCTATAGCAGGGCTTAAGTAACTGCATCACATCAGTGCTAAACAGCTTATCTACAATTGGCTCTGTGAGTGGTGCGAATTTAATTTACACGTGCCTGTAACATTGCCGCGCCACCCGAATGCAAAATGTATTACTGGCAAATGATTTGTAACAGTTTAAAGGTCAGTCTATGGTAGGAACATTTTTAAATCAGTTTCCCACTATTGCTAACAGTAGCTCAGCTTCACTAGTCAGCCAGGTTGGTAGCTCTAGTGTGAATGGGTTACCAGCCAGTGCCCCCATTTTAAGCACTGTCACCAAACTAAACTTAGATCAGGTCTACACGTGAAATTAATGTGATGCAATTAACTCTGGTGGATATTGCACCAGAGTTTATTGGTGTCATGTTTACAAGTGTGCCTGGGACCAAAGCACATTGAGCCAGGTCAGAGTAGCTCTGGCTGGCAGGGGACCCAGGAGGTCAGCCTGCCAGCCTGGGGCGGCTGTGACCCAAATCAACGTGCTGCAGAAAGGCTGGTTGGGGCACAAGGGTGCTCCAGTGTGGGGTTTGCCAGCAGCCAACCCTCACACTGAAGCACCCTCATGTCCATCCAGCTCTGTCAGCATCTACAAGCATGTTGCTATGCAGTAAGTTTACAAGTACTAACCTACGGTGGAATTAGTTTCCTGTGGCCTAACAGGGTTGCATGTGTAGACACCGAGACTTTACTGCAGAGCTAACTAGGCAGCTCTGCAGTAAACATTTTGTGTAAATGCACCCACAGAGAGTGAGGCCTGTCCCCCACAGGGCCTCCCAACACTGTTAACACTGGTGGAACTGAGCCAGCATTAGAAAAAGTCAAGAGATTCTGAAAAATGTCTCTAATGTTGACAGGACCGAAGGGGCCAGTGGTACTGGCACAGAGCACTATATTGCTTTGCATACAACACGCCCCAGAATATAAAATGCACACTTTTTGAAAGGCAGAATGAAGAAAAAGATCTTTCCAGTTATAGATGCAAAGCGCAGGAACAGAGCCTAATCTTCAGCTCACTCATCCTCCCTTTCCTGCTTGACCACAGCTGAAACCCTAGCTGCTGCTGAAGACTGATCTCCATGGGTCAATCTATAATTCTGAAAACAGCCAGAGTCTTCAGGGCTTGAAAGTGGAGGAGAGAGACCCAGAGCAAGCAGCAAAATTGACCTAAGAAGACTTAGACTTAGCTTAATTAGGGGAATATGAAGACCAGAAAAAGGAGAGACTACTGTTAATAGCTTATTGTTCTTCATTCCAGAAGTGTTAAGAGAGCAGAATGTCTCAGCTGCCTGAATAGTAATGCCACAGCTGCTGCACTGTGAAACTGAAATCAAAGCAGGGTGTTCCTATCCTGGGTAGAAATTCAGATTTCCTGCTTAAAACATGCCCTCCAATTTTGGGGGGCTGCTTTTGGGGTGAAAAGTGTGTGTTGTATGCTAGAAAAGACAGTATCTGCAAACAGAAAAAAGGCTATAGAAAAAAAGCTAATGAGATCTCTTTCAGCAAGTCCTAGGTGCACATCTACTTTATCTGTGAGACGCATGTCTAACTTCCAGCTCATATACAGCAGCTGGTATCACTTCAATTTTCCCTTCCGTCTGGCAACTGCTTACTGCCATATGCAGCGATCACCTAATCAACCACTAGGTCCCCTAGGGCCAAGTTCTGATCTCAGTTCCACCATAGTAAATCCATTAGAAATAATAGTGTAATTCCAGATGACAGCAAGAAAACAAACTATCCCATCTTGTCCACAAGATGCCTAATTATACCTCACTAGCCCAAGGAATTCAGTCCAGCAATTTCCCACATGGCACTGTGATACACTGAAGATGAAAGTCCTGGCTGACAACACTTGAAGTGAGATCTTAAGCAAAGTATCTAGCATGCTGAGGCTTCAATCCTGACTGGAATCTATTTCACAATACAAATAATTTAATAACAGAACAATGAAGAAACAGCCATGTATTTCATAAAAGGATGCCCCATTAAATCACTAGGCTGTATCTGTAAGATTAGCTTAGGACTTTTTTTTTTTTGTAGGAACCAAGATTTCTTATAAATAATCTCAATTCTAGGCTCACTGTGCTACTCATAAAACATGATTTAAGAAGAATATATTCTTAGGCAAGAGAGTGACTGACTTAGTCATGGAATGAGTACAAAGACGGACGCAGTCTGATTTTTAAAGTTTGACAAATTTGAAACCATTGAGAGCATGGGCTCATGTGAACTGAGGATTAGAGTCCCAAAGGCTTAGATTCATAAAGCAGAAGACTAAGACTAACTAAAAATAGAGATATCCTATAAATGAACTGCTGCTATGAGAATGACCCAGATGTTTAAAAAAATGGAAGTCAAAACATAATAGGTATGAATTGGAAACATCTAGAGTTGGTTATGAAAACCAAATATTCACTGTGACAAAGAGTAATAGGTATGCAACTATACATCTCCTTCAGAACTAGAGTGGAAAGAGTCATTTGTGGAAACTTCTTGGATCAAGACTACAGGGTTTCCATATGGAATCGTGTTTACTTGTGTTAGAGGACACAGAGAAGAGCACAAAGACCAGCTAAAAGCCTCCTGTCCTCTCCTGTTTTACAAAATACCTGAAGTAATTTTCTTATAAGCAACTGAAGAATTGCATTGGAATAATCCCTCTGAATTCTGAAACACTTTTGACCACTTTTGGTCCAACAGGACAAATTCAAAGAAAGGAAAGTGGCCACAAAATAAATAATAGGAGCAAAAACGTATTCCAAATAGCCAAAATACATTCCCTCCAGTGCTCATGTTTGGAGGGGTTTTTTGGCTCAGAAGACGTGAAAAATTTAAATCTGCTCCCAGCCAAAAGCCCAGCTCCCAATCTGCTCCCAGCCAAATGCATGCTTTTATTGCTTAGTGGATGGATAAAGTTCATGGGTATAGGTGATCTTGGTGTAGCTCTTTGTGTGAGAGAGGGTGGGAAGTAACTGAGAAGTGGAAGGATCTTGAAAGGGTTTGGATCGAAAAAGGAATGTATATTTTTAGTTTCCTGTTAAAGATGCATCTTTTTCAAATTTGCATAAAATATAATAGCTTCACCCAAGAAATCATTACAGAGATAATGGCCAATCAAGAAAGAAAAAAACCACTATTATAGAATAATAGAAAATTAGGGTTGGAAGGGACCTCATGACGTCATCTAGCCCAACCTCCTCCTCAAAGCAGGACCAACCCCAACTAGATCATCCCAGCCAAGGCTTTGTCTAGCTGGGTCTTCAAAACCTCCAAGGATGGAGCTTCTACCACCTCTCTGGGCAACCTGTTCCAGTGCTGTACCGCCCTCCTAGTGAGAAAGTTCTTTCAACACGACCTGGTGAGGGGACTGCAGGTCCTTGACCACCTGGGCAATAGCAATCACCACCTGCTGGATTTCACTATCCAATGCAGGGTGTCAAGGGCTTACACCAAGGCTAATGTCCTCAACTTCAGAAGGGCCAACTTCAATCAGTTTAGGATCCTAGTGGGGGAGGCACTGAGGGTCCAAAAGATATAGGAGATGGGAGTCCACAAGAGATGGCTGTACCTTAAAGGGGCGATCCTTCAGGCCCAAAGGATAACAGTCCCTGAGAGAAGCAAGGGGGTAAGAGTGCTCAGAAACCCCCTTGGCTCAGCAAGAGCATTCAGCAATGCCTGAGGACAAAAAGGGGGGCGTACAATCAGTGGAAGGGAGGAGCTATCACCAAGGAGGAGTACTTGTCCTCGGCCCGTGAGTGTAAGAGGGCTATTAGGAAGGCCAAGGCAGAGATGGCTTAATCCAGGCTAGCGTCCAGGATTAAGGACAACAAAAAGTCCTTTTTCAAGTACATTGGGAGCAAGAAGAGGGCACCAGGCAATGTAGGGCCCCTGCAAGACGCAAACAGTAATCTTGTGGCTACGCCAGGCAAGAAAGCTGATATTATTAACAGTTTCTTTGCCTTTGTTTTCTTGAACAGGGACCAGGACATCCCACCTACCAGAGGTAGGGACAATCTCGGGGGATAGCTCTATCAGGCCTTCAGCCAGTGCAGATGTAGTTAGGGATCTTCTGGAAGGGCTGGCCATTTTTAAATCTGCAGGTCCAAATACCCTCCACCCAAGGGTGTTGAGGGAGCTGGCAGGGGTCATTGCAGAGCCCTTGGCCCAGCTGTATGAGCATTCGTGGTCATCTGGCCAGGTGCTGGGAGACTGGAAACTGGCTAATGTGGTCCCAATTTTCAAGAAAGGGAGGACCCAGGTAACTACAGGCCTGTAAGCCTTACCTCGGTGCTCAGGAAGATCTTGGAGAAAATCATCAAGGAGCACATCTGTGGGGGGCCAGCAGGGGAGATCATGTTCAGGGGCAACCAGCATGGGTTCATCAAAGGCAGGTCCTCCCTGACCAACCTAGTTGCCTTTTATGACCAGGTGACTGAATTCTTGGAACCAGTCCAGCCAAGGAGCTGCCTGCCTGCAGCTTGTCTCTCCTAAAGACAGCTCCAGTGTTGTTTGCAGGATGGGAGAGGAAGAAGGGAAGGGGAGAGAGTTGTGGGCTGGGGTTTTCCCAGCCTGAGCTGGAGGGGGGCAGAAGTGGATCGGAGCCCCACTTCCACTCCAGCTCAGGCTGGGCAAACCCCAGCCCACATCTAGAAGACAACGCTGGGGCTGGGGTTGGGGCTGGGGCTGGATCAGCCCAGGCCTGCTCGCTTGTAGTGACTTACAGAAGTTAATGAAGGTGCTCCACTTTGGAGCACTTTCCTCTGAACCCTCATGTAGCACAGTTGGGCACTTCTAAAGCACTCTGTAGCCACACACTTTCTCTGACAGCTGTACTTTCAAGGGGCTGATCACATGACAAATACCACTTCTGTCAGCACTCAAAATTATTCCTTTAGGACTCCTTTCAGGGAATCTTTGAACATCTTAGGAGAAAGTGAAAAGCTGTGTGAAGTCCAGGCCACACCTGTACCCAATTCTGTCAAAGTGTCTTCTATAAAACTATGAAACTCTGGCAGTATGAATTATAATACTCCAATACACATGTGTGTGCATACTGAAGCTGGAAATTCAGGCTGGGCTGCTGGAAGTCTCCAGAAGTTCAGTGTCCTGGCCAGTGAAAGCTGAGGAGTTGGGGCCTTGGAAGCAGGAAAGGAACAAGGAGGAAAGAGGGAAATCAAAAAAACTAAACGAGGGAGATATGAGATGGTGAAGAAAGAGTGTCTGCAAAGGAAGGGCTTGAGGTCAGGCCCACGGCATGCTCTCTATTCAGTGCTCTTGATCCACTTGCACAAACTATTCAGCTATTTCTCTTGATAGCAGGCACAACTTCTGCGAGGTCAGACCTTTGAACAGGGGGGAGGCACTCTGCATAGACATCCCCCACCTCTGTTAGAAGCTTAGAATTTTAAAATCAGATAGTGAAGGAATTAGCTGCACCCATCTTTTTTCCAAACCCCAGCTACACATGATTAGCACCTTTGGAAAACAGATCACCATTTCCTTCAACAGCTGGAAATTAAATGTTATCTACTCTATGTCATACTTTGTGCACTTATGTGACCCTGGGTGCTTTAATTAAACAATGACTCACATTAAGCAACTCCTTTGTTCTATCATAGCATTTTAAAGGGCACATTTGGGAGCTCTAATTTAGAGAAGTTGGTTTTTGTTAGAATAATGACCTACCTATATATTAACCTGACAGAAAGTAAGAGGATATCTTGGAGCAACATGTATAACGTTTCCACAGACTATATATTTAGGTTCTTCTACTAAGTTTTTTGTTTTCTCCAGTTATGTCAAGGATTTGTAAAATGGATATGATATTTCCCAGGAGTGTAGTGTAAGGTTTAATTAATTCACTGAAAACCTGAAAAGATACTAAAGTAACGAAAATTATTATTATTTGACAATGAGCCCAAGTACATACATTTTACATAAAGCCTCAGCAAAACTTTGAGTGATCCCAAATTTGCTGGACAAAAATGAAAAACCAAAGAACTCCAACTACAGAACTGAATCCCTGCACAAGCATGTGTGGCTACCATTATCTTCAGCAATTACTATCAGTAGTAATAGCTCATGAGCTAACAGTTAAAATAGAAGAGACATAGCTGAGACAGGACACAGGAAGTGGACCGGCATGCCTAAGGTCACCCAGCAGCTAGGCAACAGAGCCAGAAACAGGACCTTCTGCATCCCCAACCAATGCTTAAGCCCAGGACCACGGTCTGTGCTACTTCTTGTCAATGGTAGCTGGACTCAGTTACACCAGAGATGAGTTGAGTCCCAACAGTTCATTAGTTTCGCTAAAATAACTCAAGATCAAAGAAAAAGACTGATTTTGCCTCCATACTACTTTCAATAGTTACACCTGCTTTTCTAATATTTTTCATTACATGACAGCATTTCAAATACATTAGTTTAAAGTACACAGATATAAACACAGGTAGGTGTCTTCCGTTTCCTTTATCAGGCTTTTCTACTCCCACCACTGGACATTATTATTAACAACTTTAACATGAATCAAATGCAACATGCCAGAACCACTGCTGGAAATATTTTCTTTTACTCTTTAGTTATTTCCCCTGCTTTGGTCCTTTATGATCAGATAGAATTTATACAAAACAAGGTGACAGATTAGATTTTCTACTTAGCTATTATCTTTACGTATGACCTATATAGATTAAGACACAGTTATTATCCAAAAAGTCTACAACCTGCGCTGTTCTTGGAACAACCTTACCTTTCAACAGCCACCAAAGTAATGGAATGAAGCCTGGACTTTCACTAATGTACTTCAAGCCCTTCAAGTTGATGCTTACGTTGTACAGTGACATCAGCATTAGCCTAAAATAAAATTAAAAAGGTGATTAAATTGGATTCATCTGTGTCTCATTATAGCTACTGAATCTAATATCTGCAATACTCATCCACAGATGGCTCAGTATTTATAAATACTGCAGGGTTAATGTTTGTAAGATTCAAAGACATGGTCACATCAGAGCTGTATAACTACATGAATTTCACATCATGCATAATTTTGTTTATCTGTATATCTAAATCTAGGCATTTAATCATGTAAAAGTCATCTATGTTAACCACCATAAAACCCCACTGAAATCAATAGGACTATTCACGCAAATAGGGCAAGAAAGATTTGGCCTTACAGGATCTCACAACATATGCAAAATAATCCTCTTAGTACTCCCCCGTAGACTTCCTATCCTCCTGATTAACAGCAAATGAAAGGGCTGCTTTAAATAAAATAACACATGCAGAAACTTTATTCAAAATATTAGACTGAACCAAAATTAAATAATTTCCTTCTGACCTTCCACAACCTGTGAATAAAAAAGAAAAGAAAAAAGAAAGCCTTGTACAGCTTTATGACTTTAACATCCAGTTACACATTAGTTAATTATCTGGCACTATGCAATCATGTCTCTGTTAAAGGAAATGTATGCTAATTCTGTACCAATTAAAGCAGCATTCAAGTCATTCTATATTATCTGGTTAAATGTGATTGCTGGAAGACAGCACAATGAAGCAGATGTCCTGGTGCTGAGTGTTCTGAGTTCAGAGGACACTGAGCCCCTCATGGCTAAGTACAGATATTTGGGGAGGCTGAATTGGGTTCAAAATGGCCACCGGATTTAAACTTAGCTCGCCCCAGTGCCAACCTTACACTTCCAGACCCAGTCTGAGTGACTGACAATCAGTCTAAACCTGTAACTGTACAGAATTTCCATGCATGCGAACAGGACTAAAAATTGTAGAACCTGGTTTAAAATAAACCTGGATCTAAGTTTGATACTACATATTTGATTTAGGTCAAAACAGTGCATGGAACTTCTGTGCATTTTCCCTGCACAGCCCCAGGGCTGGGAAAACCCAGCCACTGGCCTCCAGGGCTACTCTTTTCATCGCACTCCCACCTCCTACTCCCCAACATGCACTGGGCTTTTTGCCCCACTGGCCCCTTGGTCCAACACCATCCCCCTCCCCCCAGCCAGCCCTCTCAACCCCCATCCTACAAGGCACTCAGGGTACAGTCACTTTTATCAGCATTCACTACTGCCAGAGCCAAGCAAGTAAGTCCCAGTGGGCAGAGGGGATGGGCATGTAAGTTTGCTGGGGGGAGGGGACCCCACCCACCTGCAGATCATGCCTGACCCCCCCCTCCCCATGGGTCATGCCAGCCCCCACTCTTTGTGGGCCACATCAGCCCCTCTCACCACCCACGGATTGCACCAGCCTCCTCCACCCCACCAGCGGGTCACGCCTGCCCCCCCATCCCACCAGCGGGTCACGCCTGCCCCCTATCTGCTAGCACACCCCCAATTCCCTCCAGCCTGCTGAACCCCCAACCCTGCACCACTAGACCCTCATCCAGATTTACCTGATATCAGGCAGCCATTTTGATTTGATTTAGCCTCCCCCTAATGCCCCAAATGGCTGTACTTAGCTCATAGGATCAAGCTACAAGTATCAAAGTCAATCTTAAAAACCTTTCTAAGCCAAATAAACCATTCACACTACTGTAGCTAAGGCATGCCAGTTTCCAGGGCCGCTGGCCCCCAAGACAGCAAAATGGCTATTACATTCACACACAGTTGCCTTTGACTTCCCAGCCTATGACCAGGTATGAGAGCAGTCTTCACCAGAAAACTAACAATCACATGGCCCTGGAGCTGTTGCAAGACACCTTAAACACTCTGCCACCATACCCCAACACAAGAAAAGCATATTTTTATGTACAATCCTACACAGGTTATTAAAAAAATCCAGACAGCAAAGCAGCATATCACAAGAGCAACTGAGATGCTGAAATGATCCTCACACAAGAGGAATGCCTCCTCAAGTAAGGTGCTTGCCCCATCCTTAAAGAAGGTAAAGTAGCATACACTCCTGCCAAGCACAGCCAATCTCACTGGCTGCTGTGGACAGGACTGAGGCTACCACCCACCTCCTTTTCACCCCTGTGCTTGAAAGTGAGGTCTAGTGTCAGCAGCAGCACCAGACCTTACTTTCCTGCTACACAAAAGGAAATACAAGACAGATAACTGCCTCTGGCTTCTGGGCAGGAAGCAAAGAGGGGACATGTGAGAAGAGAAACTTCTCCCATTTCATTATGCACTTGTTCAGGTTTCAAACACATCAGCCTCTAAGAGCCACTGAAGCATGGCACTTTTCGAGCAACTGCCAATCCAAGTATCAAAATCAAAAAATGGATGATTCCATCCTAAGCTCTGGTGATGCACAGAAACTGCACAGGAGTCACAAGAGACTAGAAAATCCCTTTAGCCCAAGAGCTGCAAAGCGCCCACCCTTGCAGCCTTAAGCAAAATCTTCCTGATCCCTGGTACAAGACATGCATGGGGCAAGTGGAGAGCCCAAGGACAAACCCACATTACTGAGTGCAATGGAGAAATCTGAATGCTGTGGGGCTATTCTGACTTAAGCCAAGACCTGACTGGCTCTGCACCAGAGGATACAAAAGAGGCATATATAAAGCTACCACTTCTCTCTGGAATGCAGCTTCCAAAAGGCAAATCCCAGAATTTGTCCCCAGGTATTTACCTCAATGTTTGAATTGCAAAATAATTGAAAAAATACTTTTGAAAGAAGGGATGTGGCATATAATAAATGGTTATGCCAACCTATCTCAAGGAACCAGAACTGCTTCTGCAAGCATGACTTAACAGGTTTCTGTAGTGCATTCATTCTTGTGACATGGGGACTGAAAAGTCACTCTCTTCCTATGAAAATGTGTTTGGGGAATCCTGGCTCTTGGGGAAGGGAGGGTCCCTGGCAGTGCTAGCCTGATTCGGCACTTACACTGTAAGCTGTATCTGCTCTCCCTGCAGAGGTATGTAAGTGGAGGGAGAGAAACCTCTACCCGCTCTCTAAAGCCCTCACACCCTCTCCCCTGCCCCCACAGGATTACAGAATTTGGTCATTAAAATGTGGCTCCTCTGTGAAACCAGTATTTTTTTAAATTGCCAGCCTTGCAATTGTTAATTGCTACCCTCTCAATCTGAGATCTTACAGAAAAGCTCCACTTTTGTCCTTGCACATGTCATAAGCACTTGCAAAGATCATACAAGTCAAACTGTGACCTCAGTTACACTTGTACAGTTTCACTGCTGCCAAATACATGACTATGCAACCCCCAAAACCTTCATCAAGGTTTTACAGGACATGACTGAAGACAATCTCTGGCCTTTTTAATTAATGATGCTAGTGTCAAAGAAAGAATAAACCCAGCTTGGCTTTTAGGTCAAAGGTAAGTCTATAAGCTGGCGGCTAGACAAAAATCTTTTATTTGCAAAATAAATAAATTTAGCATAGCATCACTGATCTAGACACCTTCAGTGCTACTTTTACAGTCACACTGTACTTTAATGTCTATGCAGAAGAATGAAAATCTAAACACTAGCTAAGTGCCATGTTCAGTCATATAGTTTCCAAACCTCTAAAACTTTCATAATTATCATCTTCCAAACACAGTAATGTTCGCTGTCCGTCTTTCAGAGCTACATGTATACCAAGCTTTAAGCTGTTAAATACACCTGTCCCGACCTTTTGACAGAGATGAAAAAACATATTACTCCCTTCCACCTAAGTTCAGCTAAGTGCCCTACATTTTTACAAGTTGAGTATATCTGGCTTCTATGGGGTTAAAATAAATAAGAGATGTTTCAGTACAACCAGTATTTTAAAACAGTTGTAACACACAATATATGGGAGTAGTATAAAGTTGCTATCTAAGCTGTAGAAAGATATTTTTAATGCAGTGTAATAAACTAAAATTCAAGCTGGATAGCTTAACGTGAAGAAATACAGAAAGTGACTATTCAACAAGTTGTTTAGAAATAAGACCAAGCAGTGAGTTGGGGAGGACTGCAACCCAGGGTATACCCAAGATCCTATTTCTTCAAAGCTGCCCAAAATGACTGATAACACTTGACATAAAGGACTGTGTTGCCACTAAACTGCAGTTTCTGCTGAGCTAAACTGCCCTCTTTAATATTTGATGCTGATGTTATTACATTGTCTTCCACATTAGTCATGTGGTTAGATTTCTGTGTATTCTATGGATGAAAAGATTTATTAAATTTTTTGTCATAGCTAGCAATATTCTAAACAAGCAGAACATTTCTTTTTTTCCTTGGTTATTTCCAGTAAGTTTAGGGCCAATTTTCAAAAGTATTAAGCACACAAAAACAGTTTTGTCCACACCTCTAAAATTCAAGCCACTGATGTACAGCAGACTATTAGCCAGGAGCCTCTGAGGGGCTGCAAAAGCAGCCATACTCTAATGCCGGTGGTTTCCTTACAAATTCTCTCTCATCCTTTTAGTAATGCCTTTCCACTTTTTCTTTTTCTGCATGTCTCCTCTTCTCTAGGAATTCACTATTTGGGAATAGTTCAGAGGAATGGTTAATTACTGGAATTTATGACACACTGTGATTAACCATACTCTTTGTATCTCCATAAATCTTTTCAGAAAAGGTGCTATTTTAATAAAATGGCAAAAAAATGAAAAGCTGACTGACAGACCATGCATTGGAAGGGGGCCTGCATTTCACTGATGGGATAAATCCTGATACCGTCTCCCAGTCTGCATGTTCTGTTTGGGTGAAAAGCTAGGATAAAGCAGTATGAAACAGGCTGGAATCTCTTTGCCCAGCTAAGCCAACATGCCAGGCTATTAGCTCCTCTCTGGCCACTGCTATATCTCAGGGTCTACAGTACAGCTGTATTTTACTGTCCTGCACCAGGTAAAGAGCAAGGGAAAATTTTTTTAAAGCTTTAAGTTCTGTTTTCAGAAACAGGTTTTTGCCAGCCTGTCACTGACTTCCACTTTCAAGTACACATCATTTGAGAATGGCTGCCTAAACTGGAAGAAGTGAAGCTACGTGCATGTGGCACCACAAATGGGCTAGTTAGCATGGGGTAAATTCACTGGCACTGACCAGTGCTACTTAGCCCACCTCAAAAACTTCACACATGCTGCTACCCTGCTCCTGGTTCACCAGGCAGCCCACACAGAGCAGCATAGAGTATCTGAGGATGCTGCTGCCCAGCACAGTAAGTTTACCGTGCATGCACAACCTTCGATTCCTAAGTACACAATCAACTTTGAAAATACGAATCAGGCTCCTAATGAGTTAGGCACTTTTAAGAACAGAATCCCTAGACCAGAAAATCAATTGCAGTCATGGCCCACAGCAAACACTGGAGGCTGCTACAGAGTTGTGCTGTACAATTTTCAAGGCCCACAAATTCCTTGCTTCCCCTCATACAACTTTCCTTGCTTGGGCCACAGAATTCAAACCTGTGAGTATTTACGACTGTCCCTGATCATCCAAAATAAAAGAGGACAAATGAAATAACTATTTACAACAGAAAAGGTTAATATTTCTTGACACGGTCTTTCAATCTGTTCCTCAGTGGAAATGTCAAAGAGATTATAAATGACGTAAAAAGACATTGCTATGTTTGTGTTTTTGCTTTTTCTTATTTGCTCTGCGTGGAGCTAAGGGACTGATCATGGCGTGCTTAAGAAAGCAGTGTGGTTTGTAATGCTGGAAGAAGACTAACACCCTTTCTGCTAGCCAGTCAGAAGGCCTATGCCCAAAGGAGCAGCACATTATTAGTAATAACATGCACTTGCCCACACATAATGTGGAAACACTGCCTGTCTCTTTATGCCACTTTTACCTCTATGCTCTCTTACATCCTATAAACTGAAAATTAAATCTTTTTTGGCACTTACACACCATAAAAGCAAATTCTACACATCAAACTGCTTGATACGCAACATCTTCTAATGTTTAAAATGTTTAAAAGTCATGCATAACAGAATTTTTCCATTTAAGCCTAGCAAATTAAAATAAGAGCTGCATTTGTTAAAATTTTCCTTAACATTAGAAAGAAACGTTGTATTCAGCCCCCTCTACTGACTAATGCAGTGAACTAACCACATAAAGGTAACAAGTTTTGCCAACTACTTTCAACTGTGGATTTGACTGCACTTTGTCTAGAGTTCACTATAACCCATTTGTTGGTCTTTGGCACAACAAGAAAAAAACATTAAAAGAAAGAATAAAATGCAACTGGAAACCCACAAAAGTTAACCAACAGATAAATGTCATTTCTTGAGACTACATAACTGAACATTTAAAAAACTGCCTAGACTTCATGTGGATAGTGTCCTTTAAGTGTAATTCCACGGATATACATCGCATTCCCAAAGTTCCTATATGAAGATCAACAAGATATCATTTTAAATACACTTAATGTAACAAACCAGGAAATCTACATACAACTAACGAATTTCAGGATGTTCTCTGTATTCTTATGACTATTTTTTATTCTGTACTGCCTCACAGTCCTTGAGCTGAGAATCCAAGAATGGCACCAAGATGTCTATCTTTGAAAAGGTTGATGGTTAAAGACTATTATGCATCTGAATAGATCTTATCAGGTTGAACAAAAGAATAACTGTATCCTTGGGCCACAGAATTGTGCAGATAGGTGAGGTTTGGAGAGTGGAAAATCTCCAAACAGGAGAATAAAGAGGTTACTGCTAAGTCTTAAAAACCAGAGGACCTCAGAGATTTGGGGAAGGAAGGGGGGAGAAGACACTTTAGAAGTACTCCAGAACAAAGGAAACCTGCAAAGGATGAGCAAGCTTATGCAGTAAAGAGAAGAGGAGTCCCCTTCTAACTGAGAGACCAGTCAAGGGAGAAAGAAAAAGGCTACGGAGAAGAAAGACTTCATGATTTGTAGGAAAAGCCATGTGCAGGAAGGGATCCTGGATTTGGAAACCCAAGAGAAACAGGATCTAAGCTCAAAAAGCAATAAGAAACAGCGGCAGGGAAATACATGCAGGTATTACATAGTTTCATTTACGCTGGTAGGATTCTTGTGCTAGCTAAAGCAAAGAGTGGTTTGTTTTCAGAATCCTATACAAAGCTTGTGTGTCCATGAGCTTCCACTAGCACATAGCAATGAGGAGGTGAAACAAAATTCCAAGTGCCCACAAGCCTGGGTTCCCGAGGCAAGTATGTTTCAGTTACTGAGGAATCTTGATGGTGAGTGAGCACAGATCCCAAAAGCTTATAGTAGGTGGGATGGCAAAGTCCTACTTCTGTGAAGGGAAAGCAAATACAGATTCTGTCTCACCAACTGGGCAACAGATGTCAAGGGAAGAGTGCTGCAATCTCATGTGGGTGTACCCAAACACTGACACCTAGGGCACCTATATACAAGCAGTGAGGCTGCTCCAACACACTGTAATCAAGCTGCACTGGAGCAGACTCAATGAATAGTCTGCTGGAGCATGGTAATTATCACAATCCAGCAGACTCCAGTGTCTCAGGAGAGTTTTAATTAAAGTGCCCTTGCCACCATTTTTCAGCGCAGGGATGCTGATACATGAGATGCTTCAAGCACTTTAAATAGATCAGCTCCAAGAGTTGCTCTAATTAAAGCACACACCCTCCCCCCACCTCCCAGAGCATGCGTTTAAATGGCACGAGTGACCATCCACTTGGGGGAACTATACTACTACTGTGACCTTAACCTACTGTTTTGTCTTTCCCTTCCATTCCAATATTAAATTCCCCCCCACATACTCTAATTTGATATTTGTCCAAGTGACAAAAAAAAAAATGCACAACAGTCTGAGTTTCATAGATTTCATAGAGATCAGGGCTGGAAGGGACCTCGGGAGATCATCGACTCCAGCCCCCTGCCCGAAGGGCAGGAAGTCAGCTGAGGTCATAGAATCCCAGCAAGATAAGCATCCAATTTACTCCTGAAGGTGTTCAATGTAGGTGCTTGAACCACCTCCGCTGGCAGACTGTTCCA
>NW_017728906.1:43847907-43859851 GCF_001723895.1 Crocodylus porosus
GTGAATAAGGAGCATGGGACAGTGGTCTGTGGGCCAGAGGAGCTCTAGGATCCTCTCCGCAATGTCTTGGATGCGGGCCCCCGGGAAGCAGCAGACTTTATAAATTTATAAATTAATATTCAAGCAAAATGTCCCATGCGGAGTCTGTGGTTGATCTATGGGCTAGATTTGTACCTGTTTTCCTAGGACTGTTGTGGAGTAGATGAAGATTACATCATCACAGAAGATGCTGTCTGGTAAAGTTGGCTATCAGAGCTCCAGTTAAATCTGAAAAACAGGTTTCTCTCACCAACCGCTGGGGTTAGGTTCCTGAAAGTTCCCATAGTTGGCAAAACTGTGGCTGGGAAGACAAAAGCAGCTGAAAAATGGCAGGGGAGGGCTGATGCATGGCCACAGAAAACCATGGTTACACAAAACTGTATACCGTGGTAGACAAAATGGTATATAGAATATTAAGTGTAGATACTCAAAATCATGGCTGGCAAAACCGTGGTTGGCAAGGGAAACCTGTATAACTTTTTTTTGTTTTAGATGTCTTTCCAAAAACAAAAAGAACAACAAAAAGCTCCTCAACCTCTGCTTAATTACAGTACTGTCAATTCCAAGCATTCAAAACTGAGTCAGGACTCAAAAAATCATACTGGCTTAAAAATCACATTACTTGGGAAGAAAAAACCTTGAGTTCTTTTCATTTGCATTGTGGACTTTCAGCATTGTATTTTCAAAGCTTTTCTCCACAAACTTTCCTTAGTAAGATCCTACTAAATGCTGCACAATTTAGCTATTCCAGATTGAATGCTGACTTTCAAACTCTCAGGTTGGGAGAGAGAGTCTATGACAGACATTAAATCAGATGGAGGTAACCTGAAATGACATGTATGTATGATGAATGAATCATTCAATGACATGATCATGCAATATTCATGTTTTTTCACAGATCAACATTCAACAAATTCTAATGCCTACTAAAAAGAATTCCTTCATACATGAATCAAAGAATCAGCACATCCAAATATTTAACTACCTACTAATATATCCCTAGATCACTAGTGTATTCAATGACAGATAACTAAAATGAGATGGATTTTTTCCCTGCTATGTGCAACTCACTTAGGTGACGCTGTAATAGCTGAGGAAATTTCAGAAGAGATTATAATGCATTTCATGTCTTCATTTACTAGAAAGTCCAACTTATTTCATTAAAAGATGATACTTTAAACATATTTATGTTCATTTAATTTCTTTCAGCTCTTCTTCCTGCTTTAAAACTTGACCCACCCTTAAATACCAGCGTCCTAGCAACCCAAACTTTTGCCAATGCAGGAATAGGCCATATCTCTGCATTAAAGACAATGGTCCTTGACGGATCTTGCAAAAAGCTTGGAGCAGAATCTTATTTCAATTTACACACCCACATGGCAATTACTTCATTGCATAATTGACAATTCTGGCACTTAGCCACATTTTGTACTCCATGTGCTGTAGGGATACACCTGGCTACTGACCATACACAGTTGGCTGCATTCTGGGACAGCTCGGTATGTGTGTATTTGAGCATGAGTCTTGAAATTCTTGGCAAAACACGAAATGGGTAGGAGCTGGGACTGCTATCTTCTAGCCAACAGCCCAATGGCTAGGGCAGTCACCCCAGAAGGGGGAGACCCAGGTTCGAGGCCCCCACACACAGAGGATATTTAAACTTGCAACTCTGACTTCCCAGCACAGTGCTATAACTACCAGACCACAAGATAGTCATTATCCAATCCTCTCTTCAGCCTAGCATACTTGCCCAGCTGCCCTTCATATGCATGCAACCTTATCTAATGGAAAACAATATGCACTCTCCAGCTTTGTAGTCCAATGTGGTATGGCTGTAAAGAATGCCTCCTGTGATTATTAATTCCAACCAATGAAGTTCTGCTCCAGCTAAAGAAATAATAGGCCATTAGGAAAATAGCTGTAGTGATGGCAGACTATACTGCAAGTTAACCAGTTTCATTTTTAAACTATGTAGCCACCATACACTTTAAGTTTGGTACAAAATCCTGGCTTCATATCTCCCAGAAGTTGTATCATTGTGTCCAACAGCTCCCGACTGGAATTAACCAGGAACTCACGGCCACATGCCAATGCAGCAACGTCTACAACAGAACACAAAATAATACTACATTAATCACATTTCAAACAAAAAAATAAATTAATAGTTAATACAGGCTCACTTTAATTACTAGTACCACTGACAATAAAGGAACTGTGAAGAATACACTATAGACATATATAAACATAATGTTATATTTATCTACTCAATGATTTTGAGTCTACTGAAGCAACAAACAATATTTATCAATTCTTTTAATAATTATACACTGATAATTAAAATATGTGCTCATGGTGGCCTAGCAATGCAAGTGGTAATGCTATGAATTATGAGGCAGAAGGCTGTATTCAAGAAGTTCTGAACTGGCATCCTCAAACAGCAAAGCAAATCCTTACAGAGCTCATATTAAAGGAAATAAGGAAGATACAGACTGTTTTCTGTTTATTCATCCTGGGTTGCACGGCCACAGTAAACCATTCAAACACCCACAAGGTCCAATTGCAAGATCTTCCCCTACCCTGCATGAGTACTGTGTTGTTCAAGCCCAATACAATATGCAAAAAAAGAAAAGTCAGAAATAAAGTTACTCTAAGGATAAGGTTTTTGCACTGTGGGCGTGTCTACATGTGAATTTGTGTGCACCTGAACTTAATGCGCCTTAACGCAGCTCGCTGGGCAGCCTACCCTGGTAAGCACTCTGGACACCCCCTGGACCCCTTCAGCAGCATAGTTGGGCAGTACAGCCCAGCACCGGCCGAGGGAGCAGGAGCCTCCAGTCCCTCTGGCGCAGTGAGCCTGGCCCCAGCCCCAGTTCTAACCCCCTCATGTTCCTGCCTCTCCACCACCAGATGACAGCAGACCGGAGCTGAGCCTGCAGGGTCCCATGCTGCCGCCAGGCACCACCAAGAAGAGGACACAGCAGGTGCTGTTCTGCAAGGTGGAGATGCTGGAGCTGGAGTGGCAGTTCCAGCAGCAGTGGTCCCTGTCGGTGGGCGGTAAGTTGGCAGAGGGAGCAGGAGACACGAGGGCTCCTGTCAAAGCACAAGGGAAAGGCCCATTGTGACTACCTGAGGGGGATAGGGGCACCACAGCATGGGCATGCCCTTTGCTAGCGGCTCCCCCATACCTCCCCCTCAAGGCACACTTGCTGGCTGAGCAATGCAGCCCAGCAGGGGCAAGATGCCTCACTGTCCCCCCGGGATTCAGGCACCCTTAGAAGCCCACTTTGGGGCTTCTGCCTGGGACAGCAGGAAGGTTGGGACTGCGTCTGCCCCCAATACCACTTTCCCTGTTCCACCTACCTCCATCCTAGGCAAGTGGTTGCCCAGCCTCCCTGCCAGATACTACGGGTGGGAGAGAAGCTCATTTTGTACAGCCTCAGCGCGGGCTTCTAAGGGTACCTGAATCGGTGAGTAGCAAGGCATCCTGCCCCTGCAGAGCTGCATTCCTTTGCTTTGACAGGTGCCCTTGCACCTCCTGCTCCCTCTGCCAACTTACCACACAATCACCAGGACCTGGGGGAACGTCTGTTCACCAGAGCGCCCCAAGAGATGACAAGGTCGAACGGTCACAAACTCCTTCATTGACTGTTTCAGGCTGGACATACGGAAAAACTTCTTTACTGTCCGAGCCCCCAAGATTTGGAAAAGACTGCTGCCAGTTAATTCAGAATCCCATTTGGTGTAACAGTAGCTTATTTTTTCTCTTAAAACTGCATTACTCTATATTTAAGGACATGGCACATAAATAGCCATTGTATTACCCATTCACCTAATCTGGTTAACTTCCTCAAAATCTTCTTACAAAGACTAGACTAACCAGAGTAACTTTGGTTATCTGCAAATTCTGTTTGCTCACTGTTCTACACCCTCCATGTAGGCTAGTGGGCCATTTGTATATGCCACTAAATTGGCCTTTAAAACGACTTAAAGCCCTTTTTTGGGATAATCTCCATAATGGCTTCATTCTAATCTCTACAAGTTACCAACTGGTTTGAGCCCAGAAGCATGAGGTAATATGTTCTTCCCAACTGTTTGTAATCTCTAACTCTCAACATCTCTTATCCGTATAAACTTCTAATCCCTCTTTGAAGCTCATTAAATTATTGAACTCAACTGCATCCTGTAACAATGAGTCCCAGTCAGTTTACATGTCAAGTGAAAAAGTATTTCCCTTAATCTGTTTTTGAATTTGCCATCTTTCAATTTCAATACAATTTCGTTATTGTGTTGTAAAACAGGGAAAATAGATGTTCCCACTCTACCTTCTCTATACTAGTTATTATTTTACATACTTTCACTGGTCTCATTTTATTAATCACTGTGTATAGGTAAACAATCCCAATATTTTCATCAGTCTTCATCATACTGGTTTTCCATGTTCTTGACCAGTCTCACAGTCTCTCTCTGAATCTCTTCTCAATAATATCCTTTTTGATATGGCATGACAGTATTACACAGTGTATTCCAAACGAGGCCACACTCCTGATTCAAATAAAGGCATTATAATAGCCTCCGTTTTATTCACCATAGCATACCTTATAAATATTACCATAAGATTTGCTTTTATGACCCTGGCTGCAATATCTTGCACCCACTGATACCAACACCTCATTCCTGAGTTGAAACAGTTAATTCAGAATCCCATTTGGTGTAACAGTAGCTTATTTTTTCTCTTAAAACTACACTGCTCTATATTTAGGGACATGGCACATAAATAGCCATTGTATTACCCATTCACCTAATCTGGTTAACTTCATCAAAATTTTCTCAAAATCTTCTTACAAAGATTAGACTAACCAGAGTAACTTTGGTTATCTGCAAATTCTGTTTGCTCGCTGTTCTACACCCTCCATGTAGGCTAGTGGGCCATTTGTATATGCCACTAAATTGGCCTTTAAAATGGCTTAAAGCCCTTTTGTACCACTTTAATGGTATACCTATTTACACATGTTCGTGGCATAATGTGCTTTAATGGCACAGCTGTTTACAGTGCATCAAATGACCTTGGGACGCAGCAAAGTAAAACCTGTCTGAGGTGTTTTAGTTTGCCACCTTACAGCCGCAGAGGGAAGCATTGGGCCCCATGCAGCTCAGGGGCTGTACAGGAAAACTATGCAGGCAGCCCGGCAGCAGCCTGCACAGGCAGGCTTGACTGAAGGAAAATAAATAAATAAATAAATAAAAAGTGGTGAGCCTAATATTTTTTTTTTCTTTCCCTCCCCAGAGCCTGCCTGCCTGAGCTGCATGGGGGCCCAGTGCTTCCCTCCGCGGCTGCGGTACCTGCAGGTGGGTGGTGCTGCTGGTGGCGGGGCACCGCCACTACCATGGAAAGAAGCACCAGCCTCCCCCTGCAGCTCAGGGACCTCTCAGACCACTGGCAGCTCACTCTCCTCTCCCTGCCACTGGAGAGGCAGGTAAGGATCAGGCCTGACCCTTACGTACATGCTACAGGGTGTTATTTTGCCCTAAATTGAGGCGGTGTTTTTAAAAAATCCACTGCTTCAATTTAGTGAGAACTAAACTGAAGTAAATTCACGTGGCATATACAAATGGCCATGGAGCTCAGTATTCTACCTCCATGGGCCAGATAAATGATGTTGGGCTAGTCTATGGGCCAGATCCCACACAGGGCCAGCATTCAGGGTGAATCCAGCAAACTAGCCCGGTCCTGTATCCCAGATCCAGCCACACACGCCAGCCCACACCCGAGAACTGGATCCAGCCACGTCAGCCCAACCCTGCACACTGGACCTGACCATGGATGCCAGGCCTACCATGTGTTGGTACAATCTAGTGCACAAGGTTGTATCATCCAGCTCATGTGACTCCTCCTGGGTTGGGACCACTGTAATTCAGGATTCAGAAGATATCAGGGGAAAGTCCAAAATTTAGCATTTCCCATGAAGCCCCAGAAAACTGCAGATTGGCCAGAAATGGCCTGAAACCATGGGGGCGATGGGAAAAAAGGTGGGGAAAAAGGAAAGGGAAAAAAGTAGAAAGAAAAAAACCTTACCCAAAGCACAGAGAAAAAAAGGTGGCAGAGCCCCAGAAACACTATATAAACCCCATGTGTTTCCAGGGGCAACCTATAGATTAATGATCATGTCATTAATGATGGAGCTCAGCCAATCAGGTTGCTCAATTCCCGGCTTTGACAGGGAGCTTAAAAGACCTGCCCAGAGCACAGCAGGTAAGTATCCCACTGCCACAGGGGCTGCAGGCATAGGCATGCTGGGTACCTGCCCCCACAGCTTGGTGTGGGGTACAGGGTACACCCCCAACTATATCATCCCCTCCAAGGCTTTGCTTAACTGGCTGGATGTGAGGTGAAGTTGGGAGGGAGTGGGGAGCATTCCCCACTGCTGGGTGCGTGTTCCCACAGCTTGGTGTGTGGAAGGGGCTTCTCCTAGCCCAGCTCAAGGTCTCCTAAGCCCCTTTTTCCTCTGCTGCCACACAAGAGCAAAGGGGAATTTCCCTATCCCCTTCCCTGTGCAGTGGGGCTCAGGAAACTTGTGCTGGGCAGGGGGAAGCCTCTGCAGCAGGGCACCCTGAGTCACACAACCAGCTGTAGTGACAGGCACCCAGCATGGGTCTCGTGAGCCCCGCTGCAGAGAGAAGGGGAGGGCAAAATTCCCCTCTCCCACGTGGCACCAAAGGAAAGCAGGGCTCAGGAGACCCTGCACTGGGCCAGGGGAAGCCCCTGCCCCACACCCAGCTGTGGAGGCAGGCACCCAGCAGGGAGGAACCCTTCCCCCACTCCCTCCCAGCCTCACCCCACATCCAGGAAGCTAAACAAAGCCTTGGCTGGGATGATCTAGTTGGGGATGGTCCTGCTTTGAGCAGGAGGGGAACAGACTAGATGACCTCCTGAAGTCCCTTCCAACCCTAAATGTTTGTGATTCTATGATTTCAACACTTTGCACAGTGAAAGCTGAAAAGATGAGCAAGAGTAGAGTGAAGACACCCCACGAAGCAAAGAAAAATTCTGCCATGGATCAAGTGAAGCAGTTTCCTGCAAGCACTCTTCATACAGATGGTAGCAAAACAGGTGAAGAGCAGCCTGTGTGCTGTTGTTCAATAGCAATCACCCCCATGGGCTGGTTTCCTCAGCCAAAGGCGTGGGAGACCCTGCCATGAAGAATAGCTTATATTAGCTCTGGCAAACCTGCAGGGAACCCGCTTTTTCCCCCATCGGAGCCTGAATTCCAGTGGTCCTTAATCAGAGGTCCAGATATTTGGCAGCAGAGGAGCAGTAATTAATGATGCTCCCACACCCCCACCACCAAATTTCTGGACCCCTGAGGAGACCCAGAAGCCATATGACATGGAATTGCAAGCTAGAGGCAGAGCACAACTGCAGGCTATTATAAACAGAGTAAATAGTGTGACCTGTATTTAAGGCTGTGGCACACTTCTCATTGAAAAACCTTGTTTGAAGTTTCCTACAGTTTTGCCTGACTTCAAGTATTTGAGCTGAAGTTTTCCATGCTTAATATCTGCTTCAAGTTGAATTTTTTTTTTGGGGGGGGGGGAGAATATTGCTTAGACACTATTAATATTTTTATATCTGCTTTGTTGAGAAGATTTAGCACTTTCATGCTTTAGGGCAGGGGTCACTAACTGCTGGCACACGTGCCAGAGCGTGACACCCAAGGCCATTTTGCTCAGCATGTCACAACTGGCCCATGCTCTCGGCAGCTGCTGCCAGCCTCAGAGCCCAGGCTTCCTGCAGCGGGCAACCAAGAGGCTGCAAGCCCTGCTGCAAGCAGCCTAGGCTCAATGGCTGACAGTAGCTGCACAGAGCCTGAGCCAGCTGTAGCTGGGAGGCTGCAAACAGCTGTACTGGCTCCATGCAGAGGTCCACATGCACCCAACCACCATGGAGCCCAGCCAGGACTCTGGAACCCAATATCTTAGAACAGACAACAGGCAGGCTGCAGACAGCTGCACCAGGCTCTGGGGCACCATCCATGCCAGCAGCAACTGCACGCGTGCCTTGGAGCACAAGGCAGGGAAGAGGTCAGGGCAACATGACCCCAGCCACTCCCCCACCATCCACCTGGAGGCACACATGCAGCCACTTCCAACAGCAAGGACTGTGCCCCTTGCAGCTCCCCCACAGTCTGCCTCTGGCAAACCAAGTCAATGCATGGGCTGGGGTTTGGGTGTTTTTGGCACTGTGGCCAAAAATGCTCTCAACCCCTACTTTAAGGCAAAGATTTGCAATTTGGCATGAGGTTATTCTTGTACAGGGGTGTGTCCACACTTCGTCCAGTTGTAGACCTCAACAGTCTCAGACGATACATGCGGTTTAGATTCATAGAGTCAGAAGGGACCTCAGTGGGCCATCTAGTCCGACCCCCTGCCCCTGGCAGGCAAGAAAAGAAACGTCAACCTTGGGGTCATGTGATCCCAGCCAGGTACCTGTCCAGTCTCTTTTTGAGGACCCCCATCTGCTTGAAGACCCCCAAATATGGGGCGAGCAACCTTGCAAGCCCATTCCAGATTCTGGAAACCCTGAAGGAAGAACTTTTTCCTTATGTCCAGCCTGAACCTTCTCTCTAGTAGCTTATTCTCCTTGTCGTTCCAGAGGGTGCCCTGGTGAACAGATCATCGCCTACTTCATGTTGCTCTCCCCTTATGAATTTGTATACCACCACAAGGTCCCCTCTCAGCCTTCTCTTGGAGAGGCTGAAGAGGTTAAGGTCCCTTAGCCTTTCCTTATAGGGCCTTCCCTGCAGGCCTCTAATCAGGCAAGTGACTCTTTTTTGGACCTTCTCCAGGTTGTCCACATCCCACTTGAACTGCAGCATCCAGAACTGGACACAGTACTCCAGCTGCGGTCTGACTAGTGCCGCATAGAGGGGGAGAATAACTTCCCTGCACATGTTTGTGAAGCACCTATGGATGCACGACAAAGTGCAATTGTCTCTACCAACTCCTTCATCACATTGGCAACTCATGTTCATCCTGGAGTCAATAGTGACTCCAAGATCTTTTTCTTGGTAAGAACTCAGCAACTAAATTCTCTGATGATTCCATCTACACCGAGTCTGCTCCATCTCTCCATAGGTTTTACAAATTTATCAGACTCTGCATGCACCATTCCCAGGAAACCAGTTCAGCATGTTCCATTTCCAGTCAATTCAGATTTTCTAGGTCATTTACGTATCTGGCAGCCAGGGCTCTCTACAGCAGCATTTCTCAACTTGTGTAGGTTGCTACCCAAAAGGGGATCACAAGAATATATAAAAGGGTTGCCAACAAACTTTAAAAATTGATCATGTTTTGCATATCCATTTGCTGGGCATCCTAATAAACAAGGATCTGGGTTTTCCATTTACCGCAGAAAACACGTATTTTCTACCTTAAAGGAGAAAATAATTGATTTTCTCCTTTAAAGGAGAAAAACGTGGGCTCCTCACAGGCTGGCAGAATTCAAGCCTGAAAGGGGCTGCTTGGGGTTGGGAGAGCAAGAGAAGGGCAATCAGGCAGGACGCATCATGTGCATGTATACACATACACTTGTGGCAACCAGGCATTGTGAAGAGTCACTCCCACAGCTCCCCATAGGTAAGTCTATGACACAGGGAGAAGCAAGGCAATGTGATGGGCAAGGGTCCAGGGCCACAAGCGATGCATTGGTGGGCATGGGGGGGCACGTGCCCCCACCCCCCAGATTTGTGCACCCACTGTGGCCATGGGCCTGCAGCCAAGCAAGACCAGCATGGGCAAGAGCCACCTCCATGGCCCAGCAGGCAGGACCTGGCACAGGAGGGCAAAGCAGTGTGACAAGACTCATTGCTGCCACTGCTAGGCCCCCTGCACCAGCTGTGCAGCCAGCAGCACAAAGATTAATGGATAGGAAGTGTGTGTATGTGGCGGGGGGGGGCCTCCTGCCCTCACCTCCTTCCATCTCCAACAGCTTGTACACCAGGCCATGGCTTTACCCTGCTGCCATGGCCCAGCCACCACCACCACTCCCCTCAGGCTGTGGCTCTACCTGGGACAGAAGGTGGAGTGGCAGGCAGCATGAGTGGCCTGAGAGGAGTGGGGAGTGGTGGCCAGGGTATGGTGGAGGGGTAAACCCACAGCCCAGTGCATGAGCGGCTGGTGGTGGGAGAAGGTGAGGGCAGCACACCCCTCCCCCCACCATCTGTTACTGCTCATGCTACTGCCATTGCAGCTGGAACAGGGGTCCAGTGGCAACAACAATGAGTCTCACTGCCCCATTCTGCCCTCCTGCACTTGGTGCCCTCCTCCACTGAGCCACAGACATGACTTCTGCCCATGCTGATCCAGCCAGGGTACAGCCCTGTGCCTACTGTGGGTATACAAGTCAGGGTGGGGAGGGGGGCATATGCCCCCCCTGCCAACCACATCCACCCATGAACAACTCATGCCCCTGGCAGCTGGGGCAGCACAGCAGCAGTGGAAGCATGGCAGCGGCAAGCAGGAGCTCTCACAGACACTGCCACCAGTGGCAGTGTGGGGAGGAGACGACAACCACCCACCGACACCACTGGTAGCATCAGCAGTAGCCAGCAGGGATCACTGACTGCCCGCAGATGCCACCAGCAGTGTCAGCGACAGAGTTTGGGGGTCGTGAGCAGCAACCACCCACAGGTACCACCGCCTTTTTGTAGGGGATGCAACACCACACTCAGGGGGTGCATGTGCACCCACATGCACCCCCTACGTGTCACTCCTGCATCCACCCTCTAGCCCACACACTGTGGGGCTGGGGAGCAAAGGGTACCAGCAGGGCTAGGAGGCTGTTTTCTACTTAAACTATTTACTATGTCAGGACTGGCCACTGATGTTTACAAACGGGTCCTGGTACAAACAGAGTTGAGAACCACTGCTCTAAAGCACCAATGACATTTTTGAGTGCAGAGAGGCTATCAGAGTTTCCAATGGTGAGCCAAAAGCAGCGAAGCATCTTAAAACAAATGTAAAAAAATTAAGAATGGAGTGAAAAGGAGTGAAGCCTGCATGGGGCTATCGACAAAAACAGCCATGGTTAGAAGGGGAACACAGAAAGAGAAGTGAACCAAAGGAAAAAATTAAAAAGGGTTTTCTGAAAAAAAAATTAATGCAATAATGTAACAGAAGACTGTATAATAATGCATACTCACAAAGCTACTGTGTTTAAGTTGTACAGCCAACCATAATTCTAGCATTCCCTAAATTTTGGGTGCTTGAGACCTCTGCAAGTTTTTGTGTTCTTTTAATTTGGTTTTTCAGAGTGAATGCTACGTAAATGTATAAACAGGGGCATTAAAAAGTTATAACATACTTATAATAGGTATATTGTTGTATTTTCTGTATTTCTCTTAATAGACAGTCGTTCACAGAGCCACTATGACACCTGGATTGCTACCCTACTCAAAACAAAGTTGCAAACTCAGGTCCTGCTGCTATGTACATAAAATTTATGCTGTTCATTCTAATATGCATTACATTGCGTTTATCAACACTGAATTTCATCTACCATCATCAGAACCATCCTACTAATGTTTAGATCCTGCTGTAGGTCTTCACAATCTTTTCTGTTCTTGACTAACTTAAATAATTTTGTGTCATCGTCAGCAAATTATGCCCTCATTTCAGGAGAGCACAAATCTCAAAAGTGTCCAAATGAACCACTTTGCATGCCAAGAGTAGAACTAAAATAGCCATCTCTTCAGCTTCCAACCTTACTTCTCACCCTAGATATTGAGTTCCCCTGATAATTTCTTGCGAGAGACTTTGTCAAAAACCTTAAGTTTAAATAATCAGCCCATGTTTTTCTATTGGTGTTACAGTAAAAGTCAAAGCCCTGTCTAAATTCTGGTTTCAAAGG
>NW_017728906.1:43860931-43869443 GCF_001723895.1 Crocodylus porosus
GCCCTCCAAGGAGGAAATAAAGAGTAGGGCCATGCCAACTGCCTCAGTTCCTTCATCAATGGAATTCTGGCAATAACAGACACATTAGATGCAGCTGTGGAATTTATGTTCTTGGTATGTTTCTATGAATGAAGATTTCTTGGACTTCCAACAAGTATGCTCTTTCCAATGTTGCCAAGCAATGTTGTAACATCTGTACACACAGATGAAAAGTGTATGGCTTGCGATGCAGGACTTGGGCATGACTGATATTATACCTAGATGCAGAGTGAACCTTATCACTGATTGAACACACAGATTTCTAAGCCAGTCTGGGGCTATTATATCTATCTTGGCTGAGTTCTGCTTTAGCTTCCTGCATATCATTGTTAGTATCAAAGCTGGAGGAAATGCATCAAGGTTTAAGAAACACAGAATCAGGAACACACCCAGAACTGACTTGGAGATCCTGACCTTAAAGAGGTCCTTGAAAAATATTGCATGGATTCCATCCCATACAATCTTTTAGACACAAAGGTGGACTTAAGTGCCTAGTGTGAGATTCTATTGTATTCTGCTACGGTCCCTGAAAAACTTTCAGTGAAAAAAGTGAGTGGGTCCCCCTCCTTGCTGCCTTTTTATGACTCAATCTGATGGGTGAGAAGACAGGATAGTACAAAAGTAGATGCATTCATATATTTTCATGACTTGGAAGAAAATAAAATTACACTTCCTAGACACCTTTTGGGTGGAATAGAATCTAGCCTTCCCCCTTTTCATTCAGTACAACATATCTAGCTGCTTGCCCCATTGGAGACAAAATGAAGATGAAACCTATTACAGAACTTGCTCATGCCCAGAACAGTATCAAAGGTACATTGTTATTTGCAGAGCTGCTTGTGTTTAATTTACAAACAAAAAAGTTAGCATCTGTGTATTTAGTTCCAAAAGATGATTTTGTCTTATGTTCAAGTCATGAAATATACCTGCATGTCCAGGTGCTGTTTGGAGCATGCCCCTTATCCAGAATGCTTAATCAGACATTATGCCCAAGATTTACATATCTACTCAACTTACTCCTCCTAGAATGTTTCTAACTGCTTCTTCACTGCTAGAGACGCCCCATAACAAAGTACATACTGCTGCTCCCATTCCTGTACAATACTCTGCCTGCTGCAGTAGTTGCTGTTTTTCCTCATTCAGCTGCTGTCGAAGAGTTAGCTTCTCCTGAAATTAATATAAGAAGAGTTGGGGAGATTGATATCAAATTCCATTTCAGATCATCCCTAGTACATTGCAGCCATTCAATGAGGGAAGCACATTCAAAATAGTTCTGATGAGTTACAGAACAGTCCTGAGTAATGAGGTTGTGCACACTGAGAGGTCAGCAGGAGTTAGGAGCCTGCCCTGTCCTACATAGCCCGTGTAACAGTAAAAGACCTGAACCATAATTGCTAGTAATCCACTAAGACTGGAATAGCTGAGACAGGGAGATCTTAGAGGCAGGAAGACTGACTGGAATGGTAAAACAGCTCCTACTACATAATAACTCTCCCTCTCACTGAAAGATGCATTTTAGCAAGCCAACTTTTATAGCTTCACAACTATATCGTGTATCTCAGGCATTTGTGATAAAGTTGCTTAAGATCCAGGATAAATGCCCTAGATAGAAAAAAGACGTGTAGCTTGTCATTAAGTAGTAAGAGATAAGATTTCCCTGACACAGGGGCAGATTAAGTTCTAGGCCTGAGAAATGCAGGGGCCTCCAAATTTAGGAGCACAGAACCTTGGATGCAAATAGCTGTTTTACTATATAGCTGGCTGCCTTTGATGGAACTCACTGGTTTCATGCTTCATTCACTCTGCAATCAGCAACACAGAACAAAGACCTTGAAAAACAAAATTCAATGAAGTGTGGCAGTATTTTGGATCTGCAAGCATTTCTCTCAACCAGATGAAACCTGGCACAAAGGGGGCTATGAGCAGCAGATGGTTTCAGATCTCATTTAGTCTGAAATCATGCCCTGGTTGAAAGGTGTGGGGATTACTGCTGGAGTCTGTGGAGAGAAGGGAAGACTGGTGCAATCTCAGTCTAATCTCTGCATCTGTAGCAACTAGGCCATGATGAGGAGGTAGGATTGGTACTGGGATCCCAAGAGCTGAAATTTGTCAGGGAGATGGATGTGTGAGGATATGCACTGCACCCATCAATGGAACAGCTACTTGAGAGTACCTTGGGAAGCAGAAACAGACAGTCAGGCACAAGAAAGAATGCCAAATCAAGGGTGAAAAGAAGGGAACATGTACTCCATGTCAGGTGTCATCTACCCCTCTCTTATTTGGGGTCCTCATTTTCAAACACATCACAAGACAACTGTCTTGTCCCCGCCCTCTGCAATCCATGATATCCCATCCTGCTAACTTGACACGCGCAAAGGGAATGAAGTGAGCAGGATGTTTTTATGACGTGCTGGAATAGAAAACAGACCCAAACTCACATGAATAAAATGTATCTTCACGATTTTACTGAAAATCTAATGACATTAGAGGTCTGTATCATAATTTTTGTAGTCGTAGGTTCAAAAATTCTGGAAGATTTAGTGCCATGTCCTATTCTGCCTAAAATGTGTTTAAGTGTTACTTGGACATTTAAAGTCCTGATCCTATTCCAGCACTAAAATTAAGTGGCAAATTTTAAATCTTAACCCACTCTACACGTCTAGACCTGTCCTGCTGTGCAGGTTCAAGAAATACCCTGTATGCCTACCTTAGCCCTTTACACTCTCTTGCAATCCTAATCTGCCCAGGAAAGCACATGAATTCTGGGCAAATCTCACTTAAATTCCTGAAATTTTATTTGCAAGAGGAGAGCACACCCACATCTTAGCCTAATAGCCCAATGGTTAGACCACATGACTAGGACCAGGAAGTAGTAGATCCTGCTTCTGGCCCTCTTCAATTAAATTTTTTTTTTTACTACACCATGTTTAGCTTGTACTGATCATACCTAATAAAGAACGCCTTGCATTCAAAAGCTTGCCTAACTCCATACCAATGAAGCAGTTGGTCCAATAAAAGATATAACCCTAAGACATCCTTGCCTCTTGTTGATTCCTGGACCATCACAGCTTCATCATTTTTAAACTACCATGAAAACCAAGTTCATTTTAAAATGGAGCCTGCTGTAATTTTAAGAACAAAATGGCTAAGTTCAACCAGACTCATCAACTGTTCAGCTACTACTCTTCATCAGCACACTTTTCATTCTACTCAGGTATACTTAACCTTCCTCCCATCTTTTTCTTTTTTTGTACAGTCTTCATTCCATGCTTAAATTTTCCACCTAGGTGCTGATACTCAGTAGTAAGACACACAACTTCAGAGATGTCACAACTAAATAATACAAATCCAAGAGCAAAGCCACAGCAAGTACTTCAAACTGTTAAATTGCCATAACAACAAACAAATGAAGTAGGGAAAACCAGAAATGACATTTAAAAGATTGGGGGGGACTAATCAGATCTGCAGAAACAGCAAATAACTTGGAAAGAAGCAACTGTACAATAGGTTTAGGTCACTGAATAGTTACTATGTTATTCAGTGAAAATATCTCAGGGTAGGGTCAAACTTCATGACTGTAACAGTACTGAACTACGCAATTACGGGATGACGGATAAGAAAAGAACAGTGAACTAAATGTGACGTTTATGTTTCTTATTTAGCTCAGAGAGCTTCTTAAATTCCCTAAACAGGCTATAGAGGATTCCAAGGAAACTTTAGAATGAAAAATGATGATTCATTATTGACCAAGAGAAGAGTATTACCTATCCAGGAAGCCTATTTTCTCTCTTGCATCCATACCAATGAGTCACTGTTTTCAGACAGCTTGATAAACATACAGAAAACAATTCAGTGCATTCCTGAGAATGCCTCAAGCTGATAATTTTGTCCCCAAAGCTCCAGCATCAGCACTACTATGAAAGCATCATTACCTATGTCAACTAAAAGTGTGTTTTCTTTAACACTGTAAAAAAATATTCTCTCTCATAATAACATGCAGAGATACACATTTGTTTTCATGCTAAAGATCCCAAAGGACTACTGCAAGACAACCTACTTTTGAAAATGCAGCACAGACTATCAGTACGGATTCCATAAAACTGAAAATGGAAGGGAAAGCTTTGGCTAAGTCAGTGGTGCTCAATACAGTCTGTGGACCAAATCCATTCCATGGGGCTCCCCACACATCCAAAAATTGGTGGCAGAGATACAGTGTTGCCACCTCCATTAGTGGGAGAGGGGTGGTGGTAGCGTTACTTGCTACAACTCCCCCATTGCCAAATAACCAGACTAACGGGGAACCGCGCACTAGCCTCCAGACTGACCCCACGCATGGGATCTCCTTGGCTCGGTCCCACACTACTTTGGCCCTCAGGCCAGAAGCTTGACCACCACTGGGCTAAAAACACCAAGAAAAATGCCTGCTCTTATTAAATAGATCACGTTTTATAGAAAGTCTCATTCAGGAGAAACCTTACACAGTAAGTTGTCTGGTATTCAGTTTGTCGTGTTTTTATGAACAAGAGTTAAATCGTCTCTGTCAAGATTTAAATCAGAAGCTTTAACACAGATATTTCCACTCCACTGCTTACACCACTGAGGACTTATTTACATGGGAAAATACAATGGAATACTTACTGGGGAACAAGCTATCCTGCAACACCTATTCCAGACTTGCACTCCCTAGGGACAATTATTTCAGAACAAGAGTGTCCATATATGGAACTATTATGGAGTACTGTATTTACATGAACACAAGTTGAGGTTTTTTTCCCTCCAATTCCCACAGGGGCAAAAAGCCCCTCATCTTATAATAACATACAAGAAAATACAAAATACACTGTCTATAATTAAACTGCTGCCAAAAACAGCATGAGCTCAGAAAATTAAACCAACTATGAAGCTCATTAAACACAGCCAACACTGAGCATAACTATAAAACACATGGCACATATTTGGCCAACGTGATGATGGGAACCTTTTGGATTTTTTTTACCTTTAAAAAACAAACAGTGGGTATTCCCTCCAGAGGGAACTAGCACTGGGCCTGGAGGTACTGCAGTACTAGGCCAGCTCCGGGGGGGGTCCAGAGCTAGCCCCAACACCCTCCCAGACATTCACTTTCTACTGGGAAAAATCACTGCTCTCCCAGGTAAAACCACAAGGATACAGGTGTTCAAGGTTTTTCTCCCAGAGTAAAAATTGCTCCCAAAGGATAAAAAAACCTGAGAACAACCAGGGTTAAACCACTCCCAGAAGAGTTTATCCTGGAGAGTGTACATCTGTACACATTCTAAGAAACACATACACTATGCTCAGCAACTGTGGCATGTGGTTTCACTGTGTACACTGAAATGCCCTTACAAGGCTCTATATATTATCCAGTTTGAAAATGAAATGAAACATTAAATTCAAAGGGGATAATTCCTTCAAACAGCTCTAGATGTCAGCTGTCTCAAAAGATAATTTAACAGCTTTGGAGAACATCCAAGCAGCCTTTTTTCATCTTGATACAAAGTACACTTTGACACAGGTCCACAATGATTTGCATTAAGCTGGATTCTAACTAAATAATACAAAAGAAAAACAAACAAGCAGGACATTCACATCCCAAGGGAAAGCTAAGCTAAATGTGTTCTGTTGTTGCTGACATGCAGTTTACACAGCATGCAGGCTCACTAATTATGTTGGAGACAGTACAGATTATGGGACACAATGGTAGAGCGGGTAAGGCATCAATTTATAAATTGAACCATAGTTAAGACTGATCCATAGCCAACCCAGCTCTAAAGATGTACCTGTCACACAGGCTAGGGGGTCAAAAAGCAGCTGGACATGATCCTAGGTCACATCACTTCCTTGTGCCATGCTGGCTACAAAAACTGGCATCAACACAAGCTTGATAAGTTGATAGGCCCATGACAGACTTCTGACCTTTACTTAGATAAGGGTGGCCAATCTGTGGCATTGGCAGCCTGTGTGTGTGACACACCGCTGATCAGGATAGGAACAGGCAGCTGAGCAGCAAATAGAGCAGGTAGCAGACCTCAAAGCAGGAGATCAGGCAAGGAGTACAGGACAAGAAGCAGAAAACAGAGCAGTAGATTGGGCAGAGGAAGGGGATTGGAGTGGCACCTGGGGAGAGCAGAAGGTTAATTTGTTACACGTCCACTAAAAGGTTTGCTCCTACTGACTTAGACTATGATATACATTCATACCTAGTCGGGAAACAGTTAATTCATTACAGCAGTACAACTATTATTTTATGTCTGAAAACCAGAAATAAAAGTTATTTTAGAAATATGCAAAATAGCAAAAGGGAAAGAAAACCAGACCAAAGCGTGATTTTGGCATAGATGGTTTGCCTTTAAGAGGTCAGCTTTGAATAATCACGAATATTAAAATCACATTATACATTGGTATTCTTAGAATACGCGCCTTTCTTTTCTAGAACAACCTTACAAAGAAAAAAATTAACAGTTGAACCTTTTTGTGTACAATTAAACATTTACTTGGTTAGACAAAGACAAGGTCAAGAAGTTTTTAATGTTGTACAGAATCTATAAAACGAAAATGGATTTTATCTTAGAAGAGTAAACTTAATTTCCCTGGACCTTCTACTAAAATTCAAGTATAGATACAACCCTTTTTTGTGAACAAATGTACCTTCTTCTCCCTCATGCAATCTGCCTGGGCTGTTTCCAGACGGGCTTTGAAGTGTTTACAATCCATTCTGAGCTGCTCTAGTTCTTGCTCTCTTTTCTCCATACCTGTAAAAAGAATTTAAAGAAATTAAATATGTAGGAGTTAAAAGCAGCCATTTACATTAAGGATGAGCATATCTTAGATGCAGTGTGAAGAATCCATTTGAAATATTTGGTTGTGTGCCTCCTCCTTGTGGCTAGGGAAGTCTATAACAATTTTCCATGTTGTTAAACGATTATTACAATAATGGCACTAAAGTAACACGCTTTTTTATTTAAACTGGGCAAAACAAGGTAAGTCAAAGCAAAGGGTAAAATTTATTTAATCACAACGATGCATACTATGCTTTGGGGACAAAGCATAGTATATTACAGTAGAGCTGAGCTCTGGTTTGCTCGGAACATTTCCGTTAATTGCTGCAGATGATCCAGCTCCTTTTTACCAAAGCGTAGCAGTAAGTATGGTGACATTCCCTGAGCAAAATCAGAATACTACAGATCAAAGTTTATAGTGTGCTAGATAAATGCTAAGAATATCAGGGGATAGACAAGTATAAAAACTGTATGGATATCAAATGATACAGATACAAGCTATTAACAATACAGCTATTACCTCTGCATGATTTTATAGCAACACAATAGTAGCTAGTATCAAAACTGCTTGAACTCTGACCCTGTTTCAAGGGTCAAAGTTAGGGTGACCTAGCTCACTTGTATCACTACAGGTTCACGTAAACATAACGGGTAGGAGTGCACTGATAAAGATTTTCTTGACCAGTACCAATGGCTGATTATTAACCAGCAATACTGGCAGATACCAATGCAATACACAATTTACAGGGATGTAGCCTGGCAGCTTAGAGCAGTGCCCTGCAGGTAAGTCTGTGAGGGAGGGAAGAGGTGGTAGGGAGGCGGGGCAGGGTAGGTTGAGGCCCCCCACAGCAAGGGAGTGGGGCAGGGGTAGGCACTGCCCAGTCGGGGCCAGGAGCAGGACAAAGCCACAGGTGGCTCGTCCAGGGGACACAGGGGGAGGTGACGCCCCACCACTGTGCGTACCCCTGGGAGAGGAATGGGGGCATGTGCCCCCCTGGATTTGAGCACAGTGCAAGGGCAAGCTGCCCATTGTAGGCTCGTGGGCCGCACCAGCCTCTTACCAGAAGAAGAGCTGGACCAGGGCTGCACTCAGAGCAGGTGGGAGAGGGGAAGGGCAGTGCTGGTGGGCTACAGCCACCCCAAAATTCCCCACAGTAACCCCTATCAGTGCTGCAGATTTCACAGATTTCATAGACATTTGGGCTGGAAGGGACCCCAGAGAATCATCAAGTCTAGCCCCCTGCCCCAGGGGCAGGAAGTCAACAGGGATCATAGGATCCCAGCAAGGTAAGCATTCAAGTGCATCTTGAAGGCGTTCAAAGTAGGTCCTTGAACCACCTCTGGTGGCAGTCTATTCCAAACCTTGCGGGCTCGGACAGTAAAGAAGTTCTTTCTTATGTCCAGCCTGAAATCGGTCGCAGCGGAGTTTGTGACCATTCAGTCTTGTCATCCCTTGGGGAGCTCTGGTGAACAGACATTCCCCCAGAACCTGATGAGCACCCTTGATAAACTTATAGGTGACCACCAGATCACCTCTGAGCCTGCACTTTTCCAGGCTGAAGAGTCCCATGGCTCTCAGCCTATCATCATAAGATCTGTTTTCCTGACCTCTGATCATGCACGTGGCTCTCCTCTGGACTCTCTCAAGCTTCTCCACATCCTTTTTGAATTGCGGA
>NW_017728906.1:43869883-43881647 GCF_001723895.1 Crocodylus porosus
GCCCTGGGACAGGACCTTGAGGGACCCCACTGGTAACCATGCACCAAGACAACTGGCTTCCATCAACCACCACTCTCTGGGTCCTACTGTGACCCATGGATCATGGTGAGGTCAAGGCTGCAATTAGCCAGTTTTGCCAAGAGGTGATCGTGGGATACCAGATCAAAGGCTTTTTTCAAGTCAAGATATATGACATCAATCTCTTCCCCCTTGTCCAGGTGACAGGTCACCTGATTATAGAAGGAAATGAGATTGGTCAAGCAAGACCTATCCGCAACAAACCTGTCTTGGGTATCCCTCAGGATATTGCTGTCAGCTAGTCTGTTAAGAGTGGCCTCTTTGAAAATCTTTTCCAAGACCTTCCCCAGGACAGAGGTCAGGCTGATGGGCCTGTAGTCTGCCAGATCTACTTTCCTCCCTTTCTTGAAGATTAGCACAACATTGGTCTTCTTCCAATCTTCAGGTACTTCTCCAGAGCACCAGGAATTCTCAAAGATCCATGCCAGGGGCTGAGCTATGATGCTTGCCAGCTCCTTGAGTACCCTGGGGTGTAAACCATCAGGGCTGGCTGACTTGAAGGTATCCAGCCTGTCAAGGTGTTCCTTCACAAGGTCAGCTTTGATGGAGGGTAAGGAATCTCCCTCGCCTGGGCCTCCCTGATCCACAGTGGGCAGGGAAATCCCATGGGACTGATGAAAAACTAATGCAAAGTACCCATTTAGCATGTTTGCTTTTTCATGGGCATCAGTTATCAGTTGTCCCATCTGGTTTAGCAGGGGTCCAATGTTGCCCTTGATTTTCCTCTGACTCCCCACACATCTAAAAAAGGACTTTTTATTATCCTTGATATTTGTAGCTAACTGGAATTCCATCACAGCCTTGGCTTTCCTGGTTTGCTCTCTGCAGATCTGGACCAGAGCACAGTATTCCTCCTTGGTGGTGGTTCCAGTCCTCCATCCGTTGTAGGTCTTCCTTTTAAGACGCGGGGGGTCCGCCAGTCCCCTGGAGAGCCAAGGGGGCTGCTGTGACCTTTCACTGCCTTTCCTCCGAGACAGGATGGACTTTGCTTGCACATCCAGGATTGCTTCATTGAGCAGCAACCACTTGTCCTGAACTCCCCTCCCCTTTGGGTTGTAGCCCCTTAGGGCCTCGCTGACAAGCCTCCTGAGCTTGTCAAAGTCAGCTTTCCTGAAGTCAAGGACTTCTGTATTACTGATTGACTTGCCAGCTTTATGGCAGATGGTGAAGATGATCAGCTCGTGGTCACTGTCACCCAGCTTCCCTTCGTTCGTTAGGTCACTAATTAGGTCATTGCCGGTTGCCAGTACAAGGTCAAGCAGCGCTTTACCTCGTCGGTCCATAGACTTCCTGCATCAGATAGAAGTCATCTACGCATGAGAGAAAGCTTTGCGACTGCTTGGATTTGGCTGAGTGCTCCTCCCATGAGATGTCTAGGTAGTTAAAGTCTCCCATAGCAATCATGCACTGGGAGCACGTGGCTCAGCTAATTCCCTGGTAAACTCCTGGTCAAGGTCTTGACCCTGGGTAGGGGGTCTGTAATAGACTCCCACCATAGTATCCCCTGTGCTATGTTCCCCACGGATTTTAACCCAGAGGGTTTCAAGTCATCCACCATGGGTGCCAATGTCGGCTTGCAGGGACGCGTAGCTTTCCTTGACATAGAGAGCTAAACCTCTGCCCTTTTTGTCCACTCGATCCCTCCTGTACAGGGTATAGCAATCTATACCTGTGGCCCAGTCATGGGTGGAGTCTCACCAGGTCTCCATTATCCCCATGACATCATAGTTTATTCCCCAAGCTCCTGACATTTGTGTATAGGCACGCAAGTGTCCCCTTGGGGGCCCTTGCCTTGCCTACAGATTATTCCAGAGCTGCAGCAGGGATGGGTTCCCTTATATGCCTTGGGTTGCTGGCTTTGCAAGGGTTGCTCTGTGGGCCAGCAGTGGCAGTAGTTCCCCCATCCCCCAGCAAGCTGTTTAAAGACCGGGGGAGCAGGTCAGCCTGTAGCGCCTCATGACCCGGCTGGGAGCATTCCGAGCCATGTCCTTGGTGCCCACATGGATAAAGAGCATGGGATAGTGGTTGGCGGGCTGGAGTTTAGGGATCTTCTCCACAATGTCTCAGCTGCAGGCTCCCAGGAAGCAGCAAACTTCCCAGGCTAAGGGGTCAAGGCAGCAGATTACCCCCTCAGGATAAAGTTTCCCACGACAAACACTTTGCATTTTGTCTTGGGGAGAGCGGGGGTGGTAGCTACAGTAGTGTCTGTGTTGCCTGCAGGAGCTGGCAACACAGCAGGCTCTGCCAGGGCTGCAAGAGGTTCGTACCCCTTGCAAAGCTCCAGCGGGGTGGAAGCCTTGGTGCGGCAGGCCCTGGGGCCCTTATCCACCTTGGTCCAACTCCATGGCTGGATAGAATGGGAGGTCCCCGAGTCCTCCCTTTTCCTGGAGGGAGAGCGAGGTCTAACCTCCACCTCCCGGGGGAGAAGGGCCTGGTAGTAGGAGTCGATCTCCTGCTCACAGTCCCTGATGGCACGCAGTCTCTGGAATGCGGCCTGGAGCTTCTTCAGCTGGCATGCCAGAGACCCCAGTAGGAAGCAAACCTCACAAGGGGAGGTGGCCATGCTCCCGGCCCCCAGAGCCTGAAAAAACGACAGGCAGCCCCCGCAGCCGAGAGACAGAGGCTCCATCTGCGTGGAGCTTGGAACCATGGGCTCACACCAGAGCCAGGACCAAACTACACGCAGCATTTATCAGTGACATCATTAGCTACATGGGCCAAAAAAGCTGATTGCCGACGATGTTAATTTTCCTTTTATCATTACTGATCCAATATGCAACTGATATATCAGTGCACCTCTAATAACATGTACAGTCCAACAGTTGTTGTGCACTTCTGAGCAGCAGCTCCCACACCCTTTTTAGAAAGGCTACCAACATACCCTCAATTTAAGGCTGACTAAAAATAATACGAATCTTTTTAAAAGAAAAGAAAAGGAAAAAAGCACAATCATATCAACAAAAGTGATATCCTAAAGCATCAGGAATAAGGCTTATTATTAAAAGTGTTATTATTTGGCATGGGTACCAATGGCTGGCATTCCACTTGACACTGATAGGAAGGACAATTCTGAGCCACCTGTAAGAGATACAGCTCAATTCATCCAGCACTTTTTCACCATTCTTATGGTTTTTGTGGGATGTTGGTGTTCTTCCATCTGGGTGTTTGGCAGGTTGTTTGCTGTCCTTTCTATATGGCAAAAAGCATTTTACATTATTTACGGTTAGCTTCAATGAGAAATTATTTTTCTATTCTGGTATCTGATATTATGATTGGTACAAAAAACCAACCTGATATCAACCCCATTTATCTCCTTCATCCCATGTTTGAAAGACAGGCTGGTCTTTAAGCCACTAACTCTTGTTACTGGTACTTTGAAGTGATCCCTTAGGGCTTCAATGCAGCCTTGCAGCATCACCATGTGCACTGTTTACAACCCTTGTGTCTGGCTGCTCAAACTTGAAGAACAAATAACACCACCTCCCCTCGCCCTCTGGAAGGCAAGGCATTCCCTTTGGTTTCACAATGGTTGTTCATAACATCACAGTCTGCAACAACTCCAGATACACCACATACCTAATTTATGTCCCACCTGCTCAGGAGATCTTCAGTGCCTCTTTCCAACACCTAATATCACTCTCTACCACTGCTGGGCACCTGCATGTTTCCTTGGTGTACTCAGATGTGAAATTACTATATCTAATGGTGCAAAACTTAACTCTGACCATGTGACAACTGCCTCTGCCAGTAGGGAGTGAAGAGGTTTAACTTGGCCCGTACCACTAAACACAGTGGTATTGGAAAGATACACCAAGGCCTTAATACCACTGCTGAAGGAAGATACCCATCAATAACTGCAAAGTCATAACTTCCCTGATACAAAAGACATCTTCTGTCTTTTGTAGCACACATATATCAACGGTGTCCCACGATAATGGAACATCAACTTATTGACAGACTTCTAAAGTAACCACTTGAGATTGGTAATAAACTGCTTTAAAAATCCACCTGGTTGTTGCTGACTATCAAGAAGTGAAAAGTAACAACAGTTCTTCTACAGAAGTGACACCAATTCCAAGGCTTATTCGATTTCGTGACAAGAGGATGAAGACGTTTCTCCTTGCTTATTTATGGTGGGCATTGCTGACATACTGTTGCAGATTTTAACAGACAAGCATATAATAAGAAAAAATGCTACACAGCTGACCTGAATTCCACTACATTTATACATAGTGCCAAATCCCTGTATGAATCCAAGTGGACTCCCCAGGCTCTCTCAAATATTTGTGATATACGCCGTGATCACAGAAGGGGTTATAAACTGTATCCCTCTCTGGAGGTCATTGGAGTCTAGCCACCAGTTCAATACAGAGAGAACAAGATAGTATTGGGACTTACTTTCCCTTCAGATACTTTGATGGGGGAATAAACTGACTTGAACCAAAAATGGAATAATCTCAGGTGAAATCTGGCAAGTGGCACCATATACATACAACTGAACTTATGGACTAATAATGTGAGGCAAACCCATACTAATGTGATTTCACTATCTTCAAGAATAACAGGAGTGAGAGAAATCTGTCCTATGAAAGATAAGCCCTCACTGACATAGAAACTATTCTAGCCCTCATGAATGCTATTGTCTGTGATGGGGTAAGTGACCACTTCGTATAGTTTACAAGAAGGTCTAACTGGACAATGGGAGGAACTGCATAACCAAAGCTGGTTAAACACTCCTATTGCAGTCTGCCTCTAACCAAACTATCTTCACAATACATACACAGATGCCCTCTTTCTTTATTGTATTATCACCACTAGAAAGATTGCTCTGTGTCCTGCCTCAACCCATGTGCCAGGAAGAGCTGGGGCTGCGCTGGGTGGCTGGCAGCAGTGGCAGTGCTGGGAGCATAGCTACAGTGAAATTTGGGATGCCTGCAGCCCCTCCCAGTGCCATCGGTGCCTGTGCTGAGCCCATCCCCTCCTGAGATGAGCTGCACAGCACCGGCTCCAGCCCACCTGCCCAGCCCTGGGGGGCTACATCCTCCCCACCCTCCAGGTGTACAAGCAGGGGCAGAAGCCACACCTGCCCATGAGCCATGCCTCCATCCCACCCCCCCTGCCCTGCCCCGGGCAGTGCCTACCCCTGCCCCTGCCTCCCTCACCACAGGAGGCATTGATCTGCCCCCCTCCACGCCCCTTCCCTCCCTCCACCTCTTCCAACTTACCAGTTGAAGGCAGCTCTCCATGCTGCCAGCTCTACTCCTCGTTGCCTGAGTGCTGCGCTGTAGCTGCACACAACACAGGCATTTATCGGCCAAATTATCAGCCCCATTGGGCCAATATCCGATACAGCAAATTTTCTTTATGTCAGTACCAATCCGATATTGGATTAATGCATCAGTGCACCTCTAGCAACTACAAAAACACATGTTGCGGACAACAAGCGAGGCGCACCGATCCACAGGGGAGACTATATTTTGGTGCACATAACTCCTACAATGCACTGCACAAAGCAGCTGACTGTGGGCTTCCCCCACACTGATCGCATAAGAAAATTCTGGTATAAAAAAGGTAACTGCATAAGAGCAAATTTGCACATACAGAACCCGCATGAAAAGAGGGAAACCAGAATCAAAAGCCAACCTTGAATTTAAGACGACACCTCCTCAATGTTTAGATTCTATACATGGAATTTGTTTTAAATTTATTATAAATTTTGATGTATAGAATCTAATTATTGGAGTGCTATCTTAAATTCACCCTCCCCTACCACTGCAGAGGGGCAAGCAGTGGCAGGGGAGCAGGTAGCAGGGGGCAGACAGTGGGGGAGTCAAGCAGCCTAACTCCTGCCCACTACCACTTACCCACCCTGCTGCCTGCCCTCACTATCCCCATGCCTCCACCTCCTAGCACCATCTGAAATTTGTAAAGACTAGCAATTAAAAAAAATACAAAAGTATGGAGATGCATATCTTAAAATACATTTTGCAAATCACTTAAAATCATGTTTAAAAAAAGAAGGCGTTTCCCATTTTTGCAAAGCAGAATGAATATTTTCCTGACCTTATTTCTCTGACCTTCCTTTTTGCCTGAAAATGGCAGCTTACATTGAATAACTAAAGTCTTTACTTTCAGCTATTTTTCAATTTGAGGCTTGTTGTTGTAATTTTTATTAAATTGTAATAAAAATTAAAATGTTTATTGCTGGACACAAATCCAGTTCTTTACTGGAACATCTTAAGCAGGAACAAAACTCTAAAGCCATTTATTCAAATTGTGCTGTATGTCTTCAGAATAGTAAGTACTGAAAGTATTTACAATTGCTGCTAATGTAACAGAACTCACTTGTTTCAATAAGAAGTGATTTCTGGAAGCTCTCCAAGACACTGCCATTCAGTATTTTGGGTAAGAAATCCCGTAATTGCATCACTTCAGTTGTAAGCCTCTCCAAATCTCTTTTTTTGACTTTAACAAATTCCTCTTTGGTCTCAGCCTTCTGAAACAGGACACAGAACAAATCTTTGCTAATATGCAATGATCCTTTATTTGTATTCCAGTACCAATCCCCCAAATTCCTTTCTATGCACAAGTCCGTCTCCCTCCATTCAGTAACATTTTTAAATTTTATTTTGAAAGCAAAATACATCTAGGAGGTTTTTCAAACCAAGGGCCTCAGAGATGGGAACTCAATTCTAAGCCCAACCTTGTTGCACTATGACCAGAGGCAAAACACATTCCCTCTCTCTGTGTCAATTCCCACCTCTGAAAAGGGTTTCATTTACCTCACTGAGTACACTGAAAATTAATTGGTCATTTATACAGCACTCCAAAAATATGAAGAGCTATACACACACTTAGCTTTTGCCTTCTGAGAATGCCCTCAGATCTGAGCATGCCCTCTGGTTATAGTGTAGCTTTCAGTATTTTTAAAAAAATAATTCCAAGACTTTCTAAATGATTGCAATCCTTTAAATTGGGATGATTCTTTGATTGAAAATAGTTACAGTCCCTACAAAAAAAATCAATTAAATTTATTTTTTTAAAATAAATTACATTCATTAGCGAAGCAAGCATAGAAGTAGTTTCATTCTGAGTTAAGACCAGCAAAAGGTTAGGTACAGAGGAGTTGCAGCTTATTGCTATGGTATTCTTTTCAGCTCTGGAGTCTGAGAGTGAATCCTGATTTAAAAACACAATTTAAAAAAAGAAATTAACAATTAAATAAAGCAGGGCTGCTGGGCAAAGGGCCCACTATTATTTTATGTAATAACATACCAATTAAAGCAGAGGTTGGTAGCCTTTTACTGCTGCAGGCCAGAATTTGCAACCTAGCCCCCTGTTGTAGGCCACAATTTTCCACCTTCCAAAAAACCCAAACTGCCTGCGCTTACCTTCACCATTGATCCCCAGCCCCATCAGCCGTGAGGGTGCAGACACAAAGAGCAGCTGAGAGGGCTGAGCAGCAGGGAGGGCTGTGGGGTGGTGCAATGAAGAGGGGACAGGCAGTCCAGCATTGATGAATGCCACTGTGAGCCAGGTCAGACCTTTGTAGGCTAGATCCAGCCTCTTTGTGGGCCATACCTAGCACACAACCAGCAACTGCCAGGTTGCTGACTTCTGTTAGAGCAGTCAAAGAGCAAAACAGAGTTCAATTCTCTGCTCAGCTTGAGTTATTTCTCAGCTCTAAGGAATGTACCCTGACCATAAGGTTATACAAGCTAGCACTCTTCACCCCTTCTGCCGAAGGTAAGCACCTTGCATTTTCTGCCGCATGCCAGAGAGATTAAGAAGAAAAGGGAAGATGACTGTAGTCTAGTGATTAAGGCATTTACTTAGGAATGGGAAATCCTGTGTTCTAGTCCATGTGTCCAGTACTGTATCTACATTTTGTCCCAACTGCTATTATATAAAATAAAGAAACCGTTCTAAGATGAGGAACTGGAATCCAAAAATACCAACTCCCAGATAAGTGCCATAACCACAGATTCTTTCTCCTGCTTCAAAACCCAACTCTCTCCGTCTCTCACCTGATGAATCTTAACAGTCTTGGCTGTACCATGCACAGCTTTAAGAGGGAGCAAGACACCAGACCCTAGTCAGACTTTTCCAGCCTCATGGTCAAGGCATTCTCCTAGCACTAGAAACATGGGCTTGACACCCCTCAGGCTGAGAGCCTTGAATACGGGCCTCTGACTTTTTATGAAAAGTGCTCTAGGCAGGCATCACTGGTTCCTCCAGAGACCATGTTTTAAAAAAAGAACATATTTTTCAGAGAAGTCCGATTCTGTCAGTGCATTACTGTGCCTCTTAATGGGACTCAAGTAGGGTGATGCCTAGTTTCTGGATCCAGGTTTAGATAGCAGATGGGAGCCAGAATGGAAAGAACTGCACAGAGGGAAGAAACCATGGAACTTTCTAGAGAGCAAGAAGCACTAGAAGTGTTTATCCATCTCCGAGAAGTGGCAGCAGCTTAACAGAGGGCTTTCCGGATTGCAATTTTGGACTTTGGTGCCTAAACTCCCAAATTTGCACTTTGGTGCCTAAACTCCCAAATAAGATTTTTGCTGGATCCTGACCCACATCCAAGACACCCCACTTAAGCAAGAGTGAAAATAAAGGTATAAAAAGTAAAATTCTTTACTTAGACTGTAAGTTGCTTGGGACAGAGACCAGCTCCTTGTTACAGGCTGGTACAGTGAGTGGGATCAGTGAATCTGGGGATCCTAAATCCCAGCAGATAAAATTTAAACTGGTGAGATCAGGGGATGGCAACCTATGGCCCATAGGCCTGATCCGGCCCACGGAGCTACCGCATCTGGTGGCCATAAGATTCAGCTGCTCTCACCATGCTGTTATGGAGACAAGTGCCAACTGCAGGCAGGTCCTGGCCCCCTGGGGCCAACCTCTGGCCCTAAACAGGTCATTCCAGCCTGCCGCTAGGTAAGACCTGGTGGTCTACTGCAGGGGATGAGAGCAGAAATAAGCCTACTGGGGTCTAAATCAAGTGGTGCTCAACGTGGTTGCCTGCCAGGCTGGTTGGGCAGTACCCAGCCACATCCAGTGGCCCTGATCCAGTACCTGTGACAGGTGTGGCAGAGCCCCATCCAGCCACACGGAGGGGGCAGAAAGCAGCGCAGCCCTAAAACAGCTATGTGAGAAAAGGGGGCAAGACCAGGCCCTGATGCACCTGTGCAGGAGGAAAGGGAAGCCCACCAGGTCATGTGCACCCTCTCCCTCAGGGGCCCCGTGTGGCTCCTCAGACGGGACCGCCCTCCCCCACCCCAGACGGCGCGAAGCAGAGGGCGGTGACGTCACCATCCCCAGCGGATCTCAACGGCTGGCGGGGGGCACTCGCGGCAGCTGTGCAACCTGCCCCCCCAAGCATGCGCACTACCTGGCTCTCGCCCACGAGCCCCACTCTTCTCCGCTTCATAGCACCAGCCTACACGCTCCACCCGCCGCGCCGCGCCCACCACGTGACTTTGCTTCTGCCCGCGCCCTGCCGTGATGGGCGGGGCTGGGAGTCAGCGCGTTCTACAGAGCCAACCCCTCCGCCCGTGCGTTACTCCCCGAGCCTCATGGCACCACCACGTGACTCCCTGTTTATCCACCCCGTGGGCGGGGCTTGGAGTGGCGCGTTCTACAGAGCTCCGCCCCTTCCCTCCTTGGAGTGGTGGGCGGGCATAGTTATGGCTAGGGCCTGGGCTGGGAGAGCGCGTTAGAGGTTGGTTTAAGCTCTAAGGGGGACCCCAACTGGGATTACAGCATCCAGGGATAGGGGGCTGCGGGTTGGGAGTGAGGGGCCATGCTGAAGAAATGGGGCCAAAAATGGGGTCGTGCTGAGGAAAAGTTTGGGATGCACTGCTGTAAGGAGCCTGAGGCTACTATCCTTTCCAGCTTGGGAGTCAGGGGTCTTGATCCAGTTGTCCTTGGGAGTCTTGTTTTTCCTGGCCCCAATGCTTCCCTGCAGCCAGGAGTTCCCTGGGTGCTTGATGGCAAGTGGTGAATGCTAAGGTGGTTGTCATAGAGGACAGGCCAGTTGTCCTCTGTCTTCTACTCACACAAAACCTGATGCGTTGAAGAGAAAAATAGAGGACATAAAGGTGTTGAGTTTCATATTAATACAGGAAAGAGGACAGAGTAGCACAAAACCAGACTGTCCTCTATGATGGCCACCCTAGGTGAATCCTAGAGTCACAGAGAACCCAAGGATCTCCAAAGGGCATCTAGTCCAATCCCAGTCCTATGCAAGACATGCTATACAAACCACTATCTCAGCTAGACATAATAAGATTCCCCTATTGCTGACACGAGAGAGCTAGTGCCCTAACCTGCCACAGCTCAAGCAGGAGAACCTCAGCAGCCAACATCCTGCTTCTATGAGATGTTGTCAACAGATGCTCAAGAGAGGCCATGCCCCGCCCGCTGCAGAGAAAACCAATGCCCCCCACCACCCATACCAGACTGACCACGGGTACAATTCCTTCCTGATTCCAGATGTGGTGATGGGTCTAACCCTGAGCCAAGGGACCGGGCCCTCTAGCCAGGAACCCCTGACTTTGGCCCCAGCAGGAGCATTGGCACAGCCTGTCGGCCTGCAAGCTGCCTTGACCTAGCCAATGCCATTTTGTGGAACGGATATCTCATTAGCTGCAAGGAGAGGAGTACTTAGACAGCATAAACAACTCTTGTAGGCAAAACAGAATGTAGATAGCTGTGGGATGTAGAGAAACCTAAAGGAATAGCAAAGCAAAATGAGCCCAAAGGTAACTTAGTAATAAGAAAGTTGAAAAAAAACAGAATGGGGGGGTGACATATTATGAGGAAAAAACAGCAGTCAGTCAAAGGTAATGGGTGAGAACATATAGCATGACCGCATATGGGACATACAAAAGAGGGCTGGCTGTAAAAGGGTAGACAAGCCTAAGGAAAAAAATTAAGTTTGGGAAGCTGTCACTGAACAAGAGAAGACTATGCTGGTTGAAACCACGACTGCCCAGTGCCACGACAACACCTAGCTAGCTGAGTTGTCATGCATCGTTCAGAAAGCCTACCTAAGAATACCTTTATGGATTATTGAAGGTTGTTTAATATCTTGATAGACTGTTTGGGGATGTGCTTAAATACCGGTATTGCTTAAGTGTTCAATAAATTAGGATTTGAGACCAAAATAGTGTCACTGATCATTTTATTCCATTCACACCACCCCTTAGTCAAAATTGAGCTTAATAAGCCCAGCCCCAATCCCCAGCCTTTGCTGCAGCCAACCCCCAATGCCTCTAAGGGAGGCTTAAAAATACCCTGACATGTAGCAGAAAGGACATGCGGGGTGGGAGGGGACAACCAACAAAGCCCAGATGCATGGGAAATACCTATAGTAGAACACAGGCATAGCTACACCTAGATCATCCCCAACCAATGGCTGCCCAAGCTCTTCTTGAACACCTCTGGTGATGGAGAGTCCACAATTTCCCTAGACAGTCTACTCCGCTGCCTTGCTGTTCTAATATTGAAGGCACTTTTCCAGATATCCAATCTAAACTTACTTTGCTGCAACTTCAAGCCATTGGTCTGCATCCTCCTCTCTTGCAGAGAGAAAAGAAGTGCTTTCCCTCTTCTTTATGGCAACCCTTCAAATATTTGAAGACTGCTATCATGTCTCCTCTTTAACACCTTTTCTACAAAC
>NW_017728906.1:43883780-43888847 GCF_001723895.1 Crocodylus porosus
AATATAGAGTGCCACGCCCCCACCTTTCCTTCTTATCCTGTCCCTCCTGTACAGCCTATAGCCCTTGACATTCACCACCCAGTCACGCGTTGGGTCCCACCACGTTTCAGTGATCCCCACTATGTCCGGGTTGGTGTCAGCTAGCAGGAGGGTAAGTTCCTCCTGCTTGTTTCCCATACTACGTGTAGTTCAGTGTGATGCCCTGGTCTGTCTAAGTTGATAGACTGAATACAGTGCCTGGTAAAATGTATGAGAGTAAAAGTGATGCTGTAGCCATGATGGTCCAGAAATTATGCAAGAGGCTTATCTAATTCTATCTCAACTATGCAGTTGGTCCAATAAAAAATATTAACCAAAGAAAAACTTGCCTCCTGGAAAATATAAGCACAGCTTGCATTTTTCCTCTGTAGATTATCCAAACTGAATTTTATTTGTCATTGTGTTGTTTATTCAACTAGCTTGTCATTGTGAAGTTCCTCAGATTCTTCTTTGATCCTTACTTCCTTGTGTAGGACCTTGTCAAAGGCCTTTAAAAGGCTAAATTATGCTAGCTGACTATCTTTTATTAATTTTTTTTAATGTTCAAAGAACTTTGAAACATTTATCTTTTCACAAATCAGATCAATTAAAACTTACCCATAGCATAATCTTTAAAACCTTCTGTTGTTTTTTCTAAATTAATATTTCAACCTATTTGCCACATTTAGATGCAAGAGTTCACATTTCCTTTATCGCTCTAAATGTCTTATAAAAATATCAGTAGGTTATAATAAGAAGAGTAAGGAAGAATAAGGAAAATTATTAAGATTTTTGCTTAGACAGACACTGCCAATTTTCATTATAGTAAGGAGTTTTTTTAATGATTGTTGCTTTGAAAATTATACTTACTGCTTCTAGTTTTTGTAATTTTATATTCACATTTTTCTATCCTATGAAAATATTTGTCTCTTTCCAGTTGTATTTGGAAAAAACATTGCACAGACAATGAGGCTACTAAGGCTGTGGTCCTCCATGTCTTCTACAACTGGCCTCTTGTGCCTGCATAGAGCATTACTGATTTTCAGTGGGTTCCATGTGGAATTAGGAATGTTACTCTGTGGAACATCTTATAAAAATGGGAGTTTAATTAACAATATTTAAAATGTTGTCCAATGGGCAGAGTAAGCAAACTGAAAACAAATATTTTTCTTTTTAATGTTTAGTAATCTTAGATGTTACTTTATAGAAAATAAAAATCATTTCAACAAGAAGTGTGATTTGAAAACTGGTTGAATGTTTTAATGGTAAAGATATTCACAAGGATTGGGGGAAATCCAAATGCTTGGGATTACAGCTACACCTGAGTTCCAGGTTTGTAGCAAGGTCCAGGACAACAAATCACACTGCAAGATCAGGGCTATGAATAGATGAGGAAAGCATCATTACTGGTTTTTAGGAATCATAGGATGATCATAGGAAAGTAGGGCTGGAAGGAAACTTACAAGGTCATCTACTCAAGCCCCCTGCTCAGGTAGGATCATCTGTGACTAACCCATCTCAGCCAAGTGTTGGTCTAACCTATTTCGGAAAATTACCAAGCATAGAGATTCCACAGCTTCTCTAGGTAGCCTGTCCACCCTCATAGTCAGAAAGTTCTTCCTAAGCTCCAGCCTGTATTGCTTCTGCTGTAGCTTAAGGCCGTTGATCCTATTCCTGTCCCTAACAGCCACAAAGAAAAGCCCATCTCTGTCCTCTCTATAATCACTCTTCAAGTATTTGGAGACTGCCGCCCCCACCCAGTGTTTTCTTCTCTAGCCTACATTACCCTAGTTCTTTCAGCCTCTTCTCATAAATCTGGTCTCCCAGGACCCTTATCATTTTTGTTGCTCTGTGCTTGACTGTTTCCAAACTGTCTACCTCCTTCCTGTAGTGTGGGGCCCAGAGCTCAACATGGTACTCCAAGTGAGGCCTCATCAGTGCTGAATAGGGTGGAAGAATCACTTCCCTTGATTTGCAAGTGATGCTTCTGTTAATACAACCTAGTATGCTGTTGGCTTTTTTTTTTTTTTTTTTTTGCAAGAAGAGCACACTGTTGACTTGCCTTCAATTTATGGTCCACCCTAGGTCCTTCTCTGCTGTACTGAAGCCTAGCTACTCATTCACTAGTCTGCATTTGTGCATGTGGTTATTCCATCCCAAATGCAGGACTTTGCACTTGTCCTTGTTGAATCTCATCTGATTGATTGCAGACCATTACTCCAGTCTGTCCTGATCATTCTGGATCCTAGCCCTGGTGTCTGAAGTGCCACAATTCCACCCGACTTGATGTCATTTGAAAATTTGCTAAGCATGCACTTGATCCCATCATTCAAAACATTAATGAAGATGGTGAACAAAACCAGACCCAGGACAGACCCTGAGGCAACCTCACTAGATACCTCCTCCCAGCTAAATACTGAATTACTGAAGACTACTTGCTAAGTACAATGAGCCAACCAGTTATGTATCCCACTAGCAGTACATTCATGTAATCTAGATTACTTTAGCTTGTTAATAAAAATGTCATGGGAGACAAGCCTTGCTAGAGTCACCATGCCCACTGCTTTCCCCTCATTCACAGAGCCTGTCACTGTATCATAGAAAGATATCAGGTTGGTCAGGCATGACTCGCTCTTGGTGAATACATGTTGATTGTTCTTGACTGCCTTGTTCTTCTTTAGGCATCTTACAGCAGATTCCTTGAGGACCTGCTTCACGATTTTTCCAGATATTAAGTTCAGGCTGATAGCTATAGTTCCCCAGATCCCCCTTCTTCCCTTTCTGAAAAATGGACACTATACTTGCCTCTTTCCAGTCATCTGGGACCTCATCCAACCTCCACAAGTTTTCAAGGAAAATAGCCAATGGCTCTCAAATTACCTCAGCCAATGCCTTCAATAACCTCAGGTGCATCCCATCCTGGCCCTGCCAACTTGAAAGCATCTAGCTTCTCTAAGTAGTCCCTAGTCTGTGCTGCTATTACTATAAGATGGTCATCTCCTTTCCCATCTCTGCTGCCAACTGCACTTGTCATCTGGTAGCTGCCCCTATTTATGAAAAATGAAGTAAAAGACATTAAATACTTAGCCTTCTCCACATTGACTGTGACTAGATTGCCTTCTGCATTCTTTAAGGGCGATATATAATCTCTGGTCTTCCTCTTACTTCTGATGTGCATGTAGAATACTTTTCTATTGCCTTTTATGTCCCTTGCCTGCTACATCTCAAATTGTGCCTTGGCCTTCCTAATTTTCACCCTGCATGCCCATGCAATACTCTCTTAGTCTTCCCTAATAATATGACCGAGTTTCCACTTTTAATAGAATTCCTTTTTGAATTTCAACTCCTTGACGAGCTCTCTGTCTAACCAGGCTGGTTTCTTCTTGCACTTCCCATTCTTCTGTCACATTGGGATTGTTTGCTCTTACTGCCTTAAAAAAGCCTCACTGAAGTGTAGCCAGCTCTTCTGGACTCCTTTTCCCCTCAGGCTCACCTCCCAAGATATCCTGCTGACCAAGTCCCTGAGTTTTCCTTGGCCAGGGTAAATTCTGAGCAGAGAAATACACAATATTGGCCTCCCATCATGCCAAAATACCTACATTAATTTCTGCAAAATGCTTTGAATATTTACATTTCTTTATTCATAGACTCTTATGCAAGTGTATGCTATATCTGGAACTAGAAAAGAAAAGAGGAAAAATTATAGTTTTATCTGCTATTCAAAAGTAAAATGGAGAAAAAAATTAGGTGGCCCCACTGTTTTTGTAAGTTTTAGTCTTTATTATGATGGCCATTATGAACTACATCTTTTGGATTTTATAGTCTGAATATCTTGTTCGACATTCTTAAAATAGAAAAATATATCAAGGCAGGCTCTTCTTATTGTAACATTGTAATCCTATATGAAAATCCCACTTTGCCCCCAGACAGAAGTTTAAACTAAAACAAAACAAAACAAAACATAGAAACAAAACCAAAATATATACTTTTCAGGTAGGACAGATGAGCTTATGGTTAAGAAAATGCATAGAAGCTTAGAAAATCTAAGTTCAGCTTTATGGGACTTCTGGCTAAAGCCAGGCTCTGACCCTACAAAGTATTCTTCGTGAATGAAGAGGTGGGAGGCAAAGGCTTCCACGAGCATGGATCCATATACTTACTGATTTCTAACATCCTTATTTGAAATGAGAATAATAATATTTCTGCATGTCCAAGGATGTTAGCAATGCTGGTCAGAGTCGGTCACAGAGATGGTGACAACTGTGTTGCTGTTATTATTAAGATGTGTAAATCCTAGTACAAGAGGAAACCCCTGCCCCTGTTACCAGGAGAGGTTGAATAGGTAAACTGTCAGGGATCAAGCAGCTAATTAGGCAATTAGCTGTACTTGGCACTAGGGTCAGAAGAACAAAAGGGCCAATCAGGAAGTGAGCTGGGTTGAAGATGAGGAATATAAACCAGTCCCTGAGTTGAAAAGGTTTAATTTGGGCCTGTAAGCAGCAGGATGAAGTGGTCCTGTGTTTTAGCTGGGTGTGGGAGGTGGGCTGATTGGTGTCTAAGCAGTCCCAGAGAGCTGTGAAGAGGCGAAGGGGAACTAGCAGCTTGCAGGGAAGTATTAATCTAGAGTTGAGAGGGGGTTTTGTTTCACAGCTGTTGGGCTGATTATGTTTTGATTAGATCCAGTGGAGAACTGGATTATGGCTGTAAGGGGAAGAGGTGATCATAGTTGGGGGTGCTTTAGGGTGCCCTCCTGTGATAAGCACCAGTGTTCCAGTCCTGAGACTGGGGCAGAGATGATTAAGGTGCAAGTGGATCTTAAGAAGGGGATTGCCATAGAGGGAGGCCTGAACCTGGAGGCTGAGGCCTTGAACAGCATGCCCAGGTAGAGGGTGTAGCCACAGAGAAAGGGTGGCCTGACTCTGACAGCTGAGACCCCCCAGCAAGTGCCCAGAACCTACATAAGGTGCCACCCCTCCTCCCCTTTTACTGAGAGAGGGGAGAAAGTCCCAGGTATAGCTAGTTGGGGTGTACAGATCATCCTACCCCACA
>NW_017728906.1:43889925-43891305 GCF_001723895.1 Crocodylus porosus
GGCTGCTACATAAGATCCCGTGTTTTCAGGGGAAATCATCACACTGTGGCTGGTGCTTTGCTCCTAGATGCAGCCTGGGGAGGGTAGTGATGGCTGCCATCAGGCTCCTGAACCTCCAGCCTTGTCCTTCCACCATACTTTTCAGTGTCGCCAGATCTTAAATTGAAATGACTGTATTGGAAGCTCAAAATGATCATATTTGCTGAAAACTATTGTACATTGAAAATATATGCACAAAGTATGCAAATAAGTCTTATTTACTTTATATTGCTTACTGTAAGTCTAGTGAGTGAGAACTGGGTCATCAAAGTTGAAACATTTCTTGATTTTGAGGCAAGCCATCATAAGAAAATGCTCACTGGCAACAAACCCCAAAGTTGGTTCAGATTCCGAGAGTTACTTGATTTTATCATATGCTGCATCAATCAGCGGCCTCAGAAATGATCATGCATTTTGATGGCTTCTACTGTTATGGATCATACAAGGTTGTACAATCTTATATTGTACAAATGCTATAGTTTGGGTTTACTTTTACTCTTTACTATTCATTCCATCTAGGAAGACTGCATATCCACTGCAGCTGCTTCCTCAGCCTGACAAAGGGTGTTTGTACCCGAAAGCTTGCAAAGAAGAATTTTTCCAACTATTTGAGCTGGTCTAATAAAAGATATCAGGTTTACCCAGAGAACCTTGTCTGCCTATGTCCTTAGACCAAGAACCTATACCCTTATAGTTTGAGTGTTGCCTGTGCTACATCAATGACCTGCCTCAAAAATGATCATGCATTTTGAAGGCTTTTAATACTGTTGATTGTACAAGGATTGAAATAATTGTACACATGCCATAGTTCAAATTTTGCCTACGTTTCATCAAAGATCTGCCTCAAAAAAGATCATGCATTTTGAAGGCTTTTACTATTGTTGATGGTACAAGGATTAAAATTATTGAACAAATGCCATAGTTTGGGTTTTGCCTATGCTGCATCAAGGAGCTGCCTCAAAAATGATCGTTCATTTGGAATGCTTTTCCTACTATTGTCAGGTATCCAAGTTGTAGCTGTATTGGTCTAGAAGCAAAAGGAATCAGAACTCGTGATAGAGGTGATATCTTTTATTAGACCAACGAGATTTGTGCCAAAAAAAAAAAAATTCTTACATTCAAAATTAAAGAATTTTTTTTGCACAAATCTCGTTGGTCTAATAAAAGATATCACCTCTACCACGAGTTCTGATTCCTTTTCCTGTTGGTCGTACGAGGGGGGAAATGATTGTCCAAAGATTGCCATAAGGACCGCGCCCCTAGCAAGCCGTGCCCGAGTAGGACGCGGGCTGCCGGAACCGGCAACTTGTGCGACAGAGGGCGCTTGTGACGTCATCAGGC
>NW_017728906.1:43891412-43920248 GCF_001723895.1 Crocodylus porosus
TGGCTCCCGCCGCCGCCGCCGTGCCGCCGCCGCCCGAGATCCAGTTCGCGCAGAGACTGGCCGCCAACGAGAAGCGGGTCCGGGACCGCGCCGTGAAGAAGCTGCGAGGCTACATCAGCGTCAGGACTCAGAGCCCGGCAGGTGAGGGCGGGGGTAAGCACGTGGTGGGGGAGGCGGGCACGTGGTGCCGGGCAGCTGCCCCAGGCTGGGGTGGGGGTGCTATGGGCACCCTGGGGGTAAAGGCTGGGCATGGACGGGTAAGCAATGCGCTCTGAGAGCATCACCCGCGGGAAAGGGAGATGGCTGGGGGGACAGGGTATAGGAGACGTGGGGCAGTGGGATCAGCTGGGATCCATCCACACGTGGGCTGTGGATAGGAGATGCTGCTGCAGCTCCTGCTGCTCAGGGGAGAGTTGGAAGCCTCTCCTGTTCTGGCCCAGACTTGGCTGAGTGGGTCGTTTTTGCTCCTGTTAAATGACCTTTCACTGAAGGAGGCCACTGTTTTTTTTCCTGCAGTAGCTGGGTAAATACGGAGGTGGCTGTTACCAGCTGCCAAGAGCAGTCTGTCTGCACTTTAACCACGTTTGTTTGGCATATGGTATATTGGGGAACCACGGGTATATAGCATGTTTGCCTTCATTCTCTGGAACTAAACCAGTGCAAGTGTTCCCCTGAACCCCTTCTGCCTCCTGTATGCATACACCTGACAGTAGTATGACCATTTATCCCTTATATTTAGCAGTCTGTATGCCAGTGCTTCCCAAACTTTTCCTCAGCATGACCCCATTTATGGCCCCATTTCCTCAGCATGGCCCCTCACTCCCAACCCACAGCCTCCCACCCCTACAACTCCATCTGCTGATGTTGCGACTCCATTTGAGGTTGTGACCCACAGTTTGGAAACTGCTGTTATATTATGTACTTTAACCAAAATGTTGCATGGTGCCTACAAGACTATCCATTGCCTATAGTCTATGAGAGGCCTTTTGTTAATTACTTGAAGTCATTAAAGATGAGTGATCCAGACCCCATCTAGCCACAGGGGGCTGCACATAGAGTGGGTGCTCCAAAGTTGATGATAGCTTTTGAGAGATTATAGGTTTCAGGCCCAGTTTAAATACTAAGTAGGGAATAGTGCAAGAACCAATAAGGTCTTTAGACCCAAAAGGAGATTTATTTTTGTTCCTTTTTTGTATATAGAGTAGGCAGACTTTTTTATGGGTGGAATTACAGTGAGGTTATAGTAGCACAGGTTCCTAATACAATGATGTAACTTGCCTTTAGTAACTCACTGGGGTAAACCACTGATATAGCACATTTGCCTTCGTTGTCCGGAACTAGACCAGTGCAAGATTTTCCCCCAATCCCCTCCACCCCTCATGTACATACACCAGGCCATAGTTATGACCATTTATTTGTCTGTTGTACTTAGCAGTCAGTATGCACTTTAACCAAAATGTTGCATGGTACCTACAAGCTTATCAGTTTCTTGTTATCTAAGACAGGCCTGTTGTTATAGGATTGCTAACAGTGTGGATGTCCTGTTTGAGAACAGATCAAGTGAAGATATCTGCTGTAGGAAAAGAGTATTAGATACTGATGGCATTGCATGCAAAATGTTACCCTTATGAAATATTTTTTAGAAGGCTATGAAAGTTAATGTCCTTTTATTATGGAACAATTCCCATTGACCCATTTAAAAGATGACATCATCTGTAGTAGGAATTTTGGAGGCATCAGTCATAATTCCAGAGTTGTGTTTACAGTTAAGCTTGCTTCTTGTTGCTACTGCTGCAGAAATTATTGATTTTGATGCAGTTAATACTGGGGTGAAACAGAGTAGAACGAGGCCCTGGAGTATGTATTCAGCCACTGACAATATCCAGGAGAGGGGAAAGCTTATTTCAGAGAAGTTGCTGAAAACCTGAAACTACTATGTTGGGATCCATGCACAGCCTAAACAGGGTAACTTATGTAAACACCCACTTTCTAGTCTTGTATGTGTTTGAACTTCAGAAGCTATGCTAAGCTAACAGGAATTGTCCTAAAGGCATATTGGCTTGATAGTCGCATTTCATTTATAGTTGTTAGGATTATTTAATATTTTCCAGGATTTAGAGAAGGCAATGAAGGTACTTGCTCTGATACCAGCTAAAATGTAATTACCAGTATATAATAATGGTAAAAACAACCCCTCCAACGAACAAACAAACCCTTCATCTTTTTCTCAAAACATGGTTCAGTAGTTAAACTGGATGCAGCATGAACATGTTGATCTGTAGCATGGTTCTCTTATTCTGGGCCTGACACTTTTCTGAGGGTGTGCTGTGGCACAGTAGTGAGAGCAGGGAAAATGTGCTGCAAAAATACTTGATTAGTACCAGATCTGGCCCACAGGGCAATGTCATACAGCCTGCAGGCCTTTCCACACATCCAGAAATTTGGTTGTGGGGGAGTGGTAGCAATTAACACTGTCGTTACTCTTCCTCTGCCAAATTTCTAAGCACTACATGGCATGCATGGATCCCAGCTGCACTGGCCCTATACAACAGGATTGAGCCCACCAACTGACCTGACACTGCTGATTCAGCCCACAGGACCAAAAGATCAGGCATCACTATGTATGTCTTTCATATACTAGTACATGTACATACACCTTTTTGGATGTAAGAGTGGAGTGCACCCTTAGTTTTAATCCAGAAAGAAAGTGTTCCTTGGGTATCAAAAGTTTGGGAAGCATGGATATACCAGTTTGAATGTTCTCTTTTTTCTTTTCTAGGTTAAAAATAGGACTGGGTGAGCAAGCTAAAACATTGTGATGTTTTACTGGGTACAGACTGATGCTCAGATCAAGTGTAATACCAAGGATATTACATGTGTTATATGTTAGCATCACATGCTAGTATTACATGTTTTAGCATCATAAGGATATTTTAAACCTCTTTCACCCTTCTACAATAGGTCCGATCACAGTTTTTATCGTCACTTCTAACAGATCCTAAAATACGAAGTTTTCAAAGTTGGCTTACTAATACAGTAAAAGTTCTGTTATCCAGGATCTTACAAGCTGGCATGCTCCACTAGCCAGCATGCTGGCTTGTAAGATAAAGTGAAACCAGAAGTACCCATGGTGGGCACTTCCATTTTCTCTGAGGCCCCATGACTTGGGGCAAAGCAGCTTGCTCTGCTGAGCCCCCATGGCCTGGGGGCATAAAAGGCTGTGCAGGGCTGCCTCCCTGTCCCACAGGGCCCATGGGAGGGGCCGCGATGTCGGAGGAGTGGTGGAGGGATGCCCCAGATGTGGTGGGAGAAGCACCGGCTGGGGCCACTCAGTTAACTGGCATATTTTGTTATCTGGCATCCCGCATTTGCGGGGCATGCTGGATAACAGAGCTTTTACCGTACTAGGACTTGAAGAAAAGTGACATGTTGTAATTTGGAAACCCTTGAATTCTTACTACAACTGGAAGAATTTTGAATAATTCAAATAATATTAATACTGTACCTCAAGTTTAATTGTAATTACAATGCATTTGTTGTATTTAATTATATGGCTTGACAACACAAGAAGAAGCATCTGCACTGATTATAAACAGGGACTCGCATTATCTTGTATCCTACTCAGGGTATTTTTGGACCAGTAGTGAAGTGAAACTTCTATTAAAAGCATTGCTTCCTCACCTTTTTTCCCCCAGGTTTTCAATTGGGCTTTCCCCACAGAATTAGATATGCTGTCATTCAAATTATTTTTTGGAATGGATACTAGAAAAAAATGCCATAGGGAATTGCACCCTATTGACAGGGGGATAAATCAGAATGACCAAACAGGCTTTTCCCATGTGTGACTTCCTCTGATACTCTATGAGCCTTGTATCATAAAGTATATGGTACAATAACAAGTCAGAAGCTTAAAGGTATGAAACCACTGCATTAACCAGACTTTTCATAAACAAAGTAGTAGTGCTAACTTTGACTCCATTCAAAATTGGAATGTTTGCTCTGAAGGAAAGGACAAAACTGAAAGAGGGAGGATTGAAAAACGAGAAATCTGTTTTTAAGCATTTGATGGAATTGTAAGGGTTTTTGTTCATAATTTTTGTTTTTTACACTTTAGGTGGCTTCAGCCAAGAAGAACTCTTAAAAATATGGAAAGGGCTATTCTACTGTGTGTGGATGCAGGATAAACCCCTGCTACAGGTATGGAAATCAGCTTTGTGTATATAAATAGACATCCTTCAAGAATGTGCGATGAGGGCACAGCACCTTTTCTTTTTGTTCAGGGAAAAATAACATTATAAGGACATGTGCTTATGAAGGAAATGTGGTTAAGCATGAGCATGTGGGAAAATTAATTGCAGCTGAGCCTCCTTGGCTAAAACATGACAGTAATACCCTTACTTCAATAGGAGCATTATTGGGCCTGAAGTTTTATGTCACTCTTCATGTAACTCTGTTTTAGATATGTACTTTATGGAAATATATTTGCTTTAGTATAACTGGCCACTGTTCATTAGCTCAGTTAATGAAGCAGGAACCCTTTGATTGAAACACATTCTGGTTTCTGAATTAAACCAGCTTAAAAGCTTGGGGGACAGGGTTCCCTCCTCTTCTGTCAGTCTAAATATCTCTGAGTCTTCATCCAGCACCAGCTTTCTTCTCTTAACATGTCTCCTGGTTTTATTTATATATTTATTTTTTCCTCCTTTTTGACAAGACTACTTTCATTGTGCTCAGCACGATGCAAACATAAAAGATGACTTTGGTTCTTGAGCTTAAATTGCTCCATATCATAGTAACATTGATCCTTCAATGTGTTTCATACTGCTCACGCAGTCAATATCCATTATAAACAATAGAGTGCCGTTTATAATCAATGCTTGTTAGGTTTTGCACTGATTTTGTAAACTCAGATGTGTGTGCTTGCATCCTGCCTCATAACCCAGTTGTATCTGCTGGAAGTCACACCTTCTATAGACCTATTGAGCTGAATAGGTCCTTAGCGTCCTTGAGGCTTCTTTTGCATTTGCATCCAAAAGACCAGATGGCAATTACACTACAATGGCAATTAAAAGAATATTTTCCAGCTCTGGGGAAATGTTGTCATATTCATGCCTACATAAGATTCTCAGTAGGGGAACACAAAATGTTGTTATCCATTTCTTCCTGCATATCTTTATTATGATGCTAACAGAGAAATTAATCAATGTTGTTTCCCTACAGGTAGGGTAGGAACATAAGTGGTGGGGTTTAAGCCTGAAACACAATGTGCTAACTCTGCCTTATTTATTTTTAAGGAGGAATTAGCAGATAATATTTCCCAACTTATCCATGTCATTCAGAACGTGGAGGCTCGTAAGTTTACTATTTTACTATTTTGTTATATTTCTTCTACCATTGTATTTGGTGGTTTTAATTAATTGTCTCAGAGTCCAGGAAAGACAGCCAAGTTTTTCTCTTCCACTATCATCCAAGATCTCTCTGTGATTTCATTATGTGAAGCAAGTGTTTTTCATGCTAATCTAATCTGCACCTGGGTTAGGGACAGAAGTTGCACATCAACCAGGATTAGTGATTGGAAACCAGTTCAAATCTGTAACACAGCAGAAGTTCAGTGCATGTCAACCTCTTTTAAAATGGCCAAACCAGTTTAAGATAAACATGAATGGACATAGTATCAAACTTAACTGATTTAGGTTAAATTGGTTTATTGAACTTCTGTCCCAGATCCCCTCCAGATTCAAGTTAACTCACCATCTCCCAGCATCCCAAGATGCTTTGCATCTCCCCATATCCCTTCCCCTGCAAGGTGGGCAGGCTAGCCTTTGCCCAAGCTGTCTGTTCCAGCTGAGCAGAGAGACATTCTGTAGCACCTCCTGGCTTCTTGTCGGAGCATCTGCAGGCATGTAGCTGCATTTCCAGAATCAAAAGTTTGTTCACTTGCTTATCAGTTAAATATACGCAGCTTAGACTAACCTGTGAAGACTGAATTGATTCAACCCTGGGCTTCTTGACTGTCTGTACTTAGCCCTGGGGTTGTTTGTGGTGTGCCAACAAGCATGCTCTTTACCAATCTGATGATGGAAGATGGTAAGAAAAGAGATGGGTAGCAAAACAAATTTTCCTTTTCCATTGATCTGCTGGGCATTTGGGTTTTTTTGGTTTTTATTTTTTTAATTGGGTAGTGAAGGTGGTCTTCTTCAAAGCAATTGAAAAAGAAGCAAATTAAAAAAAAAAAAAAGTCCACCTCCCTTGTGAGTTTTAAAGTCCCAGTATTAAGACTGTGCTGAAACATGTTGCTGAATCAGGACCAAAAGTGTAAGTGAGTGCAGAATTATTCTCTGCTCTGGCTTGCTCAGATTGGCATTTTGTGGAAATCAGTCATTCTAACTACTTGTCGCATATCCACGTAAGATGCTTACATGTTCCCTGTGGCACAAATGTTTGAGCACCTCTCACTCTGAAATGTGGCTATTCTTCCAGTGATCTTGAGTGTGTCTTCCCAAGTTAGCGCCTTAACCGCTGGACCCATATGTTGAGGAGTGTGGCTTTTTTCATGAAATTTGAAAAGCAGTCTCCATAAGCTTCTTTCAGTAACCTAGAATATTTTGGCATTGACCACGCAAATTGCTGTTCTCCTTCTGTTACAGGACACCTGTTCATTCAGACATTTTGGCAAACCATGAACCGTGAATGGAATGGGATAGACAGGCTGCGCCTTGATAAATACTACATGGTGATGATAAATTTTTGCACTTGCATTTCTTGTAGGCCCAGTTTTCATTGGCAGGACTGAGGTGGCATTGCAATGAAGAGTTGCTTTCTGCCTAAATGCTAACAAATGTAGCAAAAAACACTGTCATTCCTTTAGGGTACAGTGAAGGGACATTTACGTTGAGCAGCTTATTCTCTGCCATGGTAGGTTTAGAGGGTCTTCATGCTGTGTTTATATAAGGTCTTGGCTTGCAAGTGCTCATGCCTTTACTTAGCCTGATGCCATGTGGATTTTCCTCTGACTTCAGTAGGGCATAAAGTTGAGTCTTGTAATAGCATGCTGCTGCCACACCAGTGGACACCACACTATTAAAGCACACTACTTTGAGATCTTTCTGTTGGCCATATTACATAGTTGGTTCGATTTAAAAACAAGAACAGTGTATTACCTGTGGTAGTTAATTTTACCTCAACATATTAGAATTCCAACTACAGGAAATTCTATATTAAAACGAATTATAGGTCTGGGTAAACAAGCTCTTTGTGTTTAGAACATGCCTTCATAATGTCAGGTATTAATGGAAATGCACAATGAAATCACGTTAGCATTGTCTTTTCAAAGAGGAAGTTTAAGTGCAAAACCTGACGTTTATACAGTGATAAGCTAGAGAAATTAATTCTCCCCAAATAAGTAACACTCTTGTCTCTCAGTTAAATGTACATAAAACTTGGGCAAACTAAATGTTGCTGTGATCCATCATTTACTAGTATCTTCAGTTTGTTTGAATGTAGTGAACTGGGATTTTTTTGAGGGAAGATGCTGAGGAATTTGCACGGAGAGACGTGAGAGGGTATTTGCTGTATTTTATTTTGCATGACATGATGATGGTAAACAGTGACACTGTTTGAGCTAGAGATTGCACCACATAGTGGACAGACCTCTTATGTATACAAAAAAGGCATCTTTGCAGAAAACCCTGCTGTGTCTCATGAAGAAGCTTAACTAAAGAGACTGTCCATGTGGCTGTCTCAGTAGCTATTTTATTGAGTCTTGTTTACTTAGAGAACTGAAATGTTCTACAACAATTCTTCTGCTTTGTAGCTAATCCGTAGGATTTTGAAGCAATCCTTTGAGGTACTGAAAAGAAATGGATGGGACGAGAGGTAAGTAATTTTCTAGATGTAATTGTACTGTAAAGAAATTATATAACTTGCCTAGAAATGTACATATCTAAAGTAACATGATTTTGGTATGACCTCTTCTTTGGATTGCTCTTTCAGAAAATCTTTGTTCTATTTAAAACTTATTGACTGGTGCATTCTTTCTGCCCTCTAGCTAGTTATCAAGTCTAAGATGTAATAAGTGGAAACTGTTAAGATGCAAGTTTGCCTAAGGGATTAGTATAAATGTATGAGACATTGGGGGAAAGACTTAGGTCAGCGTATGTGTGTTACAGGTTGCTTGGAGCACCTGTCACTTCTAGAACTTAGGCAGGGGGGTAATTAGAGCATCACCTAACCAGAAGCCCGGGCTTGAGCCAGATAAGCCCAGGGCCTGAGTCAGTCAGGCAATCTACCCCTGAGTGCCACTGGGAGAGGAGCTCTTGGCAACAGGACTCCTGAGATGACCCCTGAGCTGGGGTAAAGACCATTGAGCCTGGGAACAGCCAGGGAACAGATATGCCTGGGACCAGGACTGGGTGAGCCAATAGCCTAGAGAGGGGCAGCAGAGAGCAGGGTGCCAGAAGCCCAGCTAGCAAATAGAGCAGCGTCTGAGAGGAGCAAGGCAGGCCTTGAAACAGATAGCCCTGGGGGCAGAGGCAGTGGCCCCAGAGGACTGGTGATGAGCATCACCTGGTGGTTATGGAAGGGACTGCAGGGAAGGCATTGCGGTTCCAGCTGACCCAGCGAGAGACATAGGGTCCAGAAGAATAGAGGGCCTGGGGCCCAGAGGGAGAGAGCCTGAACCCATAGAAGGGCATAGTGTGGGGACAGAGCGGACCTTGGAAGAAATAAGTTTGGGGTCCCAGGGACAGAGAGAGATGCACATGCAGAGCTTGAGCCAAGGAAGGACTACTTGGGAGAAGGTCTGGTGCCTGGTGGTGACCAAGGGGGACTAGGGTGCACTGAGGGGCGCTCCAGTGCCTTGGGGCCTGTCAGAGGGCAGAATGTGGGGCTGAAGGACTTGAGCCCAGAGAGAGGGCAGTGTGTCAGCAGCTGAGTAAAGGGCCCAGCTAGAGACTGGCAGGGCCTGGGAGCCCAGAGATCTCACATAGCTTAGGAGCAGGGTTAGGGCCTTGGAATAGATAGGCCAAAGATCAGAGGTTACAGTTGGAAACCAAGGAACCCAAGGAGCCCGTAGCCCAGGAAGGACATGAGTTAGCAAATCATTTGCAAGCCACGGGAGTAGGTATTGAGTAGGATGGAGTGCCTTGGTCATAAGAGTAAGACCGGGGTTGGGAAGCCCTGGGGTAGCCTTCCTTTCATCAGAAGTTAATAACATAAAGGTGTGTTGGGCAAGTAAAAAGGGAGAGGGCCCCAAAAGGAGCCAGGTTGGCAATGGCTGAGTAGCCACCCGGGGGCATTGCAGCCACCACTGGGAGGAGCAGTTGCTACAATGTGTATACATTTACCCCAAAACTTTTATCATGATCATAGGAGAGTAGGGCTGGAAAGGACCTTGCAAGGTCATATAGTCCAGCTTCCTGCTTAAGGCAGGATCATCCCTGATTAAACCATCCCAGCCCAGTGTCTGTCTAACCAGCTTTGGAAAGTTTCCAAGCATGGAGATTCCACAGCTTTTCTAGGTAACCTGTTCTGCCCTTATAGTTAGAAAGTTCCTCGTATTCCAACTTAAATTTCCTCTGCTGCTACTTGAGTCCATTGTTCCTAGTCCTGTTCCCTATGGCCACGGAGAAAAACCATCTCCATTGTCTCTATAATTGCCCTTCAGGTATTTGAAGACTGCTGTCAAATCCCTCCTCAGTCTTCTCTTCTTCAGGCTAAATAGCTCTAGCTTTTTTCATCTTCTCCTGGACTCCTTTTCCCCTCAGACCAGGGGCAGGCAAAGAAAGGACCTGTGGGTTGGATGCGGCCTGCAGGGCTCCTAAAAAGTTTAGAAAATTAATATTTATCTGCTCCTGGCTGCCTGTCAAAGATGACAGGAGCATGAGGCAGTAGGACCCACGGGAAACCTGCAGAGCCCAGGAACAAGACCAGCCCAGCCATACCCCACCCCCAGCCCCCTCCTATCCTGCCCCCCAACCGGAAGCCTCTGCCTGTGGCCACTTTCACTGCTTCCCTGCATGTCTGCTCCAGCACCCCATGGCCCCTGGCTGCATTGCCAGAGCACAAGGCCTGTGCCAGTCCCTGGGGTTAAGAGCAGGAGGTTTATGTGTGTTCATGGGCAGATCCCACATGCCCACCCCACCATACATGTGCACCCACTCCTTCCACTGCCATACATACAGACACCCACACCCCTCCCCCAACACATTCCCCCACAAACCTACATGTTCCCTCACCCCACACACCTATCCACCCCCCCCACAAAACCCCCACCCATGTACCCAAACACCCACAGCCCCCATAAACCTATACTTACCCCTACCCCCCTCCACAATATACAAGAGTAAGACTTCATTTTAAGCTATTGTGCAATCACCTCTGTGTACACACACACAAATGCATGTAAGTTGGGACAGAAATATTTTTTGAAATCAAATGAATGTCTGTTGTAGCTGTGGGATTTTTAGAATATAATTTGGTATTTTTCTGGTTCTGGAATGGCAAAACCCCTTGCTGAAAGGATTATTTCCAGGGGCAAAGGGAGGGACTTCTGGTGGCAAAAGTCAGGGGTTAGGGGTGGGACTTCCAGTCCCAAGATGGTGACCAGGGGGTGGGGCACCTGTCAAGAGGCAAGGCTACTCATGCAGCCCTCAACAGTTTGTCACAACTCATTAAGCGGCCCTTTGCCCAAAATAATTGCCTGCCCCTGCCTCAGACCTACTTTGCAGGGTACCTGGCCCTCTGATTTTTTTCCCTGAGTTTGCTAAAGTCTGCTTTTCTTGATTTCAATGTCGTTATTCTTCTCTTCATCCTTCTTCCTCTTTGGATCTTGAACACTCTCATTTCCTGGTTGCTGTCACCCAAGTTAATGTTCCATCTTCACATTCTCAAGTAATTCCTCCGTATTTATGGGTAGCAAGTCAAGAAGAGCTTCCCTGCTAAGTTCGCCTCTACCGTCTGTACTAAAAAGTTATCCCAAACACACTTCAAGAATTTGCCAGACTGCTTATGCACTGCTGTTTCCCTCCCAGCAGATGACCTGACAATGAGCCTTGTCTGTAGTGACTGTCTTTTGGTAAGAGCAGCTTGTAGTTCAGTCTGTCACTATAAAATTACTTTCTTATTCCTTGGACACATCAAAGTGTTTTGTTTAAACACCTTTGCAAATGGCAACTCTTAAGTCCAGTTTCCTTATTCAGTCTAGAGCTCTCATGTCCAGCCTGCAGAATAGGCCTGCTTTAACACTGACTTCAGAACATTTAGCTTCTAATTAAACCCTTAAAAACTTTTACTGAGAGTTGAGGTGGTCTAGTGCATTTCATACCTTTTCACAGTGTTAAGTACAGCTGTGTTTTGCCAGAAAACAAGAAATTCAGTGTTTAGTTTCAAATAGTGCTACCTGAATTTTGCCTTCCTTGAGCAATACTCCAACAGGCCCATAACTGGGAGGGAAAGGAGGTGTGAGACAAACAGGTGTTAGAGGTGCCTCCTAGTAGGTGAGCTCTGTTGGGTGGTCTTATACTTTTTTGCTAAACATGGCAAGTGCGTGTTGTGCATGATAAAACTGAGCCTGTTTTTATACCAACTACTTTAAAGTTGCTAAATGTTACACCCCCTCTTCTCTTGCCTTGAGAATTTCTTCCTTGATGTTGCCACTATTTATATCTTGGTAACCCCTGAATGCTGCTGTCATGCCAGTCACCAGACGGCAGGTCAGGCCCATCGTGCACATCTGCAGGCACCTTCTACAGAACTCAGTGCTCCAGTGGGAGAGAAGTAATCCTTCCACGTAGCCATGAACCTCTCCTCTCATAATTGTGGATGGCTCTAGCAGCCTGCTATGTCATCCCCCCACCCTTCCACAGCTGGAGCATGTACAAGTAAATCCTGGGATTCAGATCTGTGGAAGAGGTCACAAGCAGCAGCATGGTTTATTCTCTGTTTTATAGTAGTCATTCTCTATTTTACTGTAGGGCTCACTTGAAAGAATTATTTTGTGTAGTAGTGCTGCTTCTAGGTTTTTGATTTGCAGGGGTGTCTTGACATTAGCTGTGTATTTCTTGGCTTTTAGAGAATAAGATGCAGGTGTGCTTGATATTTTGGAAGGGCATATGGCGAACTTAACCTTGTGTTAACAGAGTTTCCCAACGTGTGTGGTGTTCTCATGTGCCAAAGCCAGTTTTCTCTTGGATCCATTGCTTCCACAGCCATGATTACCCCAGCCACATAAAGCAATAGCTGCATATTGGTCTGCTGATAGCCTCTGCATCCTCTCCTCATCTCCCCTCAATCTGCTTGTCCAAAACATCCCTGTTGTCTTTATTCAGCCCTCCTCCCTGTGAATTGCTGGGCTTTGGCATAGGACCCACAGGTTGAGATGCTGTGGGGGAGGCTACAAGGTTTATCATACAGAGTTAGTGCAGAGTCCCTTGGAAGGAGAGAGACAGAAATGGGAAACCCATAGATAAGAGGAGATTGGCAAAACAGAAGCCCCCTTCCTATATATTCCGCTTACTCCTTAGGCCTGTGCTGCTCTCATTTTTATTTTCTTCTAAGCAGCAGCATCAAGGAAAAGAGTCACATGGAGCCCTCTTCCTGCTGCTGCACATCTTGGGGAAGGGGAGGGGTTATTGATTCTCTCCAAGTGGCAGTGAGAAGGCAAATTGAGGAGTCTGTTCCCTTGGCTAGGTAGAGCAGCAGTGCAAAGATATATCACAGAGAGAGGGCACAGATAGATGTGCTTCCCTTTTTTAGACCCGCTTCATCCAAAGTATGCCACTAGAGGTGCCCAGCTTGACCCAATTTAGGGATTTGAGCTGTGTCAGGTTTTCCGAGTTTCCGACCCTTTTGAAGATCATCCCTTACTTAAAGAATGTAGAGAAACTTTTAAAAATCGGGTTCTCAAGATTTAAATGATCAAGCTGGGGTTTAAGAAGGGTTTGAAGGATTTCTTGAGTAAGGAGCTCTGACTAGCACTGTGTATATGTCTCTTGGTAGCTGGCTAGATCTAGGGACCAAAATTTTGTAAGGAGCAGAGCCTAACCCTTTCAAGTCTCTCTAATCCTGATGCAGCTGCAACACTCCTTTTTCTCTGACTGTCCTGGTAGCCCATTCATCTTTGTCCCCTCGCTGTGCACTAAGAAGTTATACAACTGTCTTGATGAAAGGGGCAGCCCTGTACAATCTTCCCTTGACAAAAATCACTCAGTGGTGTGCTGTTCCCTGATCATGCTCTGTCCTCTCTTTCTTGGTTACTGCTTTCCCTGAAGTTAGGCCATTTCAGGTCCCCACTCTGTGTAAAGGTAGTGTCTTTGGCAGTGCTATTGAAGGAAGATCAGAATCTGCAGGGTAAATTTTAGGGCACTTATGTTCTCCCACGGAACAGAAATGTTGGGCTGTGGCAGGATCTGAAAAAGGTGCCCCTGCAGAATGGAGACAGAACAAGGAGCACTCAAAATGGAAGGTTCTCTACCTTGGGAGGAAAAATCTGCAGCATGCTTATAGGCTCGGCAGTGCTATGCTGGCTAGCATTGCGGAAGAAAGAGACTTGGGGGTCATCATTGACCACAAGATCATGAGCCTGCAATGTGATGCTGCGGCTAGTAAAGCGACCAAAACGCTGGCGTGCATCCATAGATACTTCTCAAGCAAATCCTGGGACATTGTTCTCCCCTTGTACTCAGCCTTGGTAAGACCGCAGCTGGAGTATTACGTCCAGTTTTGGGCTCCACAATTCAAAAAGGATGTGCAGAAGCTTGAGAGAGTCCAGAGGAGAGCCACGTGCATGATCAGAGGTCAGGAAAACAGACCTTACGACGACAGGCTGAGAGCCATGGGGCTCTTTAGCCTGGAAAAGCGCAGGCTCAGGGGTGATCTGATGGCCACCTATAAGTTTATCAGGGGTGACCACCAGTATCTGGGGGAACGTTTGTTCACCAGAGCACCCCAAGGGATGACAAGGTGGAATGGTCATAAACTCCTGCAAGACCGTTTCAGGCTGGACATAAGGAAGAATTTCTTTACTGTCCGAGCCCCCAAGGTCTGGAACAGCCTGCCATTGGAGGTGGTTCAAGCACCTACGTTGAACACCTTCAAGAGTAAATTGGATGCTTATCTTGCTGGGATCCTATGACCCCTACTTACTTCCTGCCCTTTAGGCAGGGGGCTGGACTCAATGAACTTCCCAGGTCCCTTCCAGCCCTAGTGTCTATGAAATCTATGAAAACAGTATCTAAGGTAGCACTGGAATTTGAGAAACTGGGTATTGCTTAGAGTCAGTGACTACAGCATGCTCTCTTGAGTTACCCAGTTTCTGGAGAGCTAACATGTTTATACTGGGGTAACTTGCATCATGATTTTGTACACTAGTGTAAATTACGCTGGGACTTGGAGATAAGTAGCTCTTCTTGCTAGGTGCTGATACAGTGCCTTCCCACTAGGTGGCAGGGGAGCAAGTCACAGCACGCTTCAGCAAATGCTATTCTGGATAGATTAAGTCTGACAACACCTAAAATAAGATTTGCAACTGGATTTCTCTGTGTGATACCTTTGTTTCCCACATGCAACAAACCCACTTGTGAAATAGTGTTATCTGACACACTACTCGCAGCAAATTGATTCGCAATTAAATATATGTATCATATTTGTTTCTTTCCAGTCTAACTGAACCATTCCTGGAGCTACTAATGAAAGAAATTATGCACCCAGAGAGTAATGCACCCAGTGGAATAAGATTCCATTTTATTGACATCTATCTGGATGAACTGTCTAAAGTTGGAGCCAAAGAGGTAGAAAACTCATGATTGATGGAGCTGTGCTGTGCAAGTCTCCTCTAAAACAAATTAAATTCTTTTTAAATGTATTTCCTCTATGTTGAACTCTTTTAAGTGGCCATATTCATGTTGAAGAAGCTGCTAAAATCCTCTTTAATTCTCAGTGTTTCTCTTTGCTTTTCTCTTGACTTGGATAAGGAGCATAGATTAGCTGATTCTCGTGTCCTGGTCCTCCAGCTGTAGGCTTGAAATATAGGGAGGGGAAGTGCGTTGATTCTTGTTCCTTTTTATTTAGAAATACAGTACGAAAAGAAAAACCCAACCTTTTTTTTCCACATGTGTTAATATTAATCAGTCTCTGTTTTTTACAAAAAACTCAAGCTGGAATCCACAGGTGACCTGCCCCTTCATGCCATTATGTTGCAGAGTTTTGGAAATCTGCTTCCAAACCAGAAGTTGTCTCCACTAAGTAGAGGTGTCTGTGGTTACAGGCATGTATGTTGATTAACTGCATCAGAAGGAAAGCTTCTGATACAGAGGAAGTATCTACAATCACAGCCCTTATTTTGCAACAGTTCGTGCTCTCCCAAAATTGCATAGGACTCTCAAGGCCAAGGATTAAGATCTTCAGAGCAGTTGATAGGGCTTGGATTTCTTTTAATGAAAGATGTATGTACATCGCTTGTACCACATTGAAAAATCTCCAGCTATCCTTCTAAACGGAGCCTAGCATAGAGGTCCAGTCTTCCTGGCCAGTGCTGTTATATTGATAGGTCTGTAAGTTAAAGTTGGGTTCAGAAGACTTCCAGGTCTTAGCTGCTGCTCCACTGCAGGCTCCCTTTGTACTCTAAACAACACTTCACAAAATTAACATCTTGGACAGCCCCCTGTGTGAATGTGGTGTCCAACAAATAGCACAGCCCTTAATCAAAAACTCCAATCTTTACAAAGCCCAGACGAGGTAAATAGAATCTGCACATTAAGCAATTAATACCAGACAGTGGCTTATAGATTTGGAAATTGATATCTGATGCCATATGAAATGAGATGTTCTTGTGCCAAGTTGCATGAGTTTTCTCCACCTTGCCTCTCCACCTGTGAAATGAGCTTTTAAATATTATGTAGCTTAATATATCAGTGCTTGCAAAGCATTCTGGGTTTCTATAGCTGTTTCATCCGCAATCTGGAGGGCACTGGTCATAAATATGTTGCTAGTTGCATATGTCTATTTTAGTGGGAAAATGTACTAGAAGTTCAGGCACATCTCCTTAGAGAGATCTTCCTCGTGACTATCTACAGTGAATTAGAATAGGTATATTAAATAGCTACTGTATACCAACTCTTTTTGCTTTCTGATTTTTCCAGCTTACAGCAGATCAGAATCTCAAATTTATTGAACCTTTCTGCAAAATTGCTGCCAAATCAAAGGAGTAAGTTCAAAAGCTGGTTATTCAATTTTTTTTTCTATCTGTTTTGTTTGACATTAAGAAGTAGGAAGGCATTTCAAGTAGTGATAAACACACAGACTGAAAAAAAACCCTAAAGACTTAAGCTCACTGAGGAGGAAGGGTACTGAAAGCAATCACATGGGCAGGCATATGAAACTGAGTTAACTCCTTGCCTTCTCAGTTGTACGCAAGGTGTATTTTAATATAGGAACAGTGTCTACCTCTGTTTGTGCAGTACCTAACATAACAGAGATCTAATTCTGGTCAGATTTTTTAATTGCTTTTATCATATAAAGAAATTTAACAAGCACCAGTAAAATTTTAAATGCTAGATGAAATGCTAAATGGTGGGGATGTCTTTGAAACTGAGAAATTCCTGTTCAATGGTACACTCTTTCCTCACCCCCCCCCCCAAAATGCTTCTTCCTCCTCCCTCATCTTCAAAGGTTTGTTCTTATTTTAATGTTTAATGGAAGGAAAATGGGGGCCTAATGCTGTGTTCATTTCTTCATGCCACTTCATACTCTTTTATAACAGTCGTTACATGATGCAAGCAATAGCTCGGGGTATCTTTGAAACCATTGTGGATCAGTCCCCTTTTGCCATTGAAGATCTAATGAAAGAAGTGAAAACAAACGGGGGTGGTGTTGACCTATCTGAAGAAGATGAATTGAAAGATGAAGAAGGGGTAATGGCCAAAGGTAAAGAAAATGTGATAAAAATTAACCCAGACTTGGAAAGACCAGGGTACCCAAAGAGCTAAGGTTCAAAAACCTTATTCCAGTGATTTCTCAGTCCGCATGCTCCAGCATCCTGGAATGCCTTGAGATCTTTTTATGGGTGCCATGCAGTGTTAATGCTATTAGGTGTGCAAACATCACCACAAGATAACTCAGAGATTTCAAATAGGAATTCATGTTAAAAACATTCTGACCTGCTGTGGCCTTTCTGAGTTCTTTGCAGCAAAAAATCTACTGTTCTTCTGTAGTAAAAAATCAAGTGAAAATAGAGAACTGACATTTTCTGAAGGGTGCTTGGAGTCTATCAAGATGTGCCTTGAATCTAAAAAGGTTGAGAACCACTGGTCTATACTCTTAAATTATGTCTGCCTCCAACCACCTCAGAGTATTCAGGATGGTACAAGAACAGTAAATTTTGCCTCTCCTTTTTTTTGGATGATCTCATACCCCAAAGAATCATAAACGTATAAATTACAAAAATCTCAATACTCCCTTTTTGTTCAATATAGTGCAATATTTCAGCATATGTACTGCATCAGCTGTATGTAACTTGACATACAGGACTAGAAAAAGAACTTTTTCACTTCAGTTTTCCTTTACTGCTGGCACAGTCGTTTCCAAGACCCAGAAATAATACTACGGCCATGCAATGTACAGGAATTTTTTGTCAGATCCAAACTGCCTTGATAGACAGCTATGTATTATCCAAAATTTAAAGAGCGGGGAATGAAGGTATAGAGAATCTGTTCCCTGTCATTGTTAAAGCAAGGAAAACTACTCTTGTTTCACCTCTCAGCCATCTGCCAGGTGAAGGCTGCTTCCCATTTCCGTGCACAGGGAGATGATTGGCTTTACTGCAGCCCAAGTACTCTTCTGCACTCATTGTCTTAGACTGCTTTTCCTGTTCTGGCGAACTGAGTTTTAAAATCCAGCCTTTTTCATAACAACAGACAAACATTTGTCAAGAAAATCAATACAGGACCCTGAAAAACGGGAGGACTTTTCTGAGGATGCTGATGAAGACATTGGGCCTGTTCTCCAGGTTTGTGGCTTTCCTACCTTGTATTTTCAGGTGATGAATGCTCGTAAGTAACTGTGCATCTCTTTATTACTTACTGGCTACTAAAGCCAGGGACCAGACAAAGAATGCAGCAAGCATGTCACAGTCTGGCTGTAACTATCTTCAGTTTAATAGTCTATAAATAACACATTCCTTATGAGTAAGTGACTGAAAAACAAATCTGTGCACTAAATTCCATAGTCTCTCCTCTCCCCCACCTCCTTTCCTCTCCGTCACCCTCCACAGGAGGTAAAGTAATTCAGGCTGTAAGAGCAAAACCTTGTTCTGCTTGTCCCAGGAGCTAGTACATATCTTACTTTTGTTTTCAGTGTGAATATTAGGGTAGGAATTTGCAGAAGAGATTTCAAACTCATCCAGCTCTGAGAGCCAGATTAGTGGGGGGGTGGCGGGGAAGCAGGGACACATGCAGGTATACACGGGAATAGATTTTTGACAAAGCAAAAGATATAAAGAAATCAGAAATAGAAAAAGCATATGCATCTTGAAGTATTTATAACAGCAGATGCATTGGGTCATTTGCTGTAATCAATTAACTACAGAAGCCATATTCTGTGTTGTTTTTGACAGTTTGACTATAAAGCTGTTGCCGACAAGCTCTTTGAATTGGCAAGCAGAAAAAATACCCCTGCCTGTAACAGAAAACGCCTGTACAAATTGGTCAAAAAGTAAGTTCTCTTGAGAGAGAATTTGTGTGACGCTGACTTGTCTAAATAGATGTATTTTCCTTTTCTCTCTGCCCCCTTCCTAACCACATCCACAAGACTCTTAACAAAAATATGTCCATTTCGTTATTGTCTGGACCAGTATAGAATGAGATGGTTCCTTAAAATATGTGGTATATACAAGAACAAGAGCTGCTTACGGATCTAAAAAAATAGAAACAAAATGGCACTTTAAATTTGACACTCCTCTGTACCGAGCCCAGTGCATGCCCAGAAGAAGCATCATGTTAGCTGGACTGGCTCTCCCAGTGTCTGTATGGATTGGATGCTTTAGCAGGGTTTTTGTGGTGTTTTTATCTAATAGCTGATTGAATTGGCTATTAGATAAAAGCGTCAAAAAGCCCCACTGAAGTGCCTTACCTACACAGGACTGGGTCGAACTAATGCACTGCTTCTTCCAGTAATGTCTGAGGTTTTTTGGGTTTTATCACTTCTTTCATCAGCAAAGATGTCTGTCACGTGCATATATGTATGGATCTGACACTCTTCACAGAGTTCTAGGAACTAGAGCTGGACAAGGCTCTTTGTCTTGTCTGTACCTCCATGGCAGTTTAGGATTGTTGCTGACACTGCATTCTGAAGTGCTGTGTCCTGTTCCATGCAGAGTATTTTAAACTGATAATTATTCTGCATTTTCTTTTGTGGAACTTCTCTCTACTTTCTTAGTCTGTATCTGCATTATAAGTGGATGGTGTAACTATATAACATATTTTGACAAATCTTTCTCTACCTGGCTTGGGTGACATAAGCACTGAAGCCTCAGGGGTTCAAGCTTGAGAACAGTGTACAAGCCCACCCAGGAGGGTAGAGTATGTGTTTGGCAGCTGAAACTCATATCACCATGGCTTCCCTGTTCTTTGTACCGTAGCAAGCTAAATTAAAGCTCATGCAAGTACATTTACATGTGCTGCAATGAAGCTTTCTGATGGTAGTATGGACTGCTGCTTCTTCAGGGTTTCCAAGAATGCTGCTCAGACTAGAAATGAAGGAGCAGGGTTACATCTCACGTTCTCAAAGATGTCTGCATCACTTTAAGTGCTTGGATTTCAGAAGCAAAAATCCTGGATGAAACCAGCCTTATATTTACTCCCTTCTCCCTCATTTCTTGTGCTGCCCTGTAAATGGGGACTGTCTGTAATAAATACAAGAGCTGGGAGGTGGTAACATTTTCATTAAATACTGCTGTAACAATAATGATTTCTTTTTAACTTCTGTTTCAGATTCCAGGACCTCGCAGAAGGTGAGCATTGAGCAGTACAAAAGATATCGTGAAAGGATTCATGTCATTTTGATTTACCACATGTTACAAAACTGTCTCCACATGGGGCTTTAACCTGTGTTTTAAAGGGGTCGAGTTTTGGAGGCATAACTTGCTCCACTTCACAAGGGAGGCCACATCCCTATCTCTAATTCTTTAGAATTTGGGCAGCATCATAGTACTATGGACATGAGAGGGTCATGCCTTTTTGTTTGGATTTTTTTCTCCTTAAATGAAAAACATAGTTACTTTGATTTAAAATAATGGAGAAACTGCACACTCCTATAGTGCATTCAGTATGCTGCTGGGTGAATTGAGTAGAGATTTGGCGTTGCTTGTGGGCTACATGTTGTGAGGAAAAAACAAAACTGAGAATGGTTTTGTTTTTCAGAGGTCTTATCAGGTTTTTTGTTCAACAGGCATCTTTCCACAAGATAATTTCCCTGAGGATGTTTCTACAGATGAAGATGATGATACATTCAGCAGGGGAAGACGAAAGAGGAAAGCTGTCAAATCTGTGGAGAAAACTAAGGTGGAAAAAGCCAAAGGTACAAGACAACGCTAAGCGAGCGAGGATGCCGCAACAGTCCCTGTGGCCGTGTCCAGACGAGCGTGGGCATACAGTATGTGGTGCTGTAGACACATCTGTGGCGCTACATATTGCACCTTTAGTTGCTCTCTGCACTGCAGTGGAACAGTGTGGAGGGGTTTTTTGGCCCCTGGATATCCTGGGGTCAAAAAAAACCTGTGGGGGGGGGGGGGGAAGAGTGGTGCGCGCACACAGGCAGCACACACTGCTCAAAACTGAAGCCGGACCAGCCAGAGCTGAGTTGTGGCTGCTTGCCAGGCTCTGCGTGGCAGAATCATCACTTCTGCAGCCCTGGGGAGCCCCCAGGGCTCCAGGTATATTGCTGCTGGAGCCAGCCTCTACTGCCCCATCTGAGGTAACTTGCCATGCACTAAAGCATGCACAGCACGGATGTGCCCTGGGGACAACTAGAAGCAGCACAAAGTGTGCCGCTGTTAGTTATCCCCGGGGAACCAAATGTCCATGCCACGTGTGGACACAGTCTGTGTGGATTAGCAACCCAGTGGGAGCCAATTGATTGGGGATATACATGTTGCAGAGAAGCTTGAGGTGAAATCCTGACCTTTCAGAAATCAGTGAGAATTTTACCATTAACTTCAGTGGATTACATCGCACGTCTATCTCCCTTGAAAGGCAGAATGGAAGGAAACTGTACTTTGCATTACCAGATCAAGAAATGCTGTTTGCTCTGAAAACGGGGGCACATCTGTCCTCTCAAAAGAAGAATGCCGGTAGAATGTGGGTGATCAGCAGGGATCCGGGTTTTCCATTTCCCACGGAAAAACAGTAAACTCTGGATTTTGCCTTTTACCAGAGGCAAACATGGATTTCTCATTTTTATCAGAGAAACCTGTAGATTTTGCCATTTTGTAATGAGCTCCCTGCAAGCTGGCAGACTTCCAGCTTGCAGGGAGCTGGAAGGAAGTGGGAGAAAGGCAGAAAGACAGGGGGCACCACATGCATAGACATGCATGTGGCACCAAGCAGCCTGCAGAGCAGCTCCAGCAGGTAAGTGGGGGAGGGGAGGGGGATTGAGACCCCTGTAGGGAGGGAGCTGGGGCTGCTGCCCGCTGGGTGGGGCTTGGGTTCTGAGGCCGCAATGTGCAGCTGCAGGGCCCCAGCTGGGAGCAGGATGGGGCCATAAGTGCCTAGGGAAGGGGGAGGGCTGACTCCACGCCACTGCGCACACTCCCAGCAAAGCAGGGGAGACCCACGCCCCACAGATCTGTACCAGGGGCTGGCGCAGGCTGCGAGCTCAAGCTTCCGCCCTGCTTCCCTCCCCCAGGGCCTCAGCAGGGCTGGGGTGGGGGCTGTGGCAGGGCCTTTAATTTTAATCACAGATTTTGTGGTTTTTAGCAGAGAAACTGATTATATTTTTAGCAGAGAATTTGTGATTTTTTTTATCAGGGAGAACCAGGATCACTGGTGATCAGGGGCTAAAAGGGTGGGGCAGAGGAGCTACCTATGAAAACTTACAGCTGTTCCTAGCATCTTTGCACTTAAATGGCCACGATATCTCTGAAAGTCTACCAGAACTTTCTGATAAATGAGCTGATTCTTAATAGGCTTAACAGGAGGAAGCCCTCTGAAAGACAGCACCCTGGAGGGGTAGGAAGATGCATTACCATGCAGATCAGGGACATTCACTGGGAACTATAGAGAACTCAGCAGTATGAGGAAAGACAAGCAAAGCATTCATAGGCTTGGGGATAAAAAATCCTGTACACCAAGTTTTGCTTGTACAGCTACTATCAGGCCAGTTGCCAGCAGAATAGCTTTTAGTCGGGGGCTAGGATAGCAATATTACATTTGTCTTTGCATTTCCCAATTTTAAGTTAAAATTCCCTTTTCCCATCTTACAGAGAAGGATGGAAAAGAAACATCAAGTGCAGAGGGAGAAGATGCTTTGGGACACCAGAAGAAGAGGAAGAAAAGAAAAAAGAAGAATAATCCAAGTGCTGACTCTGGCACAGCTGATGGAAGTAGTGAGGGGGGCATAAGTGATGTAGTTGAGCCCACTGAACCCAATGAGGTCATCATGCCAGAAAATAGTAAGAGGAAAAAGAAAAAGAGAGAAGCAAATGAGATGGACATTGGAACAATCAGCACTGGAGAGGACAATGATAAGTGTGCACAGGATGCTGTTACTGGCATAGTGCAGAATAAAAAAAGACTGAGGAAAAAGGCTCCCAAATTACTGATGCTTCATGGAACATCAGTACATGAAAATGGAGTTAATGCCAGTGCCCTGGAGGATACCAGCCCCTGTGCCACCGTAACTCCCAAACTGGAGGAAAAAAAAATGGGAGTGGTCTTAATGAATAGAAATGGTTTATCTCAGCAGGTTGTAATGAAACCAGAAGAGGAGAGCTTGCTAAATAACTTCACAGGCAAAGAGGACTCAGAATCCATAATGCCCAAAAAGGTCAAATTGAAGAAAAAAGCAAGGTTGGGTAGCTTGGAAGGGATTAGGGCCTCGAACCAGAAAAAGGCAGCCCTGAGAAAGAAGAGGAAGATAAAAGAGGTGTTAAACTCTGTGGAAACCAATGGAGTTCTTGAGACTGCTTGCAAGAAAAGCAAAGCAAGTGTAAGCAGACAAGTTGGATTCTCTCCCCCTCCCACCCTCCCTTCCCCCCACGCTGCTGCCAGGCCCATTAGCTTTCAGCTGTCTGGTATTAAGGGATACTTTCTTGTATTTATTTAAATGTTCCTTTTCAAGGCAAGTGCCAATATATATCTTCTGGGGACAATCTCATGATGCATATTTATCCTCTTTCATTACCTGGACACAGCTGCAGTCAGGGTGGTGATCTTCACTGAAGTCAGTGCTTCCAAGATTACTTCTATGAATGGGTTAAATTCTCAGAAAGGGAATCCATTGTTCCCAGGCCTGTGCTGAGGTTATTTTGGGCTGGAAGTGTTCTCACTGATGCAAGTTCTTTTATAGACTGATTACTCTCTGACTGGTGGGCCTTTGCTTTGGTGATGAATAGAGGTGGTCTGGGCTTATTGGTAGTGCCTTCATAATGTGCTCATAACTACCACTGAAAAACATGCTCCCACCCCCTTGCTCCCCACTCAGTGCTCACCAAAGCCCAGAAATGAGATGGAGCAGCCAGTATAGCATAGCCTTGGGTCTACCCCGCAGATATACTCCCAGGATAAAGATTTCTGAGACATGCTAGGTACATTCTCAGCAACACATTGAATTAGTGGTACTGTCTGATATCTCAGGTTTGGTACATGCAGAGCAAGAGCAAATGGGTGGATCATGCTGCTAAATAACATTCCTGTGTTCACTGCATAGCCAGTGTAGACATGCCCTTGGAGGGAGGAGGATGTCTGCTAGGATATCTTGGTTGTTCCCCTCCTGCAGTTTTGTGGGGGTGTTTTGGATGTGCAGATATTCACTAGAATTGTTTCAGGGTGGAGGATTGTTGGTGGGGGGGTTTTGTTTGGGGGTTTTGTTTTTTTTTGTTTTTGTCCCTTTCCTCCCTCTCAGTCTACCCATTCATATCCTAGTGACTTTTGGTCCATTTTATGCTCTTTGATTATATCTCATATCCATGCAGTTTAAAAGAAGCTTGCATAAACATTACTAGAAAAACATTTTGTTCTGTTGGTCTACCTGACAAGCTAGGCTCTTGCTTCAGTGTCCCCAATACATAAATTGTCTTTTTCTAGTATTGGAGAGATGACAAAATAAGTAACCTTTTAAAAAATTTTTTTTGAAGTCTGTATTATCAAGTTCTTACTGCTGCTTTCTTTTGATGAAGAAGCTCACTTGAATCTCTAGTGCAAGGGTTCCCAAACTTTTTCTTATTGTGTACCCCCCTTCCAGGTTTACCAGCTGTCCACATACCCCTACCACCATAAGTTTTATTTTAACCCCTTAAATATCAATTATTATAATGAAAACTAAATCTGCCATTACTTAATTTCTCCTGTGTACCCCCAAGAGATGTTGTGTGCCCCTAGGGGTACACGTACCACAGTTGGGGAATCCCTGTTCTAGTGGATCTGATGCTAGTGCCCCACAGAGCTGTCACCAAAAATGTAAAGCTTTTTTTGCCTCTGCCATCTAGCCTGATATTGCTTAACATGCCTCTGAGGAGAAGGCAGCAACTTAGTGGCTGGTGATCTCTAAGAGGGACTGGTTTTCATTCCTGTTCTTTTTCAGGCTAAAAAAATGTGTTTGGGATATGCCCTCCGTAGGAAAGAACAGTGTGTTTGTATTGCTCAGCGGTAACCCTTTTCTGTCTGACCAAAGGAGCAGAGTTCAGTGGTTGCTGAAAAAGCGATCCTGCTCACTTCTTGACTGTAGCAGATGTGTCAATCTAAGCAGCCCTCAGTTGGATATGGAAGGTGGTAGAGAAACCTTGCAGTTATGAAAAATGATGGCATTACCTCAAATTTGACAGTGCAGACATGGCTCTTAACAGTTTGATCACCTCCATTCTTGATATTTAACTTTTGATGTAAGCCCTGAGCCACCTTTGAACAGATACAAAATACTTCAAAATGTAGCACGCTTGGAGGTAAGGAAACAAATATAAACTGGGAACTAACAGGCAACCACCAGTTAGCTTTCAGTTGAAACAGTATTTAAACTTGGCCACCAGTGACAGGACCACTGCGCTGTCCATCCGTCAGGTGGCTCTTGCCCTTTCCTCCCAAGCTGATTTTTTTCACCCTCCTTTCCCAGGACATTGGTGGCACTCTATCTCCACTGAAGAAGAAGAAAGCAAAGACAGGAAATGACTTTGTGAAATTTGAAAAAACAACTTTACCAAAGCCAGTGTTCTTCAGGAAAGCCAAAGGCAGTATCTCCTCTACCAGGGCATCCCTGCAGGTAATGTGTCTTGATTGGATATTCCAGAACAAGCGGTTTGCTTGTAGCGTGGTTTACAGAGCTCAGAGAGGCACTTCGTTGCTACCTGCATTCAAAAAGCTGAGGGGCAATTTGCTGAGGGGACTTAGGCCCCAGTGCATGATAGTTTCATCTGAATTAAAATGGCTCAGCACATCAAGATATTTTGGGATCCCCATTTCTAGGGGTTGTGCCTGAGTCCATGGAGAAGGCAGTTCCAGTCTGCTCTATCGTATCCAGATGAGTTGTGGCCCAGAGGCTCCTAACAAATACTTAGCACTGTATATGTTGATAGAAATTTTGGCTCCACAGACGAGAGGAAAACAGACATGTTGGAGCCACTCAGTAGTCAGTGATGTAATTGCCCAGGGGGATTTAAGTGTTGTTTCAAGGGGAGTCTTCTCCAGTGCACAAAAAAGAGAAACTGTTATAGCTAGCATTTTGACAACTTTGACAGCATCATTTCATAGTTTGTATGGACTCAAGACTACCAGCCATCTGAGTTTAATAGGATTTTAATCCCTTACCCCTGGCAACAGCTGTCCCCACCGCTGGCTGGCCTGCAGCTCTGTTCTCTGGCAAGTAGTCATGGAGCTCCCCACTCTCTCCCCCCTTTCTCCTTTTCCCTTGGAAAGGAGTAAAAGGAAGGAGGGGGAACACTGTGGGATGCAAAGGGAGCAAGTGATCCCCTGTAATACTATATGTAGATGTTCAGAAGTTGCATATAGTGCTACAGATCACGTGTTTCGAACAGGAACATTTTTATAGCATTTGCACCATTTTTGGGGTGCTAGAGGCAGGTTGTACATCAGAGGTGGGCAATTATTTCGAGCGGAGGGCTGCTTACTGAGTTTTGGCAAGCCATCAAGGGCTGCATAACAGGCAGCCAGAGGCAGATGAATGTTGATTTTCTAAATTTTTTAGGGACCCCACGGGACGGATAGAATGGCCTGGTGGGCTGCATTTTGCCCACCTCTGGTGTACATCTATATGCTATAAGGATGTGTATAGTGCTACAAATCCAATGATTGAGACCAGAGACAACTGTTCACAACTTTAGCTCAGTTCCTTGGCTTGGATGTTTTGGCTTATGGTTGTGTCTTCTTTTTATTTGTGGGATAAATTAGAAAGTACAACTTTCTTTGTGTCCTTAACCAAATTTTACCACTGCTTTAGTAGTCCTGGTACACACATGCACGCTATACTCTTAGTCTCCTGAGCATATATGTAACATGGTTAGTTAAACAGAGACTTGTAACAGAGGGAGGATTCTGAATACATCCTTCTTAGATATAAGCTGCTGGGCCCTTCCCCAGTAACTCTTCTAAACTCTACTAAAGTTATAATTTATTAAGACCCTTTGCACTCCAGTGGCTAGGAATGCCATGGGCCAATGTTCTTAGCATGCAGAAGCCAATTTTTTTGCTCCTTGGCAAACTCTCTAGTAGACATTAAAGAGTATTCTTCTAAGGAAATGCATTCTTTCATGGCGGAGAGTATGGCAACAAATGAGCAAGGGCTGCAGCGCCTAGTCTGTTCAAGTGGAGAGGGTATCAGATTGAGGAAAAGAAACTGGAATGTTTAGGGCCCCACCTAGGAAGCAAAGGAAGGAATGTAATGTTCAGACCTATTCTGCTTTGTTTTTATTCTGTAGTTAAACAAGCTGCAATCCTCCAGTTCCAAAAAAGTCACCTTTGGGTTGAATAAGAACATGACTACTGGTGAGTCTGTGCCTTCTCTCTTTTAGTAGGGGGGAGGAAAGGCAAAAGGGGAGCATGGTAACTGTATGCACAAGTTCTGGTTCCATTGCCTTGCGTGGTTCAGAAGATGCGTCATGATTTTAGTATAGTTTATGGACCCAAGGCCCATCTAGCAGAGAGACTAAAACCTGGGACCCTCTAGGCCAGATAATGGAGATGTCATGATTCCATGAAGTTAGATTGATGCCTCGTGGGCATGAGCATTGGATTCAGTAACTCCAAACACTTCATGTCCTTCTTCCCTGCCCGCCCCTCTTTGTATTTTTTTGTTTTGTTTTGCTTGGGTTAACTGTCATAAGAGAGCTATTCAGGAAAAGCTGCCTCCAAACAGAAGAGTCTCTGAACTACTCTTGGTGCATGTGTCATAGTAGGAGAACAAGTTCTGTAGCACAATTCCACTTTTATCTTAACTGCCTCTGCTGTTAATGATGGTAACATATAAGTATGACCCATCCACACTGGACACATACAAAGATTGTGCTTCTGTTCTTTTTCTTGATGCTGACCCTTAGTGGAATTAGGCAAGGCTTTTATTAGGATATTTAATATTTCAAATCGGAGTTACAATAGGTGTGTATGTGTGTGTATAATTTTGCTAATGTAAAGTGTGTGTGTGCATGCATGCCTGTATACATAATACAGCTTCATGAGGAAGGTGAATGTTTAAGCCTTCTGGTCAGCAATTGTCCTTAATTGCAATTGCTAGGACTGGATTTTTTAAAATGGGAAGAACAGCACATTTCACACACCCCCTCCCCAATAATTCCTTCCAAAAACATTTTACTAGGCTGACTAGAATAAGGGTTCTCAATCTGCATTGTATCTCCTTTCCTGCTTAATTACAGAACAAGCATGGCAACTTCAGGAAAAGAGGTGTGAGCAAGGTATTTAGCTGTATTTTTAATGTGATAATGTAGGAGCTGGAAAAAAGAACAGCTCCATGTGACCATCCAGTTCCCTGCAGGCCACCAGTCAGTCCATAGAACACAGTTGAGGTATCAGTGTTCTGGCAGGTGAGAAGGCATCATCAGGAGCTGTAGACTCAGGTCCTGGCCTCTTTTGGGCTCCTGCTTCCCCCCCACCCCACATGCATACACCACCATTGCCAAACCAGGGTTTTCAGATTCCTGGTTTCAGATTCCATGGTGCTTTCTACTGTTTGGGTGATCGGGACATTGAAGAGCTGTAGAACTGCCTAAAATTCCAATAACTTTCACTTCTTTTTTTTTTTTTTTTATTTAACAGAATTTAAAAAGACAGACAAGAGTATCTTGGTGAGCCCAGAAGGACTTTCTCGGATAGCTTTCAATCCTGAACAAAAGCCTCCTCATGGAGTACTGAAGTTGTCTGCAGGTACGCCAGTAGGAGTCCTTCAGACAAAGAAACAGCTTACAACATCAGTGAAGAAGAGACCAACAGCTATGGACTTCTTTTAAGCCAACTAGAAGTGGCCCACTTTTATACAGGACATTTCACTAAATTAAAACTTTTGGGGGGGCGTATTTTGTAACTTTTTTTATTAAGTTGTTGCAAATTGAATAGTAAAGGTTTTGATTACAGCCTGTGACACTGCAGCTTCTGAACACCTCTTCAGCTG
>NW_017728906.1:43920259-43932327 GCF_001723895.1 Crocodylus porosus
AGTGCCTAGGGAAGGGGGAGGGCTGACTCCACGCCACTGCGCACACTCCCAGCAAAGCAGGGGAGACCCACGCCCCACAGATCTGTACCAGGGGCTGGCGCAGGCTGCGAGCTCAAGCTTCCGCCCTGCTTCCCTCCCCCAGGGCCTCAGCAGGGCTGGGGTGGGGGCTGTGGCAGGGCCTTTAATTTTAATCACAGATTTTGTGGTTTTTAGCAGAGAAACTGATTATATTTTTAGCAGAGAATTTGTGATTTTTTTTATCAGGGAGAACCAGGATCACTGGTGATCAGGGGCTAAAAGGGTGGGGCAGAGGAGCTACCTATGAAAACTTACAGCTGTTCCTAGCATCTTTGCACTTAAATGGCCACGATATCTCTGAAAGTCTACCAGAACTTTCTGATAAATGAGCTGATTCTTAATAGGCTTAACAGGAGGAAGCCCTCTGAAAGACAGCACCCTGGAGGGGTAGGAAGATGCATTACCATGCAGATCAGGGACATTCACTGGGAACTATAGAGAACTCAGCAGTATGAGGAAAGACAAGCAAAGCATTCATAGGCTTGGGGATAAAAAATCCTGTACACCAAGTTTTGCTTGTACAGCTACTATCAGGCCAGTTGCCAGCAGAATAGCTTTTAGTCGGGGGCTAGGATAGCAATATTACATTTGTCTTTGCATTTCCCAATTTTAAGTTAAAATTCCCTTTTCCCATCTTACAGAGAAGGATGGAAAAGAAACATCAAGTGCAGAGGGAGAAGATGCTTTGGGACACCAGAAGAAGAGGAAGAAAAGAAAAAAGAAGAATAATCCAAGTGCTGACTCTGGCACAGCTGATGGAAGTAGTGAGGGGGGCATAAGTGATGTAGTTGAGCCCACTGAACCCAATGAGGTCATCATGCCAGAAAATAGTAAGAGGAAAAAGAAAAAGAGAGAAGCAAATGAGATGGACATTGGAACAATCAGCACTGGAGAGGACAATGATAAGTGTGCACAGGATGCTGTTACTGGCATAGTGCAGAATAAAAAAAGACTGAGGAAAAAGGCTCCCAAATTACTGATGCTTCATGGAACATCAGTACATGAAAATGGAGTTAATGCCAGTGCCCTGGAGGATACCAGCCCCTGTGCCACCGTAACTCCCAAACTGGAGGAAAAAAAAATGGGAGTGGTCTTAATGAATAGAAATGGTTTATCTCAGCAGGTTGTAATGAAACCAGAAGAGGAGAGCTTGCTAAATAACTTCACAGGCAAAGAGGACTCAGAATCCATAATGCCCAAAAAGGTCAAATTGAAGAAAAAAGCAAGGTTGGGTAGCTTGGAAGGGATTAGGGCCTCGAACCAGAAAAAGGCAGCCCTGAGAAAGAAGAGGAAGATAAAAGAGGTGTTAAACTCTGTGGAAACCAATGGAGTTCTTGAGACTGCTTGCAAGAAAAGCAAAGCAAGTGTAAGCAGACAAGTTGGATTCTCTCCCCCTCCCACCCTCCCTTCCCCCCACGCTGCTGCCAGGCCCATTAGCTTTCAGCTGTCTGGTATTAAGGGATACTTTCTTGTATTTATTTAAATGTTCCTTTTCAAGGCAAGTGCCAATATATATCTTCTGGGGACAATCTCATGATGCATATTTATCCTCTTTCATTACCTGGACACAGCTGCAGTCAGGGTGGTGATCTTCACTGAAGTCAGTGCTTCCAAGATTACTTCTATGAATGGGTTAAATTCTCAGAAAGGGAATCCATTGTTCCCAGGCCTGTGCTGAGGTTATTTTGGGCTGGAAGTGTTCTCACTGATGCAAGTTCTTTTATAGACTGATTACTCTCTGACTGGTGGGCCTTTGCTTTGGTGATGAATAGAGGTGGTCTGGGCTTATTGGTAGTGCCTTCATAATGTGCTCATAACTACCACTGAAAAACATGCTCCCACCCCCTTGCTCCCCACTCAGTGCTCACCAAAGCCCAGAAATGAGATGGAGCAGCCAGTATAGCATAGCCTTGGGTCTACCCCGCAGATATACTCCCAGGATAAAGATTTCTGAGACATGCTAGGTACATTCTCAGCAACACATTGAATTAGTGGTACTGTCTGATATCTCAGGTTTGGTACATGCAGAGCAAGAGCAAATGGGTGGATCATGCTGCTAAATAACATTCCTGTGTTCACTGCATAGCCAGTGTAGACATGCCCTTGGAGGGAGGAGGATGTCTGCTAGGATATCTTGGTTGTTCCCCTCCTGCAGTTTTGTGGGGGTGTTTTGGATGTGCAGATATTCACTAGAATTGTTTCAGGGTGGAGGATTGTTGGTGGGGGGGTTTTGTTTGGGGGTTTTGTTTTTTTTTGTTTTTGTCCCTTTCCTCCCTCTCAGTCTACCCATTCATATCCTAGTGACTTTTGGTCCATTTTATGCTCTTTGATTATATCTCATATCCATGCAGTTTAAAAGAAGCTTGCATAAACATTACTAGAAAAACATTTTGTTCTGTTGGTCTACCTGACAAGCTAGGCTCTTGCTTCAGTGTCCCCAATACATAAATTGTCTTTTTCTAGTATTGGAGAGATGACAAAATAAGTAACCTTTTAAAAAATTTTTTTTGAAGTCTGTATTATCAAGTTCTTACTGCTGCTTTCTTTTGATGAAGAAGCTCACTTGAATCTCTAGTGCAAGGGTTCCCAAACTTTTTCTTATTGTGTACCCCCCTTCCAGGTTTACCAGCTGTCCACATACCCCTACCACCATAAGTTTTATTTTAACCCCTTAAATATCAATTATTATAATGAAAACTAAATCTGCCATTACTTAATTTCTCCTGTGTACCCCCAAGAGATGTTGTGTGCCCCTAGGGGTACACGTACCACAGTTGGGGAATCCCTGTTCTAGTGGATCTGATGCTAGTGCCCCACAGAGCTGTCACCAAAAATGTAAAGCTTTTTTTGCCTCTGCCATCTAGCCTGATATTGCTTAACATGCCTCTGAGGAGAAGGCAGCAACTTAGTGGCTGGTGATCTCTAAGAGGGACTGGTTTTCATTCCTGTTCTTTTTCAGGCTAAAAAAATGTGTTTGGGATATGCCCTCCGTAGGAAAGAACAGTGTGTTTGTATTGCTCAGCGGTAACCCTTTTCTGTCTGACCAAAGGAGCAGAGTTCAGTGGTTGCTGAAAAAGCGATCCTGCTCACTTCTTGACTGTAGCAGATGTGTCAATCTAAGCAGCCCTCAGTTGGATATGGAAGGTGGTAGAGAAACCTTGCAGTTATGAAAAATGATGGCATTAGCTCAAATTTGACAGTGCAGACATGGCTCTTAACAGTTTGATCACCTCCATTCTTGATATTTAACTTTTGATGTAAGCCCTGAGCCACCTTTGAACAGATACAAAATACTTCAAAATGTAGCACGCTTGGAGGTAAGGAAACAAATATAAACTGGGAACTAACAGGCAACCACCAGTTAGCTTTCAGTTGAAACAGTATTTAAACTTGGCCACCAGTGACAGGACCACTGCGCTGTCCATCCGTCAGGTGGCTCTTGCCCTTTCCTCCCAAGCTGATTTTTTTCACCCTCCTTTCCCAGGACATTGGTGGCACTCTATCTCCACTGAAGAAGAAGAAAGCAAAGACAGGAAATGACTTTGTGAAATTTGAAAAAACAACTTTACCAAAGCCAGTGTTCTTCAGGAAAGCCAAAGGCAGTATCTCCTCTACCAGGGCATCCCTGCAGGTAATGTGTCTTGATTGGATATTCCAGAACAAGCGGTTTGCTTGTAGCGTGGTTTACAGAGCTCAGAGAGGCACTTCGTTGCTACCTGCATTCAAAAAGCTGAGGGGCAATTTGCTGAGGGGACTTAGGCCCCAGTGCATGATAGTTTCATCTGAATTAAAATGGCTCAGCACATCAAGATATTTTGGGATCCCCATTTCTAGGGGTTGTGCCTGAGTCCATGGAGAAGGCAGTTCCAGTCTGCTCTATCGTATCCAGATGAGTTGTGGCCCAGAGGCTCCTAACAAATACTTAGCACTGTATATGTTGATAGAAATTTTGGCTCCACAGACGAGAGGAAAACAGACATGTTGGAGCCACTCAGTAGTCGGTGATGTAATTGCCCAGGGGGATTTAAGTGTTGTTTCAAGGGGAGTCTTCTCCAGTGCACAAAAAAGAGAAACTGTTATAGCTAGCATTTTGACAACTTTGACAGCATCATTTCATAGTTTGTATGGACTCAAGACTACCAGCCATCTGAGTTTAATAGGATTTTAATCCCTTACCCCTGGCAACAGCTGTCCCCACCGCTGGCTGGCCTGCAGCTCTGTTCTCTGGCAAGTAGTCATGGAGCTCCCCACTCTCTCCCCCCTTTCTCCTTTTCCCTTGGAAAGGAGTAAAAGGAAGGAGGGGGAACACTGTGGGATGCAAAGGGAGCAAGTGATCCCCTGTAATACTATATGTAGATGTTCAGAAGTTGCATATAGTGCTACAGATCACGTGTTTCGAACAGGAACATTTTTATAGCATTTGCACCATTTTTGGGGTGCTAGAGGCAGGTTGTACATCAGAGGTGGGCAATTATTTCGAGCGGAGGGCTGCTTACTGAGTTTTGGCAAGCCATCAAGGGCTGCATAACAGGCAGCCAGAGGCAGATGAATGTTGATTTTCTAAATTTTTTAGGGACCCCACGGGACGGATAGAATGGCCTGGTGGGCTGCATTTTGCCCACCTCTGGTGTACATCTATATGCTATAAGGATGTGTATAGTGCTACAAATCCAATGATTGAGACCAGAGACAACTGTTCACAACTTTAGCTCAGTTCCTTGGCTTGGATGTTTTGGCTTATGGTTGTGTCTTCTTTTTATTTGTGGGATAAATTAGAAAGTACAACTTTCTTTGTGTCCTTAACCAAATTTTACCACTGCTTTAGTAGTCCTGGTACACACATGCACGCTATACTCTTAGTCTCCTGAGCATATATGTAACATGGTTAGTTAAACAGAGACTTGTAACAGAGGGAGGATTCTGAATACATCCTTCTTAGATATAAGCTGCTGGGCCCTTCCCCAGTAACTCTTCTAAACTCTACTAAAGTTATAATTTATTAAGACCCTTTGCACTCCAGTGGCTAGGAATGCCATGGGCCAATGTTCTTAGCATGCAGAAGCCAATTTTTTTGCTCCTTGGCAAACTCTCTAGTAGACATTAAAGAGTATTCTTCTAAGGAAATGCATTCTTTCATGGCGGAGAGTATGGCAACAAATGAGCAAGGGCTGCAGCGCCTAGTCTGTTCAAGTGGAGAGGGTATCAGATTGAGGAAAAGAAACTGGAATGTTTAGGGCCCCACCTAGGAAGCAAAGGAAGGAATGTAATGTTCAGACCTATTCTGCTTTGTTTTTATTCTGTAGTTAAACAAGCTGCAATCCTCCAGTTCCAAAAAAGTCACCTTTGGGTTGAATAAGAACATGACTACTGGTGAGTCTGTGCCTTCTCTCTTTTAGTAGGGGGGAGGAAAGGCAAAAGGGGAGCATGGTAACTGTATGCACAAGTTCTGGTTCCATTGCCTTGCGTGGTTCAGAAGATGCGTCATGATTTTAGTATAGTTTATGGACCCAAGGCCCATCTAGCAGAGAGACTAAAACCTGGGACCCTCTAGGCCAGATAATGGAGATGTCATGATTCCATGAAGTTAGATTGATGCCTCGTGGGCATGAGCATTGGATTCAGTAACTCCAAACACTTCATGTCCTTCTTCCCTGCCCGCCCCTCTTTGTATTTTTTTGTTTTGTTTTGCTTGGGTTAACTGTCATAAGAGAGCTATTCAGGAAAAGCTGCCTCCAAACAGAAGAGTCTCTGAACTACTCTTGGTGCATGTGTCATAGTAGGAGAACAAGTTCTGTAGCACAATTCCACTTTTATCTTAACTGCCTCTGCTGTTAATGATGGTAACATATAAGTATGACCCATCCACACTGGACACATACAAAGATTGTGCTTCTGTTCTTTTTCTTGATGTTGACCCTTAGTGGAATTAGGCAAGGCTTTTATTAGGATATTTAATATTTCAAATCGGAGTTACAATAGGTGTGTATGTGTGTGTATAATTTTGCTAATGTAAAGTGTGTGTGTGCATGCATGCCTGTATACATAATACAGCTTCATGAGGAAGGTGAATGTTTAAGCCTTCTGGTCAGCAATTGTCCTTAATTGCAATTGCTAGGACTGGATTTTTTAAAATGGGAAGAACAGCACATTTCACACACCCCCTCCCCAATAATTCCTTCCAAAAACATTTTACTAGGCTGACTAGAATAAGGGTTCTCAATCTGCATTGTATCTCCTTTCCTGCTTAATTACAGAACAAGCATGGCAACTTCAGGAAAAGAGGTGTGAGCAAGGTATTTAGCTGTATTTTTAATGTGATAATGTAGGAGCTGGAAAAAAGAACAGCTCCATGTGACCATCCAGTTCCCTGCAGGCCACCAGTCAGTCCATAGAACACAGTTGAGGTATCAGTGTTCTGGCAGGTGAGAAGGCATCATCAGGAGCTGTAGACTCAGGTCCTGGCCTCTTTTGGGCTCCTGCTTCCCCCCCACCCCACATGCATACACCACCATTGCCAAACCAGGGTTTTCAGATTCCTGGTTTCAGATTCCATGGTGCTTTCTACTGTTTGGGTGATCGGGACATTGAAGAGCTGTAGAACTGCCTAAAATTCCAATAACTTTCACTTCTTTTTTTTTTTTTTTTATTTAACAGAATTTAAAAAGACAGACAAGAGTATCTTGGTGAGCCCAGAAGGACTTTCTCGGATAGCTTTCAATCCTGAACAAAAGCCTCCTCATGGAGTACTGAAGTTGTCTGCAGGTACGCCAGTAGGAGTCCTTCAGACAAAGAAACAGCTTACAACATCAGTGAAGAAGAGACCAACAGCTATGGACTTCTTTTAAGCCAACTAGAAGTGGCCCACTTTTATACAGGACATTTCACTAAATTAAAACTTTTGGGGGGGCGTATTTTGTAACTTTTTTTATTAAGTTGTTGCAAATTGAATAGTAAAGGTTTTGATTACAGCCTGCGACACTGCAGCTTCTGAACACCTCTTCAGCTGTATCTTGAAATACTCGTGGCCCCTATTACAGAAAAGGAATGAAATGGGCTCCCTCTCCTCAGGTTTCCAAAAGGTGTGCTTCTCGCCCATGTTGTCAAGAGACGCTAGATAAAAATTAGGGTCCTATTTTTTGAGTTAAAATGTGCGTTTCAAGCCATTTGACTGTCTATAACACATCAGGATTTGAAAAACAAATAAACAGAAGTTGTCTATTAATGTATTTAAAGACTCGCTTTTGTCTCTTGTCAGGCTGATTGATGGCATTCTGGCTTATCCTTATTCTTGCTAATGAGCTTTTCAATCAGCCTCTGAAAATAATGAAAACAGTATCTCACTTTAATGAACCACTGGATTCTCAGCAGCCTTACTCATGATAGAAATACAGTAGTTATTTAGGTGATCCTCTTTATAAACAAATCTGTGGCACTGGGTGGCTGCCTGGCTGCTGATGCACACAACACATTACCTGTAACACAAGTGCCAAAGCTGACTATTACTTCACGATTGCTTTTGTGACGTTATCATTGGTTTCTCCATGTTGCCCCTTCTTTCTGCTGTACAACTGAAACAATACTATTGTATTTGAGAAGTCTTGTACATTTGAACTCCTCTTTCCCCAAGGACCTTTCAGAGGTTTCAAAAAATCTGTCTTCTGCCTTGCCTATTGATGTCACTCTATTTGAACAGAGATCACACTTGCATTCAATTAAAGAAGTTCTTACTGCATTAAAGTGAGCCTAGTACATCTTTATTTAGGATACACATCTCTCCAAAAGCCTTGGTGCCTTTCAAAACGGGGTAGAGCTTTACAGCCCAAGCCACTCATACCTTTTTTTAAGGTAACACCAGAAAAATGTCTTCTTCAAGATTGCTTGTATCTGTGTGTTTTTCTTCTACATGAAATATTAATGCAGAATATTATGTAATTACTCTTCATGATCTATATTTAAGGATTTCTTTTTCCTTGAGTTCAGTCAAACATTAGGTAAACTTCTGTAACAGACCATTGTTGTCATCTGAGGGTGAACTGTAAGGTAGGGAGATCGCACTAGATCTCTGCTTTGAACATGAATTTTGAAGCACAAATAATTCCAAGATGCACCTAACCATTTAGTTGCTCTTCAGTTACTTCTGGGACTCTATAATCACAGGTAGCCTGTATCATTATCTTGTCCTATCCAAACTGGCAGAGGTTTAGCTACTTCAGCCAGCAGAGTAAAATCTGTAAAAGATGTATCTTTTTACTGGTCTCTGGTGCCTACTGTCCTCTGCCAAATAGCCCCATCTGCTACTGGAATTAAACAGTATTTTCCTTGAAGCAGTTCGTCTAGAGTTTCTCCAAAATTTTGTATAATTGTAAATTAATGATGGTTCTCAATAGCTCAATTTTAAATAGCTCCTACTGTTGCACTAAATTTAATACCAGTCCACGGCTTGTGGTACTGACGTAAGAGCTTTAGAAAATCACTTGCTCTCCTGCTGTTTCAATGTTATTACTCAGTCAAAATGAAAGGACTGCATTTCAGTGGGTTTTATTTTTTTATTGATCTGGCTAGTCAATAGAGACCTTAGGTGAATTCAGCGCTATTAACATTAGCTGTTTGGTTGTTATTAATTTATACAAATGAGAAATTCTCACTGTGTATTAGAAAATTACTCTGACAAGACAATGGTGAGTAGGAGTTAATGAAGACTAATCAATAATGTTGTGCTGTTTATCTTGTACTGTGGGTAAGAAGTCTCTTGTGGAATATGCATTTGTATATGCATGGTCGTTAATGCATTATGTTTGAGATGCAGTATTCCTCCAAGGTTGTAGATGCAACACGATTAGTAGGTGGAACTGGTGTGCATAGAGAAACTCGGGTCAGAAGTTCAAATAGAATGTTCATTTTATATCTTTCTACAAGTATCTTCAAATTTCTGGCTAATCCCTTATCGGTTATGGATCCTGTGATCTGCTGCTTGTCCAAATTTACTGTTGCCCACAAATGCTAACTGCTGTAGGCAGAAGCAGCTGTGTCACTCTTTAATGAGCATTGTAGTGATGTGATTTGCTCATTGTGGATTCATGCATACTGTGTCTGTGCCATGATATCGGTGGAATGTCTTGTAAATATGCATGTGTAGTACATATGGTCTTCAGTGATGTCTGGGATTTCATTCAGAAGTTTTTTTAAAATCACAAAATAACCAAAACGGTTGATGCAATTTATTCCATATTGTTGGATTAAACTGAATAAATTATCCAGAACATTTAGGTAATTAAAATTCCAATAAACACTGAAGACAAAAAGGGAGAAATAAATGCACCATCTGGGATACCCACTGCACAAACACAATTGTAGTATAAAGGTACATCTCACTTGTTTAAAAATAAAAAAGATTGTTTAATATTATTTCCTATGTTTATTCATAATTTGATTCTAAATCTGCATGTGTCAACCATATTGAGAGTCGAAATAAACAGGATGGAGTTAATGTGGCTTATATTAAAAGGGCAGGATTTTGTAATGGATGTCTCCTTTTCTTTTCTTTTTTTTTAAAGGAATCTGGTCATCTTTGTACTTATCGAGCTCTACTGGTTTATAATTCTTTATAACTAAATGAACTCAAAAGCACAAAATTAATTCAGCAGAAAAGCCAATTTAAAATTCTATTTAAATATACCTAGTTGTAAGAGCTTTTATTTTTTATCAGATTTGTGGTTTTGAAAAGTGTCTCTTGTCCCATTTTTGTCTTATTTCCTATACTTAAATTTTATGGCAGGCAGGAAAATATTTCTTGCATTACTTTATGTACCTCTGCAATTGCATTGTTAATCTAACTGTGGATGGTTTAAACATTGGATCACTTAGTTAAGTCCAATAAAACTGTCTTTTCTGTGGATGTTGTACCTTGGAGTGCACTTGTCTGTTTGCATCTGTTTTGACAGAAGAGCAAGGTGGGAGAGTATTTTGAGACCTGCTTAACTATTTTAATACCTGTAACTGAAGAATTGCATGCATGTTGGATTTAAACAAAGTAGTGGTAGAATACAGTTTTCTTCCCATATATGTTTTAACTGGACCGGTTAGTAGACATCATTTAGTACTGATCAGAATAGATCGGGGCAGGCAATTACTTTGGGTGGAGGGCCACTTACCCAGTTTTGGCAGGCTGTTGAGGGCTGCATGGGTAGCCTCGCCCCTTGGCAGGTGCCCTGCCCCCTGATCACCATCTTGGGACCAATGTCCCAGGGCCAGCACCGATAGGGCCCAAAGTGGGACACAGGCTGTCAGGGGTCTGTGGGGCCGGGCAGGGCTGCACCGGCAGGGAGCTGGGGGGGCTGGGCCAGCTCTGTAGAGCCCCTGATGGCTGGGACCCTACGCTCCTGCCACCCTGCTCTGGGCCCCACCAGCACTGGCCCTGCTCCCACTGGCTCCCACACCTGCTCAGTCCCAGTGCCCCTGAGCCCTGCGGTACAGGAGAGGGGCAGCACACAGCCCCGACCCCCTGCTCGCCAGCAGAGAAGAAGCTGGGGCCGAGCACGGGGAAAAAGCAGCCCCTTGCCCGCCCCATGGCCGGCACTCCCTGCTGCAGGCACTCGCAGCCCGTGTGGGGCTGTATGGAGGAGGCACAGGCAGCCCCATGCAGACTGAGTGGCTCCAGTGCAGGGCGCTGGACACGGGGTGAGCGCGGGGCCAGTTTTCCCCGCACTCAGCACCAGCTTGTAATCCGGCCCTGCTTCCAGCCTGGGCTCCGGGCCCCTCTGGGCTTGCCTGTCAGTGGTAGCAGCTGTGGCCCCCCTGCTTGCTGCGCCGGGCAGTATTGGCTGCTGCTGCCTGCCTGGAGCTCGTGCACTGGGCAGCCCACAGGCGGTGGTGGCAAACACTGCCCGGCGAGCGGGTTGGGCCGCAGTTGCTGTCACCAGGCGCAGCCCCAATGAGCGGGCCCAGGCTGGCAGTGGGGCTGGTTTACAAGGTGGCGCTGAGCACGGTGGAGAAAAAGCAGCCCCTCACCTGCCCCATGGCCTGCGCTCTGTGCTGCAGTGCTTGCAGCCAGCACCCTGGGCTGTAAGCCGCTGCAGCATGGGGTGCTGGCCACAGGTCGGAGGGTGGGCTGCTTTTTTCGGTGCTGGGAAGGAGCCCGGGGAAAAGTTGAGGCTGGGGGGGGAGGGGAGCGGCCCCCTGGCAAGCGCTCCGTGCCGCAACTGCTCGCAGCCCACATGTGGCTGTCCCATATGGGCAGCGAGTGGCTGCAGCGCGGGGCGCACTGGGGCAGGTGAAGGGCCACTTTTCCACTCCACACTCAGCTTTTCCCTGGGCCACTTTTCCCCGGGCTCCTTCCCTGCCTGGAGTCCTCCCCTGCTCTCCCAGCCCTTACCTGAGTTTCAGGCACAGGGCAGCTATGTGGTCCCAGCCAGAAGCCCCTGCTGATGCTTCTGGCTGGGGGAGCAGGCCCTGCTGTTGTGGGAGCCTTCCGGGTTTCACGTGGGTCCTACCGCCCTTAGTTCCTGTCATTTTTGACAGGAACCAAGGGCATATGAAGTTAATTTTCTATATTTTTTAGGGACCCTGCAGGCTGGATAGAATGGCCTTGTGGACTGGATCTGCCTCACTAAGTTAGCAGAATGGGCACTACAAGAGTTCCGTGTATATTCTCAGGTAGTAAAATGTTCTGTATATAATTACAAAGTTCACCTGAGTACTAAGAACTCCTAAGAAGTATGTTATATGTGTATCTATGACATTGGCGGTCTTTTTTACTGGCCAGTATCTCTGGGGCAGATGCAGGTTGCACTTTCCTGATTTCATAGTTCTAGAGTCAGAAGGGACCTGAGCAGATCATCTAGTCCGACCCCCTGCCATGGCAGGAAAGAGTACTGGGGTCAAATGACCCCAGCAAGATGTTCATCTAACCTCCTCTTAAACACCCCCAGGGTAGGGGCCTGCACCACTTCTCTTGGAAGTTGGTTCCAGATCCTAGCCGCCCTGACTGCGAA
>NW_017728906.1:43932338-43941287 GCF_001723895.1 Crocodylus porosus
CCCAATCATGCGTTTCGTCCCACCACATTTCTGTAATCCCCACTATGTCCGGGCTGGTGTCAGCCAGCAGGAGGGTGAGTTCCTCCTGCTTGTTGCCCATACTACAAGCGTTTGTGTAGAGGCATTTGAGGCCTTCTGTGGGTGTGTGTGCTGACCCCCTAGTCCCAGCGTTACCCTGGCCCCTCTCTCTTACCTGTTTGATTGCTTCGCTTGTCGGTCTGGGCTGGGCTGTAGTTGTGGGGCTGTAGTTGTAGATTTGAGGAACTACATTTTCAAGCATCAGAAATCTGAAAATTTAGCTCAGTTTGGAAAAGATGACCTGTCCATGCCACAGCAATAGGCAATGAGAACTTTCTGACACAGATCTCAAAGACTGTAAAAGGTACTTATTTTGGTATACAATCCTGTGCAAGAAGTAGTCCTACTCCCATGAGTCTGATTTTTAAAGAAAATTCATGCTTACCAAGATTTAACAAATGTCTTTTTCTGTCTGAGACTTCATTTGAATAACGGTTAATAATGTGCAATTAAGAGTCTATCAGTCTTAAATTTTACTTCAGTCTGCCTGCATGTTTCACATGTATGTTTTGGTTTTTGCGGGGTTTTTCTTTTCTTTTTTTTTTTTAATGTCCTGAGGGAGCAGAGGAGGGATAACCTTGAGAGTTTCAGCAGAGCAAATTCTGACTGGTACAGAATCTGAACCACCCTTTGGCTGTTTCGGTACCAAAGTGATACTATGAGGCAAAGTTTGGAATTAAACCACAGGCCCATCCTTTTCCCCCCAGGAAAACAAAACTCCCAAAAAAGTTTGAGACCTGGCATACTCAGATCATGAAAAAGACTATAAAAACAACTATTGTAAAGATGACCTGTGGAAAATAATTAAGGCAGGAATGATAATTGTATTTCTATTAGACCTCATCATGAATGTCTAATTTTAGGATCATCCAGCTCCTACTTAAAATATATTTAAAGGAAGTTGAGCAAGCCTCTAGTGCAGAAACTTGAGCAGCTCTTCAAACCAAACTGTTCCTCTGTGTAATTACCCACTTAATATAATTTTTTTTTCCTTAAAAATATAGGTTTAAAATGACAGCATATCTTTCAATAGTATTTCTCTAGTTGATTTGAATCTTGTCACAGCTATCATGAACTGCATTGCTTAAAAAGTTACATTAGAGCAAAGTGTCTCTCATAAGACAGTTTGAGTAGAAGACATGTATTATAGTTTGGGGTTCTGTCTCCAGAATTGTGGTGCCTTTATCATTCGTATGGTTTGCAAAATGAATATATGGCTAACAGCATACTAGTATCAGACGTAGGTAGCAATTGCCTTGACCAGACATCTGAATTTCCTGGCGTTTGAATTTCCTTTTGTAAGAGGGCACAAAAGGATTTTTTTTTTTCTTTTTTCTGCCTTTCCGCTCTTTATTTGTTTCAAAGGAAGATCTTCTCTCTTGCAGGAATAAACCACAAGCATTTTGATCCCAGGACATGAGACCATATCCCAGTGGTGGTGACACTAGCAGCTGCAGCCAGAAGAAGCTGCTGCCACTGGGGCTACTGGGAAGTGGAGTCTTGCCACCGCTCTGTCCCAGTCCCACTGCGCACCTGGGAACGGTGGGACCAGCATCACATGCCATGGCCCAGGCTGTACCCTGTGCCTGGGCTGGCCAGGGCCGAGGGACCTGTTGTGGGCTGGATAACATCTGTTGGTGGACCAGATCTGGGCCACAGGCTTATTTTACCCACCCCTGTGTTAGTTACATGAGCCAAAAAGGCATTACAATTAACCTATGGCTTTTGGAGTTTGGCCCAGCATGCATCATTAGCTGGGAACAGCACTCCTTAGTTTGGAGAACAACTTCCTTGTCTGCTTTCCTTCAACATCATGTCTCCCCTCAAGAGCTATAGGCAACACCTTACCCCGGATTTGACTTAGCCTTGGCAACAGCTGTGACACTGTGCAGATGGGGCAAATGATACCCAGCCTAAATGGGGAACAAACAATTCTGTCACAGCAGGAGTACAAGATCCAATTAACAATGTAATCACTGAGATCTTTCCCCAAGCTGTAGCGAATCTAAGATTTCTGGGTGCACAGTTATCCAAGAACCTAATCTCTATTTGTGGAAGCTATAGCTTGTTCAAGATTCTGATATCTTTACCACATTTTGAATCTACTCAGACTGAGCTTAGATGATGGGTTACTAAAAACATGGAAATCCTAGGTATGTGGAAATGTCTGTGGGTGGAACTGTATTGTTTGGGCAACAGTATGTGCAGAAAGAACCCCGCCATGCGCACCACCTCTTCGGCAACAGATCAAAAAATTTGAAAGTGAGAAGTGGGTAGGATTCCACAGAGGAAGGAGTTTCATGTGCTCTGCTTGGAGAACAGGGCACAGAGACAGCAAGAGAGCTGTACATGAACTCGTCTGGCTAATTCTAATCTGAAGCCACTTGTGTCACTGTATTCATGCTTCCACAGGAGTCGCTGGACAGGAATACTGGCAAATGTCGACCTTGTGGATACAAGTGCTATTAAAGTAATTTCTGCATTATACTTTTTAAGAGCAAACAGCTTCCACGTGAAGAAGGTCTCCACAAGCTCTTGCCTGTCATTGGCACCTCTTGGAAGGAGTGGCAGTGGCTATACAGGAGGTCTCTGTTGTTCCAGATGAGCTGACACGAAAGGCGCAACCCCACGAGCATGTTGTGGTTTGTGTATTGATGTACTGATTTGTAATATATACCCTTTTCTATGATAAAACATGATAACAAATTAATTATAAAGACGGAGCATTGATTGCTCTAGTAAAATCACAAACCTGCTTAATTTTGTGTCTTTTTTTGCTATAAACTACATGTTTAGTTGTACAAAGAGACTAATAGCTATTGTTTTGTTGCTGGCTTTTTTTTCCCTAAGGCAAAACAGTAAAAGAAAGGATTTCATAAGAAATCAGAGAGCTGTTACTCTGCACTTAAAAGGCAAAAACAATTCATATTTCCCTGACCTTTCTTCTTTCAGTTCTCAGAATCCAGTTCCTGTGGCTCCTGCACAAGCTCCAGTTCTGTACAAATGCATTCAGTTTTAATGCCCATGTTTCTCAGATTTTTCATTTAATCTTTCATTGCTGCTAGAAACTTGGGGGGCTGCCTTTGGTTTTTTTTCCAGCTTGTCTACTTAGATCACCCAGCAAACATTTTCTCAAGGGAAAAACAGAACTGGATTTGTTGCCTCTATGCTTTTCCAGAAGATGACCTTGAAATGTCATCCCCTGCTCATGTAAAACTCTACAACAGAAGTGTTTATATCATTTAATTTATCCAACTTCCCTTTAACTTTTTTGGGATTCAAATGCTAAATAAGCCAGGGATTTCGCACTTTGCTAGCATGCAGGAATAATAATGCTTTGATAGCTTAGATCATTTTTTGGATTAATGTGCAGAATGTGGTATATAGCTAAGCTTTCTGAGCCTTTCCTAATGCTTGCAATTGTCTCCATAGAGTGGAGGTTGTTACAGGATGACTTCAAAAAGAGAGAGACCTGCTGATGTTGTATCTGGATTTGTGCAACTGATAGTTTGTGAGAAATGGTAGTTTACTCATAGCTTCCATCTGAAGACACAGGTACTAATCATATCCATAGTTTAGTTTATATCTCCTCAAATACATCTGTTAGTTTATTCAAATACAGCATATCTGTGAAACCACTGAGAGTTTTGCCAGTTACAACTGGGGCTAAAGTCAGATGATGAAATCCTAGTCCCACTAAGTGAACTGATTTCCTCTTAGGATTGTATTTTGAACTAGGAAGAAAAGAGCAGAAGCCCTCCAGAGCTGAACTAGCACACACTTGCTAGTAGCCAGTAGAGGCAGAGCTACGATATCAAGGAAATTCTGCTTCTAGTTATATAGGTAAACCCCAAGCAATAGAGAGGAAGATCCAACCTGAGACAAAACAGACATTCCCTAACTCCTGTCTTGGCTATTCAAGATTTTACTAATCAGTTGAACAGTACTTTCAGATGTTAAAATGTTTGCTTGTTTGCAAAGCTGCTGATTTTTAAAAAAAAATGTAAATTCAATCCATTTCAGGTAGAAGGGGGTTTTTTTCACCACTGTAGTAAAAGCGCACAACAAAATGACTGTCACCCAGGTAACAAGGCTGGAAATGGATACGATATTAGTCAGCTTGCCATGTTCCCCCTGCAGTACTAACTTAAATGCAAATCCGCTCTGTCTAAACCACAGCAGTGTCTTGAGTTTGTATTGCGTTGTGTGTATGTTTCTAAAGGGAATAAAATACATGGGGACATGATTTGCCAAGCAGATATCCCTGAGCAATGGAAACTGAAGTGACTCACAACTGCAAGACGGCAGCATGTGACGCAAGACACATACAGGGCAAACTGCTGAGAGATGCAATTTATGTCTGGGAGGTTTATTCCTTCTGCCAGCAAAGGGCTTGTTTTTTTCCAGCACATAGCATGCATAAAAATGTATTTAGTGCAGCTTCCCTGATAAAAACCCTGCCCCAAAACACTTTTCAGGGTTTAATAATGAACAATAGTTAAACTGCATACAGGCATAAATTACGGAAAATGGAATAAAAGAGAAAACTGCCAAGATGCCTTGAAAACAAAACACCTTAAAGCACAGCTCTGAAACACAGCTAGCTATAAGGACTGCAAGGCCACCACACACTAACATAATATATAACACCGTAGCAGTTTGCACCTCTTGGATTTCACATTTTCTGAAAACAGGGGGTTTTTATTTATTGTTAGAATGCTGTACCTACCCAGTTTGTTATCATGCTACATAAGTAATAACAGCAACATAATGTACAATTAATAAACTAAAAGAATCAATCACCAAATCCGATAGCAGAAAGATCCCCCTACTGCATTCACAGTAGGTGGTAAACGCAACAGAATTAAACCCTGGATTCAGGTAATAGCCCCCCACTGCAAGAACAAATAACTAGAGTAGAGCAACGTTGTTCCATTGACTTTGATGTAACAATGCAAATTTTTACCAGCAGAATATCTGGCCCTAGATGTACTAGGAACAAAAACAAAGTGGAAGAGGGAAACAGTAGGAACACTGTAGTGTACAGTAAGAGGAAATGTAATTTTTTTAGTAAGGAAAGCACAACTTCAAATGCACATTCTAATACTAATATTCTTGGGTTGTTTTCTAATTAAAGGATATTTTGAGCCTCAGTGTTCTGGAGGAAGTCAGGATGAGGTTTAGGATTCTGCAGGACATCCAAACACTGGACTGTATTCAATGTGTAATTCTAATAATATTTTAAACTAATTTAATCATCATCCATTGCCCTGGCTTTGTTCATGGCACTCTGTCTTACATGTCTCACTCATAGTAGTACTCCCATTTCTTTCAACTGGATGGACATACAAGGTTTGCAAGATCAGATCCCACAGGTGCCTACCATCCCTGTGGAGGCTCCTCTGTAAAATGACTAGCTGGGTTGCCAAAGATCAGTACAACTGATGATTATATAGAGCAGGGGCAGGCAATTATTTTGGCTGGAGGGCCACTGACAGAGTTATGGTGAGCTGTCAAGGTGTCCTGCCCCCTGGTTGCTGTCTTGGGATGAGAAGTCCCACCCCTGACCTTTGCCATCAAGAGTAGTCCTTTTGGGAAGGCGGTTTGCCAGCTTGAAACCAGAACCCCCCCCCAAATGATATACATTGATAAAAATCAAACATTGATAATAACATAGTTCAATTTGATTTGTAAAAAATATTGTTGTCCTGATTTGTGTGTTCGTGTGGTGTGTATAGAGGCGATTGCATACTAGCTCAAAGTGAAGTCTTACTCCTGCATATTGTGGAGGGTATGGGGTTTGTGGGTGTGTGTGTGTGTGTGTGTGTGTGTGCACATGTGTATGTGTGGTGGAGGCTGGGGGGACACGTGGATGTGCGTGAGTGTAAACTGCAGCCAGGTAAAGTTGAATGGGTAGCATACCAAGCACTGAAGGTTTGTTTCCTACTACTAATCCCCTGACACATAAAGTCTCTCAAATATTAAAAATGGCTTGCCACTTTCCTTTTGAAGAAGATTTAAAAACTGAGGCTGGTTGTTGAAAACATGCTTAGCTTCATCCTGTAGTCAGTAAGAGGAGCGGGCACTCTCCCCTCAGCAGATTAATGTCCCAAGTGCAGGCATCTTGTGCTTTATGTTAATAATCCACTATTTGTTCTGAGGAGTCTTTCTTTGAACTCAGTCTGAAGAAAGTAAAGGTATCCATAACTGTCTTCCACTGCACTATAATTGCTGTCGCAGATGATATGGAGTTAAGTCCAGGAATCATTCCTCAGGCTGGCTCTTTTTCATCAAAGCTAAGAACTTGCCAGTCCTATTAGATTGCAGTTTTATTTTATTCAAACTTTCTGAGAAATGGCATTGATGTCCCTTTTGTACTACAGCCAGCATCCCAAGACTCCTTGTCAAATAATTTAGAATGGCTGTAATAACTCTCCAGCATAGACCAGCTTCAATGACAAACTACCCATTTTCACTCATCTACTTTCTGTTAGCAAGAACATTTTTTTCCCTCTTCATTGACAGTTCCTGACACTATTATTTAATTTAATCCAGGTTAAGTGAACATGACTGTGACTTCATTAGTAAGATGCTGCTAAGACTTTTTTTTACTTTGAAAATCTTAATTTTGTACAGTACAATCTGGATTAAAGAACCATTCAAGTGAGCAAAAAACATCAATGCCATATGAAAGATGGCCTTGTTATTAAGGGGACACAGAAGTGTATTAATTTACCATTTAACTCTGCCAAATTAAAAGTGATTGGGAAAAATGATTGGGATTAATTAGTTAATGTGCTTTAGATAACTGTAGGTTGCAGGGAACCTTTTTCCATGTTTTTTTTCCAACAGGAGTAAAACTGTGCCTTTTCCCTTGCATAGACGCATGCATGTGACAGCCTGGGGACTCTGTCTGTACAACTTACAAATCCTCTTTATTGATGAAGTCATGTCTTTAGCAAACTGAGAGCTCCATTTTAGATGTACAGCCATTTACCTTTTCTGTTGTCCTTTCACTTTTGTGCTCAGCTAAAACCCCAAAGGGTAGTTTTACCTATAGAATTCTTAAAATGGAAAGGGGTTCTTCTATTCAAATATAGCATTACAATAGGGACTTCCCAACAAGGAAAACTGGCTTATATCAGGAGAGAGATCATCTTGGAAATTAATTGAAAATGCTTCTGACATTTTTCCTGGACCATCAAGGCTAAAACATCACCCCAACACTAATTTGGAAATTAAATCATGGCTTATCTATGGATCACCCAATGGGAACTGACAAGGCACTCACCTGACTGAGGGGGAGTTATAAAAGAGCAAGATATGGGCTGTTTGCTCTCTAGCTATTTTCTCCAGCTCAGGCTGAGGAGGAGCTGCCACTCCGGGAGCTTAACGGCAGAGGAAACCCCTCCTCCTGATGACAAATAGACCTCCCAGGGATTGCTAGAGGCAGGGTGAGCCAGCATGCAGGGGCCTTATCTGGATAGTTTTTAATGTTTTGCCCTCAGTTGTACTTTTTTTCTGTGAAGTACAGAGCAGTGTTGTGTTGATTAACTCTTTGCAAAGTCTATTTGTATGTAACCTAATTACTTATACCTATGATGAGGCTACTGAAGACTTCAGCTGTGCACCAGAAAACTCACTCTTCTGGTATGATTCTGGGGAACTGTGTACTTAAGCTACAGAGCGAGTCTGAATGCATGGGCATGCACACAATTTACCCTAGGGCAAAAAGGGTGGGGTTTACTGTACTAAAGCTGTTTTTGTGGGAATTTGCTCTGTGCATCCTCTTACCCTGTGGTAAGTGGAAGCTAAACCATAACAATGTAGCTCTCAGTGGAAGAGAGGTAAATTGTCACTTCCCACCCCCTGCAAAGCGGTTCACAGTGTATGCAAGGAAAACTCCAGCTTCACTTTCTCCTCTGGCACCAGTGTTCATAGATAGGATTTCTAACTGCTGGCAGGACACAGAGTATGTGGAGAGTCAGAATTTAGCAACTAGAGAGCTCAGAGCTGAATTAACTGTAGGTTGCAGGGAACCTTTTTCCATGTTTGTAAGAATTTGCCTTTTGTTTTTATATAGGCACAGTTTTACTCCTGTTGGAAAAAAAACCCTGCTGCTCGTATATACTTTTACTGATTAGCTCGGTCTGCTGATGGGCCTCACATACAGGTTCCACGTGTATAAAGCTATTGCTTTTCATCGCTGAAGCAATTGCAATTTTCAAATAAATGACTTGTTACAGCTTGATTATTGATCAGAGGAAGGGCTGAAAAATTGATCTAGCCCACATGCAGAGATTGCCAGAGAGAGGCATTTTGCCTTTGGACTTCAGGGTGAAGTGGGAGGAGTATGCTGTAGAACTGCCTTCTGTGTTCTCTTTTCGGAAGTATAACCTGCTGTTCATTTTAACAAATAACCATAGACTGTCCACTGGAGCACAGAAAAGGACAGGTAATTGCACATACATTTTTACTACCTTACCACGTGCTCTTGCACTTCTGGCAATGCTGCAGTTGCCTTGCTCCTGAGGAGTGCAAGCAGTGGGATCTAAGTTGCAGCTGCCCATCCAGCTGTGTAAGGGCATATTGGGTGCTATCCCTGGTGTGTGCACCTATGCTAGAGCCTGTCAACACTTGGAGGGCAGGTATTTGAATTTAGGCACCCTTCATTGTCTAGAGAGAGGGGGAACCATTTCAAGGACAACATGGGACTGACATGGGTATCTAGAGAAAGATATATAGGGTTACCTCATTTCCAGTTCCAAAAAAGAGGACACCTGTTGGGGGAATACCTCATTCCCCACCCACAGTTCCCTCTCATCCCAACCTGCAGCCCCCATCACTGCTATTGATCCTCACTCCTGACCC
>NW_017728906.1:43941387-43945341 GCF_001723895.1 Crocodylus porosus
ATGCTAGTGCCCCTCACTCCTGGCCTGCAGGCCCTGTCCCTGCCAGTGCCCCTCACTCTCAATCTGCAGCCCCCTGCTCCCCACAGCACTGCCAGGGAGTGCCCCCAGCTGTCCCCATCCTGACCAAGCCAGAGTGCAGCGGCTCCAATTCACGTGGGTAATGGCAGAATGAGTCCAGCCCTAGTGTGGGTGGAAGGGAAGAGGGGGTGCTGGTGATGTGAATATATGTGTGCAGATGCATGTGTGCCTGCAGCCTCCAATTGCCCTCCCCCTGCTTCTGCCAGCAGAGCAATTAAAATCCTGGACGTTGATTCAGATTTAAAAAAAATGCCTGGATGGAAATTGGAGGGTCCGGATAGAGGACATGTCCAGGAAAACCCGGACATATGGTAAGCCTAGAGATAACCCATGCCAAAACAGCACTGGCATCCCTTTGGGAATGCCTGTAGGGAGAGAACAAATACCAGCAGGAGAAGCCTGTAGAGAGAAAATATTAACCTTGTGCGATGAAGTTGTTAGAGACTCAGTCGCCTAAAGGAATTGCTGTACTCCAGCACATGCATATATTTCCTGATTGCTCCCTAAAATGGATACATGCTGCCATGCCCCACCACACCCTGGGGCTAGAACAGTGCATTCAGACCCATCACCTGCTGAGGAGGAATAAGGGCAGGCAAACAATGCACCTCTATCACATTCTTCTGCTAGGAGGAAGGCAGAAGAAATGTTATTTCCTAGAATATCAGGTGGGTTTTAAAACAGTGGAGAGTAATAGATCCTCAACATTATATAACCTCAAAAGTAATGATCAATATGTCTTTAAATAATTACCCTGCAAGACTTGCTTCTAATTGTTATGAAACAGAGAAAGAATCAGATGACATTAAATGATGATATTTAATTAACTCAGTATTTTGCTGCAGCTATGGGCTGCTGGGAAACCCTTTTGTTGTAAGTTGTTCCTTCCCATATCAAAATGTACTATCTTAATGAGATATATTCTAGTAATGATTTATGTGTATAGTCTCTCCTTGAGTGGAAGCCATTTTCCTTTTAGTTTAAGGTGGAGGCCTGTGTATGTAGAGGCATAGGCCCTTTATGGACAGCTTTGTGCTCTCAAAATACTTCACATTTCACTGCAGTTACCTGAAAACCCAGACACTAATATGGCTAGTCTTTCCCTATCACTTGTATTTTTCTGTATACTTTAGGATTGGTTTGGGATTAGCTGTAATGTCACCTGAGAGGATTTTGGAATAGTAGGGACTCTTCTGCAAACAACAGTAAAACCAAAGCTTCAACTATTGATTCATAAAGTTCAAGAAACATGAATAGCACTGGAGAATTTGGTTAATTGCAAAATAAAAAGCAACTGCCAGGCTTCATGCTGTGGTTTTTGGTGTGTAAATTGTGGGTGGGTTTAATGTTGAGTAGTAACAGTATGTTGTGGTTTATACATGCCTATCTACAGCATGAGCTCTATATCATTTGGACATGCATATAATCCAGGCAGTGCATGTTGTTGTACAACTTGATATTACACTGTTGCAGACTTGTGGCAACAGTGTTACTGCATGTGCATGGAGTGTGCAGAATATTGTCTTTGTGGAAATGTATATCTATCATGTATGTCCTTGTGTTTATGCACTTTCTTGGTCAAACCTATATTCTGTGTGTGCCTGACAGGTAAGGCTAGTAACCTTATCTATTAAACTTGCCCAGCATTTTCCATTGTAGGACTCTGTATTGAGCTGTTTAACATGACTTGCTGCCAAACTTTAAATCTCCCAGCTGGAACTTTCCATGTCTGCTGTCTTTCTCAGGCTGATTTTTTTTTTTTTTTTTTTTTCCCCCCCCGGACAAAAATGTGTCATGTCCCAGAATTAGGGGGTGGGGAAGGTATAATTTACCCATGTTAAAAATAAAATTCAGTTGAAAATTTTGGTTGGAAATAATGAGGTACTAGGGCTGGACTATGGATGTGCAACAGGAAGGGACTTTGTGTTGGGAATGTGTCTATAAACTGACCGCCCAGAGGAGTTTTCCATCTATTGACTCCTCTGTGAAATCCTATGAAATACAAACTTTAATTTCTACCTAGGAGAACTTTTACAATCTTTTCCCCAGTGCCTGATGGAAGGGTGATTGTGCACAAAAGCTTGCAATTAAAGATTTTTTTTTTTTGCAAAAATCTTGTTGGTGTAATAAAAGATGATCTCTACTATGAGCCCTATGTTAAGGAGAATAGTAGGCGAAAGTGGAATTCAGGAGCCTTGAGAGGAGAAAAGGGGACAGAAACTGGGATTGCAGGCTGACAGCAGGGAGAAGAAAAAGGAAACTGGGACTGGGGATGGGGAAACAGGGATTAACTAGGTAAAGGGAGACTAGGATCTGGTAAAGAAATGAGGGAGAGGGAATGGTAGGAAAAAGTTGAAGGTCTGAAATCAGATGTAGAAACACCTACCTGGAAGACTGGACTGAGAACTAGTGGAGCAAAGGGCAGAAGGGGATTGGAAATTGATCTCATTAGGATAAATTCCCGAGAGAGAATTGGGACTGCTTGAGCAAGACCCTGGGATAGGGGGAGCACTAAGAATGGGACTAGGCCCTAGTGGAGATGTGGGGGGAGGGGTGACTGGAGACCAGGATTAGGAAGAGAGACAAGCAGATGGAGATGTTTCAACAGAGTAAATGAAACTGGAGACAATGGAGATGGGGAGGATTTAATGCCTGTGCAAGGAGATTGGAGAGAAGTCTAAAGGAATTAGACAAGGATGTTCTGGCCAAGAACACTTGTGGTGAATTGGGATTAGAAGCCTGAAAACCAGAGCTAATCAGTAACTAGGTAGGAATGATCCTGACATGCATGGAGGCCAGTGTTTCATACACCCTGTGTCCCTCATTGATCTCCTCCTCCTTTTCCCTTCTCTCTCCCACACAATCTTAAACACCTCTCTCCTCTTCCCCAGCCAGTGAGCATCCATACATAATGGTGGGCTGGCAACACTCTTGGGTTTCTGCACAAGAGCAGTGTAAACCATTTAGCACCAGAGCATTTGCTTCATGCCTGTTGGTAAGAGTTTAAATCTTTGCTTGCTATCATGTTCAATATTGCTTCTCTAAAGAGGTGGAGGGTGCCAAGCACTACATGGAGTAAAGGACTGAAATGACTGAGACCTTTGGATTCAGTTCCCATGTCTGTGCAAAAAATGCTGGTAGAATCTGCCGATCATAAGAAATGTTTTGGTCCCTATTTATATCCTTGAAACATCTGTCTCAGATGCTTCCAAATCTGGATTACTAGCTTGGAATTTGCAGCCCCATGAGGCATATCCAATTTCAAGGCAAGTCAAGTAAATATGTAGGTTTTAAAGCTCTTAGAGTCAACATTTGAAAAGGAAGGTTCACTTAATAGAGCTGATGTACTGCTAGGATGACATTATTTTCAGGCCATAGCAACCCTAACTTCCCAAGAACACCTGAACTACCAGCTAAAATGTCAATGTAGGGTGGGTGTTTGGGAAGGGGATATAACAAAGAATATGCTAAACTATAGATGCCTGCATAGCTTACCTTGCACTACGGCCAAATGTGAAAAATGTGTACCTTATCAAACAGAATAAGTGACCATAAACAACATCTGGAAACTAAAAGCCATAAAGCATAGTATAAATCCTAAAATAAACCACTGTGCATGTAGAGTGGGAGAATGTATATGAAAGTGAGGGGGACACTTTCTAGTCTGTTGCCCCCAAACTGTAGGTGTATGAAGAAGATACTGTCTCAGCATTGTCTCAAATGATCAGAAATAAAACTGAGAGAGGCAAGGATTTCTTAGGCTGATATCTTGTATTGGACCAGCTGTGTAGCTTGGATAAAGTTTGACATGCTTTCAAGTGGAAGACATTCTTCCTAAGGTCTCTAATCACAGGAACTAGGCACTGCATAGTGGGG
>NW_017728906.1:43945441-43948940 GCF_001723895.1 Crocodylus porosus
GTGGCCGGGGCCGCCTTCCGTAACCGCCGCTTTCCCGCGCCGGGCGACCCCTTCTCTGCCGGCCCCGGGGGTTTGCCCTGCGGTGCGGGAGCTGCTACCGCTTCCCCCGCGCCGCTGTCCCCGCGGCCGAGCTGCGCCTTTGTCGTTCCCGGCGCCTCGGGCGGCTGCTGTTGTCCTTACTTGTTACCACTGCTGCCGCTACTATTGTTAACTTACTGCTGCTGTGATTATTATTATCGCTACCCTTTGTTGTGATGGTTGCTGGTGTAATTTCCACTATAATGATTTCCACCATTATTACCGCTCTCTATTACAATTACTATTATTCTCTTACTCTGTTACTACTGTTACTATGACAGTTACTATTCCTATTCTTGTTACTGCCACTGTTGCTGTTACTCTCATTACTGCTGTTATTGCCCCCACTCTCTTGCCATGAGCGACTGGTGCTTCCCGCAACTGGGGGGGCACCATGGCAGCAAGTGGTGAGCAGGGACTGCCCACTGCCACTGCTGGAAGTGTCAGCGGTGGTCCAGAGGTGGGGGGGCAGTGGTGGGTGGCAAGTGGGGACTGCCTCCAGTGGCCATCTGTGCTGGCAGTGGCGGTGGGTGGCAAGTGGGGCATCCGTGTTGGTGGCGAGGGGGGGCAGTGACTGCCCGCAGAAGCTGGCAGCGGCTAGTCTTCGTGGCCACATGCCCCCCTGTGCCTTCCTATGCATTGCCTATGACTCTTGCCATCACTCTCAGTACCACTTTTACTACTATTACTATTATTATTACTTCCACTGTTGCTATTAGTCTCAGTGCCAGTTATTTTGCTATTATTTTTGCTATTTCTATTATTATTGCTGCTATTGCTATTGTTCCAAGTACCACTGTTATTACTATGACCGTTACTATTAATAATAGAAATAATATTAATAGTAGAAATAGTAATCATAATAGTAACGGTCATGGTAATAACAGTAATACTAAGAGTAATAGCAGTAGCGGTAGTAATAATAGAAATAATAGTAATAATGGTAGTAACAGTGGTACTGAGAATAACAATAACAGTGGTAGTAATATTATTTCTATTTTTACTACCACTGTTGCTATTATTCTCAGTACCACTATTGTTATTACTCTTATGATCTTGACCGCTACTGTGGTTACTATTATATTTGTATTAGTAGTATTATGATTACTACTCCTACTATAATGATATCTTCTTACATTATGGTTGTTTTGTTGGTTTATTACTACTACTACCACCACCATTACTGTTGTTTAGACTCATCCCAGCTCCATCCAGAAAGGCTCAGAGCAGCTTATAGGCAATGGCAGACGATAATAAATTCCCTTAATGACACAGTACTCACTCCTGCTCCACTGTCTGTCATCCTCCAGAGCAAACCCATGTCAAATCTTGGCCTCATTCACATTAAGATATAAAGAATTTCCTTCCCTCTCCCCATGCCAGAGATCACTCCAATCAGATAAATGCAGGGCTTGAAAACCTAGTATAGGAAGGATTAATGTACAAAGTGGGGCCTAATTCAGTCTGGCCTCATGGCCAGTGTGCAGCTAGGAGTCTGTTCCCATGATGGCAGATATCCAGTGTGATGTGGGGTTGATTACTTGTCCTCTTTGTAACCCTTTTCCTTATTTCTAAACTGAGGAATATGACTTGCCTACAAGGCTAAGGGGATGGATTCAGTAGTTGTAAAGTGCCTCTGTCAGAAGAACCACATGGACTAAAACCATGACTTCAGTTATAAATGGTTGGTGATGTAGCCACCAGATGCGGTTTGAAGAATTTAATAACTTGCATTGTATATTCTGTAAACTAACTTTATGCAGAGCTACTGCAGGAGATAAGGGCAAGGAGCCATCACCAGTTGCACCCAGGAATTGTTTCTAGGCAGCCTTCAATAAATAGGCTGCTGAAAGCTGTTGAAACCCCGGATTGAGGCAGAGTTGGGGGTACAACATTGCCATACTAAAACTTCAAGGTTTTTATTACTTACCAAAACTGTGAGTTTGACTTTAGTCTTAAATATCCTTTATTGTCTTTTCCATGGGGCAAAAATAAATGGGGACTTGTTCTGTTAGCGAATATATCCTCTTATGTCTTCCTCAGGTTTTTTTATTCCCCTTTTCCTAAGTTAGCTGAATCAAGGGCGGTGGTTCAGTTGTGACGTCCTTTGGAGCCCATTAGCACTGTTGCTGAGTTGGCTACAGGAGGTATCTGCAAGATTGAGAAGGCTGTTTTTCCAAACCAAAGGGCTGAAAGTGTTCGCTGGTTAATGGTAGAACCCAAACTGTCTCTTTACTGGCAGGATTAAAAGAAAAAAGGGTTATTTTCCACATAGGCCAAACAGCTATTTTTGATGTACTTGGATTAATAATAAAGCACTCTTTCTTCATGTATTAAAATATTTCTTTTATAACTAGTGACACCAGCTGTCTGTTATAACTCCTAATAGCTGCCTAAAGAATGGTTAGTTTTTCAGAATTCCTTTGTTAAATACCATCTTTTCCCTACTGACTTTTTATGTAATATACTTTTAATTATGGTTCCAGCCTATGCATTTTTCTGGCTTCAGAAAGAAAACAGGGACTGCAAACAGCATTTTTGGGACTGTTTCTGGATTTTGTGTGTGAAAATGTCATTAGAGTTGGAGATGGTTGTTAAGATTATGTTGTAAATAGATCTTAATTATGGCAAAATTTCAACAGCTTTGCTTTCCTAACTTTCTGAAGCAAATAGTGTTTGGTTGAAAAAGAAGATCTAAGAGATTTGGAAAACAGAAACAGAAGGATTCCTGAATGAGATGCAGCCTTCAGATTTCCTTCAGACCCAAAAACATAAAATTGGGTCTTCAGGTTTTTGAAGGAAGAAAGGTCACATCCCACTACAGTGTGCTTTGTATACAGTGGAATTTACAAGTAGAGAAGCTGAATTTTTATTTTACACAAAAATCAAATGTATTTTGAGTAGTGGTTGTGTTTGGCTGTGGGATTATTTAGCAACAGTGGGAAGGAACACGAGTGTAAACTAGCTGAGATGGTTATTGCACCATGGTGGACTAGACAACATTGAGGTGAAAATACCTTTGCCTAATCTCCAGTTGCGCTCCTGCTATTGCTAGCACTACTGGAATGTCAGGAGTGGTAGTTCAAAGAGACCTTAAGACAGTTTCTTCCATGACCAAAATCAAGGGCACCATTCTCCAAAGTTTCATAGTTTCTAAGGTCGGAAGGGACCTGAGCAGATCATCAAGTCTGACCCCCGCCATGGCAGGAAAGAGTACTGGGGTCAAATGACCCCAGCAAGGTGTGCATCTAGCCTCCTCTTAAAGACCCCCAGGGTAGAAGCCTGCACCACTTCTCTTGGAAGTTGGTTCCAGACCCTAGCCACCCTGAGTGCGAAATAACACCTCCTGATATCTAGCCTAAATCCACCCTCTGCCAGCTTGTGACCATTATTCCTGGTCACTCCTGGTAGTGCTCGGGGG
>NW_017728906.1:43949149-43961195 GCF_001723895.1 Crocodylus porosus
ACCTGCTTGAGATGCATCTGTGGATGCATGACAAGGTGCGGTTGGCCTTCCTGACTGCATCCCCACACTGCCGGCCCATGTTCATCTTGGAGTCAGTGATGACTCCAAGATCCTTTTCTGCTTCCGTACTGACAAGGGAGTTCCCCAACCTGTAGGTATGGTGCCAGTTGTTCCTCCCTAGGTGCAGCACTTTGCACTTGTCGGTATTGCTAAGTGCCATACACAATCATGTTAAAAGCACCCATGCATCCCGAGTGACTTCTCTGGCTTCTTATCTTTTTTTTCTGTTCATTTTTCCATGATTGTGTAGAATTTATTGGAAGAAAAATCAGAGAGGGCCCATAGTTTGGATCAGCTAAATGAAAAATGGCTTTGCTCCCTTAAGTGGAAACTATAGAGCTTAGAAGACACTGTAAAAATTAGGTTCATGTGTTTATGGCTTTTTTTGGTGGCACTCAGTGAAGCCAATATCTAGCTTTCTTGTCCACTTAAGGTTTGCAACTAAACAGTTTATTAATGCAACATCTCTTCTTTTAACTGTTGCTTTTCTTTGCTAAATTTCCACTGTATTAGTTGAAATATTTAACAAAATCAGTGCATTTAAAAAAAGAAATAAAAAGACTGTCTCTAAGTGTATGGCACCCTTTCTCTTGTGTCCAATTAAGTCTCACAGCAAAATTTTTCAAATAGGTATTTGTTTAAAAGAACACATGGAATCTGCTGTAGCGAGACTTTGTCCTGGTACCTACTTTAATGAGGGAATTACAACTGGGGACAGAAGTTAAAACCTTTTGTACCAAATCAGGGATAAATTATACTTGTCCTTTTGAGGTTGTTTATGTGCTTTAAAACAAGTTGAGGTAACGTATCCGGGAAAGTTTGTATACCTTGATTTTGTTTTTTATGTAAAAAAACTTAAGAAATGAGCAGCTCCCTTTAGTCTGTGATTGTGCTATGAATTTTGCCGTGTTGCATTCTGTTTTAACGCAGTTGCAATGGGGGTGATGATGGTGGGGGCATAATAATTGAACTGGCTTTTTGAAAGTTGTTCTCAGAATTGTGCTGGCTACTTATGAATAAGCCCTAACAAAGCTACATTACATGCATGCCATTAGCTCAGCTCTCACTGTTGGGAAACTGTTTCCAATTGTCAAATTTGCGATGTGGGAAGTGCCATCAAAACATAATTGCCTGTTGTGGTACACAGAGGAGGCTTTACCTGTCTTTCCTTTGTGCTATAGTGGTTTTCGTGACTTTTTTCAGTACTACTGAAATTCGTGGTGCTAACTCTTCTGGAGACTGAAGCCCTTACTTTTACCACAGAAAAAAATGTGGCAGAACAGGTTTCCCAGTACTGTTCTGCCAGCGTCTTGGTCCTGACTTCCAGGGATTATCTCTATGGATGACATCTTTTTGTTTAAATGTGCCTCTCACTAGTGTCTGAATATCTGAAAGAAGAGGTCCAGTCTTTTGCACCTCTCTCTCTCTGTCTTTCTTTTTTTTTTTTTTTTTTTTTAACAAGGGTGTTTCTAAAATATGTCCATATGTCTGTTAGGAAAGTTTAGAGAAACGCATGCCAATTTCATGTAGTCCTTTGACATGAGCATTTGGTATCTTGGTCTGAGCTGCCCGCAGTCCTATAGCATAAAGTTTGACTAACTTTGCATCCTGTTACTAATCCAGAGAGCCATAATCTAATCTTGGATACTACTTTAAAAGATTTTGGGTTGTTTTTTTTTTTTTTAAAGAATTTTCTATTCTTATTTCACTTTTGATAATGTTGGTTCTATATAATTATTTATTCCATCTCATCTTCACACACTCATGAAATGGCAGGAACTTCATTTCTGGTCCCAGTACTTTGTCCTTGGCTTCAATGAACCAGCTATCTGTAGGAGGTAGCTAAAAGCATTGGCAAAATGATATCATTTTGATCTAGATAATGAGATTATAAATCACAAATAAACAATTTTAGATGAGATAAACTTTTCCCCTTGCAGAACAAAGGATTTCTGAAATCTGTTCACAGTGGGTTTCTCTGATAAGTGGACTGAGCTATCTGCTGAAGCAATAAAGGCAGGTAATGCTTATTCTTCATGGAACAGATTTTTTCAGTGATTCTCTTCAGTGAGACAGTTTTTCTTATTTGTCCTTTTAATCCTATGAGAGAACACTTTTGAACTCTCAGAATGATAATTTTTGTACTAGTTAGATGGGCTGGAGGCAGAAGCATTCAAGTATGATTAGAAACTTTCTCCAGGCTGTGGGCGTTTTAGTTCAAGTCCTTCTCTAGCATTAATCCGTACTTGGCAAAAAAGAGATGCTTTTGTTCTCCTTTTCTACAATCTAGCTAAATGTGGTACATGCTGTACAGCGATATTGATACACACAGTCTTTTTCTTGAAAAGCTTTGTATTTAAAATGACAGAGTACGGGCTGAAAAACTGGTGTATGACATACAGTTTATCCATGGAAATTGTTGGTAGGAAATGGGAGGCATTTGCTACACTTTGCATCCTTTTGCAAGTGTTTCTAAGCCAATATCTTGGTATGCATAACTTATTTGATTGCTTTTTCATACAGGAATATGGACTTGTTGAGCCAGATCTGCAGCTGGTGTAAATTTCTTTCTCTCTTTCTCTAGTCTCATAATTTTGCTGAATCAGAGAGATCTGGGATATTTGGAGTTTTGGAGCACTTTTTTGTATTCCTCTGTAAATGCACCTTACTCATTTATTCTTAGAGTTGTTCAATGGCAAAGGGGTGCCTGGAAACTTTGTTTTTGTCATGTAAACAGCAAATTTGAGGCTGCTAAAGCAAGATCAATATAAGGATTTTTGAAACCTGGTACACCAAATATGTCAATCCCCTCGAGCAAGAAGGGACAGCAGAGATGCTATGTAACAACCTGCTCAGGAGGGGATGCTATTGATCCATAGTGTAAAACCTCAAGTACATAGAAAACTCCTCTTGACAGCCTGTACTTGCCCCTGACTGATACTACAAGAGACTATCTCAGTACAATTTGGCAACTCTGGCATAGCTTGTCATGCCAATGAAGTATTATTGAAGTGAACTGAAACCATCTTATATCAATGTAAGTGAAGTTTTGCAAGCTCTTCTATAAGGCTTGAATGAATGAGCACCACCTCTGGTGCCGCCTCAGACCACCAGTCTCCCTGCCAGTGTAATTATAAACAGGGTAGAAGAGATAAATGTATTGTACATTTCACTTAAAAACTCTCCTTATCTTCATTTTAGGCACATCAGGTTTGGAGGGCTGTTCTTACTAAAGATAGAAAACAGAATGACTCGGAATCCCATGAGGATATGACCTCTTCATTTTGGGAATGCAAACATCTTCTTGCCAGGGGATGATTTTTGTAAATCGGTGTGTCTCTGATGTCGGAGAATGACACTGTGTCCTCCAATGTGTTGTTGAATCTGGAGAGGAAACTTCTGTTGTGGGAGCCATTTCTAAAAATTGAGGCAAGTGGTCTTCCTGTCCAGTGGAATCTCTCCAGGCTGTGTTATTCTGCTTTGGAGCTAACTATGCTTCACTGCTCTGACTTGCACTGACATTTCACTCCTTGTAAGAGGATATGGAAGTTATTAAAAACTCAGAACCAATCTGTAGCAAAGATGACCAAGCTGCTCACGCTTGCAGTTAGGGTAAGGAAAAAAATCAGCTTCTCTCTTCAGTAACATTGTTCTGTAGTTCAAAAATTGGATTTCTTGCAATTGCAGAGAAATGTTGCTTGAACAATTTTATTGTGTAACCAGACAATTCCCATGAGGCTTTCTTCTCCATACCTAATACTTTCTACTTGGGTGCTGTAGCATGTTGGAATTGGGTAATTTTCCTTTAGTTGGTTTGTGAATTGATATACTACACACCAAACACGTGATAAAATATAGTAACTCTTTATTTAAATCTTATCTTCTGACTGGTATTTACAGTCTATATATCACTCTTCATTCAGAAGGAGGGGAAGAAAAGGAGAATTCAACTATTATAAGAAAACTATAGCCAGTTAAAAATGTCAGAGTTGAGCATTGCTATTTTCAGCTAGCTACAGTTATTTAGTTACTTCCCATGGTTCCTGTTGCACCAGAAGAGAGTAATTATTTTTAATGGGGAAAAACACAGGTCTTAAGATGACAAGAAAGAAGTTGGAGCCTGAAGTAACTTTCCTCTTAATCGTGAACGTAATATTTTATTTGTAAGTGTCCTTTGAATTAAATCAAGCCACCTACTACTTTGTGAAGGATGTATTATGCTGCTTTAACAGATGGGTCAGCCAAGACGCAACTTACAGAAAATTACAAAACAAGCCAGTGGCACTTACTCTTACTCTTTCTTTTTCTCTAAAGTAGTAGTCCCAATCTCTGGTTTCTGGGCAGCATGTTGCCCATGAGACTCTCCTGTGTTGCTTGCAGCCACAGGAAATGTATGAAGTTAGAAGTGGAATTGACAAGGGAGAGCGAAGTGGCTTGCAGCGTATTACTTGCTCGTCATGATTGTTCTGGGGCCAGCAGAGGATGGGGGCCGCAACTGCAGGCCATTCCTTCTGTAATTCTGTCAGGTGAAACCGTTAACATTGTAGAGTTCCCAGCTCTTCTTTGTAGGTTGTTTCAGCTACATTTGTAGCCAGTGGAAGTAATACCATGCCTTTTGCAGTGGGAGTAGAAATGGGTTGGTTGGCTGTATTTTGTTTTTGGCTTAATGGAAAAAGTAAGCAGAAGACATTTGTACTGAGGCTTCCCTGGCTCTCCTTGCCCTATTCCTAAAATGACTGCCTATGGAATTACAAGCTGTTGAATGCAAGACGTTATCCCTCAGGTCTTGAATGTCAGGATGAATGTCTTGCATTCAAAAGCTTGTCTGACTTTATCCCAACTACATAGCTGGTCCAATAAAAGATATTGCTGTAAGAAATCCTTGTGTCTGATGTAATTTCTGGACCATCATGGCTACAACATCACTCCAACAGTACTATAGAATTACAGTAATTCGATTGCATCCCAAGTGTGTAAGGGAAGCTCCTGCCTAAATAGAAGCTGATAGCTATATCGTCCAGTTCTTGGGGAGTTATTTGTTCAAGTAACTTATGAAAAAAATTCCATGATGCAGAGAAATTGGAGGGAAATTTGGTAGAGGCATGTGCTGCACAAGGACCAGTGGGTGTTGGGGTGAGAGGGATGAGAGGGCAAAAGACTGTCTGGATAGAGGCAAGCATGTGCTTACCTCCTTGTTCTGCGCTTGGTTGGGATTGGGGGAAGGAGGAGCACCCTTCAGAGGATCGCTCAACCACTTCAGGCTGAGAATCACTGGTCTAGAGCGTTCTGACAGAATTGCAGTCTGCTTTGATAAAGAGAGAGGCTTCTATTTCTTCCCTAATCTCCAAATATGTCTTTGTCCAAGGCATCGTGCAGAAGTAGGTCTGACATCTGAAAACAGATATACACATATGCGTGTATTTTGCTTGTGTTTATAAACACGATGAGTGCTGACGGATGATAATAGTGGAGGGGTAAGATTCTTTGTCTGGGGCTGCTGTTTGTCTTGACTGCTGACTCCATGGATACCTTTATAGACACATGAAGGATACATTTATCTGTAAGCACTTGTTGAACCTTCCTTGAATCATATGTGGAGTGTTGTCATGCCCAAGGTTCCCTCCAAGGTGCGCATGTGCGCAGCTGTGCATGATTTAAAACCTTGCCGCTCACTAACTTATTAATGCCGTGCACCTGCCCACAGATGAGCTGGGCACAGTGCGAGACAGAGGCACCAGGGCCAGTGCAGGGCATGTTCCTCTCCGCCCATCCCAGTCCCTGACCCCAGGCAAGGCTGCTCACCCTCCACTACAGTCCCAGGGTCCCTGGGCCTTATAGGTATGCAGGGTGCACCTCAGGTACCTGTGGTTTCCAAAGCAGTGTGCTCACAGACTGCTACACCTTAGAGGAAACATTGGTCATGCCTCCACCATTACTTAGACCAGGCCTGTCCAACTTCTACGTGGGCAGGGGTGCACACTGCATATGCCACACTGGCATGATTCACAGGTAATTTCCCTTCATGCTGTGTCACACACATGGGTGACTTGGCTACCCTCCCTTCTCCTCTTGGCTCCCTATAACCATACCTTGCCTTGGCACTGCAGGTGCAGCCTCAGGAAGTAAAAGCCTGAGGACGGAAGGGGAGATCAAAGCAGATTAACCCTCTGTGAGCTGGATGTGGTCCACAGACTGCCATTTAGACAGCCCTGACCTAGACCTTGGAAAATGAGCAATTTCTTTTCCCTTTGCCAAGAGTCTAGTCAACTTTTGTGCCTGAACAATGTAAACCTATCATATCAAAAGAAACCTATATCTAAAGCAGCTTTTATTGGCACTGATACAGAAGAAATAAGTCTGTTTTGTTTGCATTTAGCCAACTGGAAGGTCTGAAGAGGTGCAGACATCTGGGTGGTTACCTTTGTTTCAGTTTAAACCAAGTTTGTTTTAGGTTAGCTTGAGTTTTATTAAGAATTTGTTTAAGCTACAATTAAATAAGGTGTTCATAAACCAAAATGAGTGTTTACACAAGGGTTTGCACCAGTTTATCTAAATTCATTTTAAACTAACATAATCCAGCACACTTGTAGTGACTGCTTGTGTAACTTTTGTTCAGCTCATATTACAAACAATCTTGCTGGTTTTGTGATCATGTCAAGCTGTTTAATCTGCTTGTAGGTTTTAGTTTGTTTATAAAATAAACGTTGTCCTGCTCAAATATTTATTGGTACAGAGTATTGTGGAGGTTATATAATTTTACAAAGCATTTTTATTTCTTTGGTACCTTAGCCTAGAATGATGCACTACTCCTGGGAAATTAATCCTAATAGATTGTGGTTTCTCCTCAGTCTCCAATTTATGTACTTTGTTTGGCGATCCAGCTTAAAAATATTCTGAGTGGGTGCATCTACAAGTGCAATTAATGCAACTGAATAAATGCTGGTGCCATTTGAGGTGGGGTGAACTAATCCTGATGTCACCATCTACATGCACATTTAAGTGCAGTAATTAACTCCATTCCAGTCTGTACCAGCCCAGTTGCTGGGTATGTGTATATGGTGACACTTCATGGCACAGTATATTAGTCTGTTGTGCAGTAAAGTGCACATGTAAACATACCCAGTGTGGTGTGAAATGTGCTATATTGGCCTTTGTTCACAGCTAACAGCCTACTGTAGCACATTTGTCTTTACAAAAGGATGAAAACATTATTTGAAGAATGGAAATCCAATTTAATAAGTCCTAGCTGAGGCAGGTATAAAGTATACTGTGTTTGTCTGCCAGCTTAAAGCTAGCAGTCTATTCTAACTCATTCTAATTACAGTAGTGGGAACAGTTGGCAGCTTAGCTAAAATGGTATATTTGAATTTCTGGGTTGATGTGTGCTTGTCAGCCCACAGAGCCTCAGAGTTTTGTACTGAGCTTTGAAGTGCAGAAATGCACTTGTCAGCCCTTCCTTAGTTTCTTTTTTCAGCATTTTTTACAGTACTTTTAGATCTCAGAATCGATTACTATTGATTTTTACTGTTTTGCCTTTTCTTTGTCATCCTCCTCTTTTTTTCCTCCCTTGGTCTTCCCTTCTAACTGGGGTCACTCTTGTGGATCCTGGCTCTCCATAGGATCCGGTTGTTGTTCCTGCACATCTCCTTGGATCCACGTCATGATGATTTGGCAGAGGTTTTTACAGGTGGCTGTCCTTCCTGATGATAACTCTCCTTTTATCTGGGCTTGGGATCAGCATTAGATTGGTAGAATTACTTACCCATGACAGAGTTCCTTTATGAAATTGATGTGGAATTTTTAATTGCAGTGATTGGAAAGAAAGCAAAGTAAATCATTTTAAATACAATCTGAAGTTTATTCTAAGTAACTGAATAACTTTATAATTTACTCATCTGGCATTGGTGGTATTACTATAGAACAGTGATTCCCAATCAGGGCTGGAAGAATCTTTTAAGCATGTTGTGGGGTCCTATGCAGTATTTGCACTGTTAGGCTTGCAAACATCTATCACAAGATAGATTTCAAATAGGAATCCATGGTGTCAAAAAACTGCTGACCAGTTGTGGTCTTTCTGAGTTGTTTGCAATGGAAGAATTGCTTTATTATTTTTGTATAGTCAAAAAGAGTAGAAGGTAAAAGCTGGCATCTTCCAAGGAAGGCCTTGAGTAGAAATGTTGAGAATCATAGCCATAAGAACAGGAGAATCGGTGAAGAGACAAGGTTCCTTAAATTGCTGGATGTACTCACAGTTCAACCACAAGATCACAGTTAAAGAGTAACTGAGCTTTTGATCTTTCCCCTGTGCCAGTCAGAGGTGCTGAAATCAGTCTGGTTAAAGTGAAAAGGAATGAAACCTGGTTTTTAAGGGTGTGTAGAAGCGGTCTTCTGAATGGACTGCTTCCTTCCTGTGTGCTGGGATTAAGCCTTGTGATCATATAGTCACGGTGTAACATCAAACAGATGGGACTGTAATGCTCATGAAATATTGTAAGCAGCTCTTGTGTCCTTCATGCTTAGCTTCTCTGTGTCTTTTCTGCTTTGGCCATAAAGCTGACAGGAGGAAATGTGGAAAAGAACATAGATAGTATAGAGCAGTAACAGACAACCTTTTCTTGCTGCAAGCTGGAGCTACCCACCTTGATTCAGAGGCAGGCACGTACTAGGACCTGCCTGCAGCCAGCTATTCTTGTGCTACGGGGAGACTGCCCGCAGCTGGTGCTCCTCTGCATGATGGCACAAGAGGAGCCCAAAGCTACCTGTCTGCGGGGCTGGATTGCACCAATGTGAAAGTGCAAGAAATTTAAGCTGGTGGAAGGACGACATTCCAGGTGAAGGGGGACACTGAACTGGCACTGGTTCTGTGTGCTCCAACTGTTGCCCCCAGAGGTTTCTTGGAAAATATGTCTGGTTATATAAGTCCTTTGGATGTCCTTAATTGGTGCAGAGTTATTCTTCTAAGGTATGTTATTTTGCACTTTTTTTATAATACAAATCCTTTTTGTTTGAAAGTCTCATACTATCCAGATACTATTTTTGTATCTGTTGTGTCCCTGCCTATATTTACTATTTCTACTTTCCAGCAGTGGTGAAATAACTTCCTCCTCAAGGTCATAAATGCTGTGGTGAGTTGCTCTGTCTCTACTGCCAAATTTGAAGGGGTCCACTTGACACATTCTCTCAGGTTGATGTATCACCAGTGATAACTTCTGACTTCCCATTTCTAAGCCATTTGTTTATCCACTATCGTATTATTATCCAAACACTGTCTCTCCAATATCTTAATGAGTTTTCTGTGTGGTACCTTGTCAAATGCCTTCCCAAAATACAGCTATGTTATGTCTGTAGAAGTCCCATTATCTGGTTGGTGCACTTTAATAAAAATGTGGCAAGAGGGAGAAAGGGGTTTGGGTTCTCAGGAGCAGTTTTAGCATATTTCATCAACCTGTGCCAGCTATTGTGCCATACTCTGTTAGTTTACAGTGCTCGCTCTTCCATTCTCACTCTCATAAAATGTATACATACAATATACATATATGCATGCACGTGGCACCTACACGAGTGTGTTATGTGTGTATATATAATATATATGTGTATAAATTAATTTTTTTTAAGTACTTTCTGGTAACAGGTGCCTAACTGTTTAGGTGGCTGATTCTCTTATGTTACAAAAGCAAATATGTTTAGAGTTTGCGTGCATGTCTGTTGAAAGATGCTAGATTGAGAAATGAAATTTTCTTCTTGAAACCGAGTACAGCATAAGCAGTAGCAGTGCAAACATCTTTGCACTGTTAGTATGCCTCAACCTGAACTACAAGCTCACTTTTAGAGCAGTGTTTCCCAACCTTTTTAGACTCAAGGCACCCCTTGGAAAGTGTGAGCCCTCTAGTTGGCACTCTGTTTTTCTGACAACAGAAAAATACTGGAGCAATTATTTTGTTACAAACAACTCAGAAAGATCATAACAGGTCAAAATGTTTTTGACAGAGTCTAACCTTCCCTTCCTCCCCCTCCCCTCCTCCTCTTTTTAGAATGAATTTGAATATCTTTAGGTTATGAACAATTTGCTTTCTGCACTGTAAAACCAGAGGGGAAAGTTCTCCGCTCCTTTAAACTTGTGTGACCTTATTAACTTAACCCCTGGTGCAACCGAGGACAGAACTTTGGCTTCCTTTTGATGAGAAAATGTGTCATCCCACTACAGTGAGGTTTGTCTTGCCAATTACACTTTGGAATTTGACTTGTGGCAAATTTACAAAATACTATTTTTAACATTTCTCTTCCTGAGATAAGGACTTGTTCCTTTGCAGCTGGTTTTTTTTTTTTAACTACTTTGTGATACTTCAGTGAAGCCATGATGCAGAATTTGTACCATGGCACAAGTGTTCTAAATCCCGGATTGCTATTGCAGTGGGTGCAAATGGAAAGAAGCTGTAAAATGAAAAAGCTTGCATGAAAGCACCAAAAGGTGTGGTAATAATAACGCAGTACAACAGAGGCTAAATAAATTGCTTGTATACATTTTCTTTTCTGCCTAAAGTCAGTTGACTGTGGACATTTTCTAATGTGTGTTTGTTTTGAATACAAAGGAATGTAACTGGGAAATGTTGGTTACTCGGACAGTTATACTGCGGCCCCTGCGCTGAGCAAATTTTCTGCCTGGCCGCTGCTGCTGCCCAGCGCAAGCAAGTCTGGAGCAGGCTTGGGGTGGGCCAGGTTGGGACTGTGTGCGGGTCCTCACTGATCACAGGGCTGGGGCCAGTGGCAGCTTGAAGGAGCTGCTGGCACCTGGGCTGCCTAGAAGGCAAGCGCAGGGGGTAGCAGGATGCGCCATGGCCAGGTGGTGCCTGGGCTAGGTGGGACAGAGGGACTCGCCACAAGCCAGACAAAGACCCTCCATGTGCCGGATCTGGCCTGGTGGCTGTGTTTTTGCCCACCCTGATTGTAGATCAGTGGTTCTCAACCTCGATGGACTCGAGACTCCCATGATATCAAAAACTAATTTTTATATTACAGTGCTTGCCTCTTTGTAGAGGGGCTGGGCAGCAAGTGATTGCTCAGGCTGGGGAAAGAGTGAGCCTATGCTTATCTGCTTATCTCCTCACACGTCATGGCACCCTTCAAAGGATCTGGCAGCACCCCATGTTGCCATGGCACCTTAGTTGAGAATCAGTGATGTAGAGGTACACTAAGATCGAAGAAGATCAGTAAACTGCATGATAGTCAGTGTAACACAGCTGTCTTCTGTCAGATCCTCCTTGTCGCATCACAGTTTCCAAGTACTTTAAGAGGGAAGTTTATCAGTGTTTTGGTGGGTATACTGTGGTGATGTGGACTTCATCTCCCAGAGTCCCAGACTGCTTTACAACTTGGAGTGTCTTCACCAAGAGAGATGATGCTTGAAAGATAATAAAGCAGGTGGATGTAAAACTGTAAAATTTGGTTGGTTTCTTATATCTAAGGCTGTATGTGAGTGCATACAATAAGGAGATTAGTAATATACTCTGAATCTTAAACACTTTCAGAAGCTGATTTAAGTGTACAGTTTTGCCCTTCACTTTAAATTGGAAATTAGGCTGCTAACTGAACTAGGATGGAGGCAAATGAGCCAGGGCATCTGGTCTCAAATTTAAGTGCTGAAGGGAGGGAGCCCCTGGCTAAATTGGTGTGTGAATACTTGAATAAGCTTTAACTGAACAGCAAGGGAATTTGGGTGTCTGATTGCCGGTGGTAAGCATCTGAATGCTGCATTTAGGTTATTTTATTTGCTGTATCTCTTCTTTTCTTTCTGCTTCTTCGCTTTTTAACCTTTTGGCTCTGATCATTATATCCATGCAGCTTTTTGCAGGTTTGCAAGAAGTCAACACTTTTCCAAGCGCTGGACTTGATGACTTGGGAAAGGTATCTTTGACTCCCCTGTTCCTAGGTTCCATAGATAAGTGAAAAAATATGTGTTTAAATTAGCCTTTATCTCCTACCAATTAAT
>NW_017728906.1:43961310-43964351 GCF_001723895.1 Crocodylus porosus
TTTATAATTTTCCATGTATAGAATCTATTTATTGGAGGCTCATCTTAAATCTCCTCCCTCCCCGCCTTCCTATTGTTGTGGCAAGGAAAGTAACGGCAGGGATGTTTGTGGTCTGCCCCCTGCCTGCCCATCTGCCACTTGTGTGCCCCTTCCACCCCAGCCCCAAGTACCTGATATGCTGCTCCCTGGTCTCCACTGTGTTTTCTGCTCATCCACAACAAGTCTGAAGGTTTTTAATGCTGTGAATTGGTTTTTGAAATCTTTGGGTTTATCTTGTGGATCATGTGTAGGTGTTTGAATATCTAACAGTGCTTATATTATGTGGCACCCCACAGCACCTTTAAAAGGATCTCTCAGCCACCCAGGGTATTACCGCACTGTAGTTGAGACTCAGCACTCTAGTTCTGTAAGCTGTATTCAGTAAAGGTATTTTTGAAAAGTTTTGAATCCTTTGTTTTATTTTTCAAGTAATAATTATGCAAAGCATCATATGCTGTGATACTTGCACATCATTTTTTCCAGTATTGTTGGGTGATAACATTTTAACCAAAAATAAGCTTTGTTCCATTTCTGCCTTGCACTGTTCTTTTTTTGTGTCTCTGAAATGCAGATGGTCACCTAAAAGTGAATCTGGTGTTTATTTTTCAAGCAAATCACCGTCTAATGTTTACGAGCTAGAATGAAGTAAAGATTGCAGGATTTGGTCCATAATTCTCATTTTACTCCCACTTGTTGCTGAATCTCTGTAACAGGTTGCCATTAGAAGCCTCGCTAACATGCAAATAAAAAGTTTGCATCAGTCTCTTGGATACGGGAAGTTCCAAATGTTATTATAGGTAGAAAAATGGATGTTTGCTTCCTAAATGAAGTGTGTTGAAGTAAACATTGTATCTCTTCTCCTGCAAAAAATGAGTTAATTGTCAAGCATGCCCAGTGCCAAAATACAGAAGTAACCATAAAAAAAAAAAAAAAAAAACCAGTCCTTTATCCAGAGCAGTGCTTCTCAATCACGGTGCCGGCCTGCTGAGTGGTTCTGTGAGAGCCTTTGAAGGGGTACCACAAAGTGCAAGGAGATAAGCTCAGGCTCAGTCCCTGCCTGGCTGTTCCTCAACCCCTACAGCTTGCTCCCTCTGGAAGGAGCTAAGCACTGTAATACATAAGTTATTTTTTGAAATGGTGTGCCTCTCAATTCACTATAGTTATGAAGGGGTGCCTTAAATCTAAAAAAGTTGAGAACTACTGAGAAGAAATTGTATGTTCAGTTTTTACAGTTTTTTTTTTTTTTTTTTTTTTCAGACTCACTTTAGTTCTCTTCTTCCTCAACATCCTGCTCGCAGTTTTTATTCCGCTCGTTTTCATTTGCTTTTTTCTGGCTTTAGAATGTCTTGAGTGCATTACTGAAAATATGCATGGCTTGTTGTTTTTACTTTGTTTTTTCTGAACTTCGGAGCAAAATGCCAAACTGGGTGCTGGAGAACAAATCTGTCCTGTTGTAGCTACCCAGTAGAAAAGGGCACTTGGAAAGAAAATTATTTTATATTTAATTTTACTCTAACAAAGCTGTATAATTTATTCTCGAGATGATCAATACACCTAGTTAACTGCAACACTAAGTTTTGTGTTGAATTTGTGCAAACAGATATCGATTGACAAAATTAGTGCACTTAGCTACCATAAGTATATTGAACACGTCTAATTCATATCCTCATGGTAATGTCTTGAATTGAAAATGAGCACTGAAATATTAGGCAATTTTTATGTGTAGTTTACGTTGCTGATTGTGTTTTACTTGTTTATAGTGATTGAATGCACTGAGAAGTACTCACATTTTGCATCGTGTTTTAGAAATGTATGTGTTTGAGTGGTATTTTTGCTTTAAACTGCCTGAAGATTTGACAGATCTCTTGCTGGCTGAATGTGTCTAAGGAGAGTAAAAATTAAGTTTTTGTTCAATGCCCTATTACAAGCTAATTTAAAAAAATATTTATTTTGAGTAGTGATGATGAAGCATTGGGACACTATTTTACACAAATACTTATATATAGTTTATGTAATAGCCTTCATTATTAACTCATGCTTCTGCCTAAAATACTTCCATAGGATTGTTATGTATGAATTAATATTGGCATCTACTTTGGGGCAGAACTAATCTTCGTAGCCAAGAGATTTCTGTCTTGAAGTAATGTTAAGGTTCAGTTAGCAAATGATAAATTAGAAGTTCAAAATGTGTACCTCTTAGCATCTCAGGACTGTAGTATAACATTAATTTTTGGGGTATCCATCTGATCTTTAAAAAACTAGCCCAATGTTAAGAATTACACTGGGGTTGGGGGGAGAGGCTGGAACCATGCTAATTCAGTGTTATTTGCACTTTCCTGTGTTTGAAGATGGTAGTTTTGAAATATCAACAAGAGCTGATGGGACTGCTTGCAGGAAGCCTTTGGCAGAGGGCTGACTGGACAGTCTCTGTTGCCCAGTCAGCCTGCCATCACTGTAACCCCATTACCACCCACCAACAGCAGTGACAGGGCTGCTCAGAAGCAGGCACCCAACCAGCCCTTGCTGCTACTGTAGCCCTGGGCTTCCTGGAAGCTACCCAACAGTAAGATGGGGTTGGGAAGAAAGACAAGAGTATGAGGAGCTGAATTTTTTTTTTTAATGGGGGTGAAGAACACAAATGCCTCTCTTTTGTGGGAGGGCAGGGTGCCAGACGTGCTTAAATCTGCTTTCAAGACATCATCAATTAACACTGACTTCTCAGCCAGTTATCACCCTATCTCCAACCTCCTCTTTTTGGGAAAGGTCATTGAGCAGGTAGTTGCCCGACAGCTGTAGGTGTCTGATGCCATAGTTTTCCTTGGACCTTTGTCATTCTGGCTTTTTTCCTGGATGTAGCACAAAGACTGCACTTCTGGCCTTGTTTGACAATATTTGCCTGGAGATCAACAAGACAAATTATGCCCACCTGGTCTTACTAGATCTTTCAGCAGGTTTTGATACAGTTGACCACAGGTGTGAGGGAGTGGGGCCTAGGAGTGGCC
>NW_017728906.1:43964661-43984377 GCF_001723895.1 Crocodylus porosus
GCCCCCGGGTCTGTCTCGCCGATGTCTGGCTACTGCCGGCACCCTGGGGTCTGGCCCGATACTGCCGCCCTGTTACCGGCGCCCTTTGGGCCTGGCTCGAAGCCGCCACCCTGTACTGGGCCTTGGCCCCTCTGGGGCCGATACCGCGCTCCTCACGCTCTCTCTCCACCTTGCTCTGGGGCCTTGCCCTCTCTGGGGCTGATACCGCGCTCCCTCTCTGCCCTGCTCTGGGGCCTTGCCCCCTCAGGGGCCACCACCGCACTCCGCACACTAGGGGCACAGGCGACCGCCGCCGTGCCTGTCCCTTTGACCCTTCTCTGGGTCCGGTTGCCCCCATTGGGCACAACACCACCCTTATGGGCTGGGGTCTGCAACCCTGCACACCGCGCCTCCCCAGCGCAATACTGTGCATCTCCGGCACAGACAATAGTGCCCTGCCGGCACTGTGCCTCTTCTGAGCACCTGGAACCCCCAAGCTGTTGAGGAGCCCCGCTGAGGCCTCCTCACTCCCCTACAGCCTCACCCGGTCCTCCGGATAACTGTAACCAAACTCTAGGCACCCGGCTATAACATAAACCACGCAGAGTCTCCGTGCTCCCAAACATAAACTCCAAGCCCCTCACCAGGCTCTCAAGCCTACCTCCCTTTAGGGCGTTCTTGTTCCCGGCATCATCGCAGCCAGTCAGCGTGGTAAGGCTGCAACTCCTAACTCGGGCTGCTCAGCTCAGCTGCAGAGCTCCTGCTCCTGCAGCAGTCAGAAGGGAACTGCTGGTCAGGCTCCAGCCTAAGCTGTTTATAAAGGCCCGGCCCTGCCCCCTTCTGGCCACCTGACCTGCCTAGTCGCCCTGGCAACCGGCACCTGAGCTGCCCTGGTGATTGGCAGCTCTGCCAATCTCACTCAGTCACGGGGCACCTACGTGACTCCGTGACAACAAGGTATTTACATTTATGTGACCTGGTGGTATTTGCAGGGCCATTCTAAATTTGTTGTGCTCTTTCCAAGTATGGGGAACCCAGAGGGTGGTGATGAGGAAGTGCTCATCCTCATCTTGGGACTTCTGTTGTGGTGTCCCCTAAGGGATCCATCTTGTCACCACTCTTGTTCAATATGTAGTGAGGCTGTTGAATGAGATTGTACAGAGATTTGGATTAAGGTGCAGTTAGTATGTGGAAAACACCCATCTCTATGTCTCCTTTCCTGAGCCTGGTTCTGTAGTCTCATCCTTTCCCTGTGCTGGACTGCAGTTAGGGATTGGATGTGGGTTGACCAGTTGAAACTGAATCTAGAAGTGATGGTGGTGGGCAGACCCCTTGATGTGGGGTGGGGGGAGCAGTAGATTGGGACACCCATCACTGAAGGTGTTCAGCCTCTCTTTGCCACTGAGGTTTGCAGCCTTTTACTCCTCAATCTCCTTTGCTGAAAAGGCTGCAACCCCTCATTTCAAATTTGGGTCTGGCCACTATTATCCGTGGCTTTTGTAACCTCAGTGCTATATCACTGCCTATGTGTCCATAGGTAGGAAATAAACTTAATTTTTGCACAGAGGGAGCTACTGTCCCTCACATCAAAGAGCTACTCGGCACAGCTCACAAAGACACTCTCATGGACCCAGATGGACAGCCTTCCAACTTCATCTCTGTTTGTGCAAAAATGAAGTTTATTTCCTATCTATGAGGACTTTTTACCATTTTGTACCATCTGTACTTTTCCCAGATCCTGATGAAGGGACTTTGATCCCGAAAACTTGCAGAAAAGGACAGTTTTCTTGCAATTTCCCAGTTGGTCTAATAAAAGGTATCATTTTGGAGCCAAGAGTTCTAGTATTTTGTATGTCTTCTTGTCTCACCAACATAGCTACCAAGTACACCCTGATAAAATGGGTCACTACATTCTATGTAACTTCTTTTTTTATGGGGGTTTTTTTGATGCAAAGCTACAAAAGCATGTTCCAGAACAAATGAGAAGGCAAGGTGTTTATATCTATAGACGCATCCTTTTTCCATACCTCCATATAGTCATTTTTTCTTCTTCCTGAAGACTGTGAACCCAATCCTGGTGACATGTAACTTGTGCTATTCAAGTAGCAGTTACTAAACCATGCCCTTTTTTGTGCTGTGCTTGGCAAACTTGCATCTACAGAAGTTAGAGGCAATAGAAAAAGCAGTGTGCATGTCACAGGTGAAATATTCAGTGTCTGGCCAAAGACATTTAACACATTGCAGCAACTCCTCTAAGAAATGACAAGGTGGCATTCTTCATTTGGTGTACACTATATTTGTTCAGCAAAGTCTACAGTTACTGTGTGCTTCAGTGAACCATGATATACAGTTACCAGCTTGAATTCTTTTTTTGTTGATTAAACTCCTGTGAAACTGCCAGAGGATCCAGCTTCGTAACTATTTACTGTTTGGGTTTTTTTCGCTTGTGATCTTTGAATTATTGTACTGCGATATCTCACAAAAGGTACCAGATTTTAGATGAAACCTTTAGGCTGAATTTTATTTCTGACCTGTAAAGAAAGGTTATCTTGACCCTTATTCTTTTCCCATTCTACAGAAACAGGGTAAGCGAAATCTTCTCTAAACATGGTAGAGTAAATTCAAACTTGGTTACTAAAATAAACGATTTAACTCTAGGTTTAAATCATAAAGTAGTCCTAGTTTCCCTTTGTACTTTCTATGTATTTTCCTTCAGTCTCTAGAAAAAAATATCTTGGTAATTCACATTGGTTGGTAACCATTAAAATGTGTTGATTTGCCTTTTTGGCAAAATTGGTGCTACTTTTTTGTATACCTGTTATCAAGGAGAATATACTAAAGCTATACACATTTAAATGTTTCCTGGCTTAACATAGCTTTATTCATTCATCTATTTTTAATTATATTAGAAAATTGCAAACTATGTTTTGCCTTTTCTTAAGTAGATTATAACTTTTTACTTGTTGCATAGAAAACTAGGGTTGGAAGGAACCTCAGGAAGTCATCTAATTATTCTAGTCCGAGGGCAGGCAAGTATTTGGGCCTGTGGGCCACGCAGGCAGTTCTGGGGAGCTGCTATGGGCTGTTCAGCACCCTCCACCCCCTAATAGCCCAGAGCCTGCGCTCTCTACAGCTTCTCCCTGCCACTGAGAACAGTGCACAGCTCCAGCCCCAACCTGCCCCATGCCCACTCCGGACTCAGTCTAGCTGGAGCAGATCAGCCAGAACCTGCGTGTATAGCCCTGACCCTGGTTGACCCTGTGCCTGTTCTGGACCACTTGTCCATGCTGAGCAGTGGTGGGGCAGACGCTACTGCTTGGCGCGGTGGGAAAAGCGGTCCCCCCTTGCCACTGCTGGGCCCTTCTTGCTGCAGCTCCTCTCCACTGCCATCACCGCCACCTGTGGGCCACCCAGAGGGGCAGAGGAGCCACAGGGCATCCTGGGAGTGAGCTCTGGGCAGCTGCAGCAAGAAGGGCATGGCAGCAGTGAATGGGAGGAGCTACCTTTGCCATATGCTGAGCAGCAGTTTCTGCCTGACTGCCTCTACTACTGCCACTGCTCATCATGGACAGGTGAGTCTGGAGCAGGTGCAGGCTGGGACTGTGGGCATGGGTTCCAGCCAGTCCTGAACTGGTCTGCTCTACTGGGCCAAGTCCAGACCTGGTATGGTATGAGCCAGAGTTGGGGCTGGGCACATGGGTCCCTGCCGGTACCACAGGGCTGGAACCAGTAGTGGTGGCAGCCAGAAAGAGCCGCTGCCGCCTTGGCTACCTAGAAAGGCAGTCTAGATGCAGAGCTGCCTCAGCCCCACTATGTGCCCAGGAGATGGCAGGATGTGCCACAAGCCAGAGTATGCTTGGGCCAGGTGGGGCTGAATCTGGCCTGCAGGCTGTATTTTGCCCACCTCTGTTCTAGTCCAATCCCCTGCTCAAAGCAGGACCATCCCCAACTAGGTCATCCCAGCCAAACTTTGTTTAGCTAGGTATAAAAAACCTCCAAGGATGGAGAGTCCACAACCCCCCTGGGTAACCTGTTCTAGTGCTTTACTACCCTTCTGGTGAGAGGTTTTTCCTAATATCTATCCTAAACTTCCCTTGCTGCAACTTGAGACCATTGTTCCTTGTTCTGTCATCTGCCACCACTGAGAACAGTCTAGCTTCATTCTCTTTAGCACCACCCTTCAGGTAGTTGAAGGTTGCTATTAAATCCCTCTTCAGTCTTCTCTTCTCCAAACTAAATGAGCCCAGTTCCCTCAGCCTCTCCTCAACCCTCTAACCATTTTTGTTGCCCTCCGCTGGACTCTCTCCAATTTGTCTACATCCTTTTTGTAGTGGGGGGGCTTAAAACTGAACATAGTACTCCAGGTGTTGCCTCACCAGTGCTGAATAGAAGGAAAGAATGATTTCCCTGGATCTGCTAGCAATGCTCCTACAATGCAGTCCAGTATGCTGTTAGCCTTCTTGACGACAAAGGTGCACTGTTGACTCATATTCAGCTTATTGTTGGCTGTAACCTCTAAGTCTTTTTCTGCAGAGCTTCTGCTTAGCCAGTCAGTCCCCAGCCTGTACTGGTGCATGGGATTGTTCTGTCCAAAGTGAAGGAGCGTTTCATAGATATTGGGATCGGAAGGGACCTGAGCAAATCATGGAGTCCAACCCCCACACCCTCCTCCAGGCAGGAAAGAGTGCTGGGGTCAGGTGACCCTAAAAGAGGTGAGGGGAAGGAGGAACCTTCTACCCAGTGGGAATTTCCTCTTCCCAGCAACTCACCTCTATGGTGCCTTGGTTAGGAGTCCTGACCCAAGAATACAACCCAGGTCTCCCATGTGGCAGCCAAGAACTCTACCACTAGGCCATCAATACCTAGGTTGGGCCACTTGTGTTTGGATGAAAATTAGAAGTCATGTAACGTGGACAGAAACAGCCCTTTTCATTTTGGAAAGTCTTAAATGTGCTGGATAAATAAAAGATACAGTTTATGAAGACCTATTTTACATTAAGATTGATTTAGTAAACTAAGGAAGTTCTTTGTCCAAAACTGTATTTAGTAAAATGATTTAGTTTTCAGAACTAGTTGATCACAACCTCTCAAACCTAGATTTATTTATAAATTGGAGGGGAAACTAGATTTTTTTCGAACAGATCTTTATCTACTCTATTTTGGTGAGAATCTATAAAAAGCAATTACTTAAAAAATGACTAGCTGTGATGCATTATTTAGGGTTAAATCAAAACAGCAGGGTGGGAATATGTAGACATAAGACCACTTAATTTCTAATAGATGTTTAAGGCTCATCTATTCTAGGACTTAAAGTTATAAGCCAGTTGTCAAACTTGCCTTGTGTTTTTGGCCAGGGTGACAGGTGGAGTGGCTGGGAGCGACCAGAATTGTTTCAGCCCTCTGGACACCAGTCACCATGTCCACTGGGGCCTAGGGGTCCTCAATTCTGTGGCAGGCCATGCCTCTGGCCTCTCCCATTACTTCCAGTAGCCTGCCGGTAGCTCACTGGGCCAGATGGGGAGCAGTTCTGTTGGCTGGATTTGGTGCCTGGGTCATGATTGACACCCCTTTTTAAACATAAGCAGGAGTTAGCTAGGATGCTTTAAATGCTACTCTGGACAAGGCCTTTGCAGACAAATTAACGTCATGACTTTGGAAGTGCAACTTACCCTGTTTCCTGGGGATGACAGTTGATGATGTCAGACTCCTAAAACTTGAGCCTTGTTTGAATGTAAACCTTATATATTAAAAGCTGTTTTTAATTGTTCTGCCTAGTGCAATCTCTTTTTCTCTAAAGTACAATTAAATGTTAAGGTTTAACAGTAGGCACTCTGAAGTGTTCAACGCTGTGGAGTTAGAGACACTCTCAAAATTAATTACCACTTAATAGTAGATAAGTGTTGTGCTTCTCTTATAGGTAATGCTTGTGCTAGTGATTGAAAGAAATGAGATATTTTTAAATCTGCTTTTTGTTTCACTTTGTATATTGGAGGTATCAAAGATATGGTCTGCAGACCAGCTGGATGAAGTTGATACTCCTGTTTTAAATGATGTTACTCATTGTGCATCTTCTGCACTTCAACAGTGGAGATTAAAAATATGCAAATGTAAAATCTCCCAGCCTGACTCCAGAGTAGGTGTAGAACCTGATGCTAGCCTATCTGGCTCAAGCCTTGTTTTAACTTTCCCATCTCTCCCTCTAACATGAATGTATAGGATTGTTTTGTTCTCTGGCTGGGCAGTGAAACCAAACTGCCTTTTTCTAGGAGATTCGTTTGGAAGAGATTTATATGGCATCTAACAGAGTCTATACAACTCCGTAAAATCATAACTGATAAGGGGCTGATGGGAAACAAAACAGCATTTGTGCACAGACAGAAGTGATAATTTTTACTTGATCTTGCCACAGAAAGCAGTTTATAGCTGTGACCAAGCACAAGTGCATGGCTGCAGACAGCTTCAAAAATGGCTGATCCAGTGAAAATCTGCCCCCTCATTGTATGAGAGGTCAGATGAAGGTGTTTCACAACATAATGTTTTCTGCATGAATGACTCATGCCTCCTTAGTCTGAGGGGGGGCACAGCAACTGCCCACAGGCGGAAGCGTTGGCAGTAGCAAGCGGGGACTGCCTGCAGATGGCTGCGGTGATGTAGGCGGCGAGGGTGGGCCGAGCAGGGACTGCCTGCAGGCAGCTGTGGCAGTGTCAGCGGGTGCGGGGGGAGGTGAGCGGTGACCACCTGCTGATGTCTGTGGTAGCAGCCAATCTCAGGGGGTGCACATGCCCCCCCTGCGTGTTGCCTATGGTTATCTGTAACTTCCATCTGCACTGCCTGCCAGCCTTAAGCTGTTTTCAGAATGGGAATGGGGAAAGGGAGCAGAGGGAGTTTGGTCTGGGGCAGGGGTGGGCAAAATGCGGCCCATGGGCTGGATGCAGCCTGTAGGACGCCTAAAAAATTTAGAAAGTTAACATTTAGCTGCCCCTGACTGTGGCCCTCAATGGCTTGCCAAAACTCAATAAGTGGCCCTCTGCCCAAAATAATTGCCTGCCGCTGGTGAGGTTGTCAGCCCCCTCTGAAGGGTGGAATGGGTATATTGGAGACTCCCCTGAGGTGCCCCCTCTGTTCCCTTTCCCTCCTCCCATTCTGAAAACAGGGACAGGTTGGGAGAGAGGAGGGGCCATTGCTAGGGGAAACCAGGTGCAGGTTCCCAGCGAGCAGCTAGATTCCCCTTCCCACTGGAACCAACAGTGAACTTCTGTTTGATTCTAGGGGTTCTTGTAACTCAGAACGCATCCTGGAAAGTGTTCTCAGTTATCGTGGGGAGCTGCACTTCTGTCTGCACCCTTGAAACATACCTTTAACCGTTTGTTGCCCCAGGCATTAAAACAGGGAGCTTATTATTTTCCAGTCTGTGTTTTGTGTCTGAGATGGTCTTAGAGCTGGCATAATTTGCCTATATGGTTTTAATTTGGGTGAGGTGGTTACCCTCTTGATGACAAGGAAGATATGTGCATCCCAGTGAAGAGCATGACTGGCAAAGGCTTCAATTACCACCCTCTTCCCCCCAGCAAATTGCCTGAAAATGAATCATACACAATTTTTTCTGCATCATTACTATTGTCTCCTTATGACTCACTGAGCCATATATAGTAGCTTTTCTTTTGAGGAGAAATTTTATTCAAAGCAAAGAGATGTGAAAGCAAATATTAAATGTCAGGCTGTTATGTCAGATTTGTATTCAACTGTAGTGGTGGATAAAAAAGTTACATGGCTTGAACATCAGAAAAATACAGTAATTGCTTTCTCTATTAAAAGGCTAATGTCAGGTTAAAATCTTTAGTTGCTTTTCCCCACCTATTATGTATAATAACATTAGATATTAATTTTAAATAAAAGCCTTTGTTTTGCTTTTTTTTAGCTTAACTTTTACCACTCCTTTCAGATTGAGTGAGAAATGTATTCTCATGATACTCTTGGAATCCTATGTACTGCTGCAGTATCTGGATTGCAAGTACTACAGTGATGTGGTTAGTGATGAGTGTGGCTTTCTTTAGCTGTTTCCATTGGATTAACCTCTTGTCCCCAAAGCACAATCTCAGTGTTTTCTATTGGCCTGGGTTTCTTGGCTTATGAAATCTAAATTTGGGAGCCACATTGGGTTTCCCTTTAAGATTCTCCACCCTCCTCTAAGAAAAGTTGGGTTTGTTAAAGCACTGAGATCGCTTTTCTCTCCATTTGTCTCACTGCCCATCTCTGGATCTTGATTCTGTTTCTGGCCAGGTTGTGTGATGGTTGTCTACCAGCCTGTCATGGACCATGGTGATAATTCATATCTTACTGTTTTATGATATTGATGATCTGCAGAAGAATGTTGATGTTCTAAAATTGGTATTTGTTTCATATTTATAGGTGTTGGGATTGGAAGTTGACACTGTGAACTCTGTCCAGTTTTCAAACCACACAGGTAAAAAAAAAAAAAAAAAAAAAAAATTCTCAATATATTATTCTGCATGCCTGTGCACAGTTTGGTACAGTTATGGCTGCCAAGCACTCGGTCCCTCTCACTGTGTAGTGCTTTGTTCTTATTTTCTATTCCCTTTTCCTAACTCCCTTTGAAATGCAGGGGCTATGGGTGTAATGTTCAGAGTTTGATCCAAAGCATATTGAGGTTTGTGAGCTTTGGAAAAGTGCCTAAATCTATATTGTAATGCATTCCAGTCTGTTGCTTAATCTTGTGTGGGTATTTTGTTAAACAGTGTAGAAGAAATAAAACTGAGCAAGGAGATATCTTGTCAGTAAAAACATTAGATGTTAAATAGAATAAATATTGCATCATCCCATAACTGGCAATCTGAATAAGTCTCCAGTATTTGGGCTTTTACAGGAAACCTCATGACTTTTAGCTGTACTGCCACCCAGAATTACTCATTATTTTAGTCAGGCCCCTCGTTGGGGGTTGACTTAAAAATCCTGACTAACTTTTGTTTTTACAGGAGTATATCTGGGGTTCGTTTTATATGCATGCTGGTTTTTGAGCCTGTCAGTTGTGGTGTGCCCATGTCACGTTTTAAATTTTTCTCTACCATTTTGAGGGAGGGCTCAGACTGAAAGCTGACATTCTCATGTATTCCAGTGATTGTCCCCACTGGGGCTTTGAAGAAAAACAGTGGGTATCACAAGTAGTCTTGTGGTAGGTGTGATACCCAAAAATAAAGAATCTGTTTTGTAACCATCTAGTTGGCCTAATAAAAGGTATCGCAACACTTGCAATTGGTGGCAACACTGATATTACCTTGGGGCAGCTCTTCAGTAAGTCCTGGCACAATGTACCAGTTGCCAGAGGGATGGTAAACTATGGATAAGGAGAATTCTTAGCACCTTTTTAAAGAAAGTTATTTTGTGTATTAACATCTTTTGAAAAGAGAATGATTGTGTGACTTTTGCACTGAATGTTCCTAAAGTGATAACAATGGTCTCTGTTAACCACCTGCCTAAATCTTTGGAACCAAAACCAAATCTGAGCCAAATTCTACTATCTTATCCTGTTCAGCAGGATATTGACTTCAGGAAGGTTAAGTGAGGTTGCCTGGAGGCAGTGAGTGAAATTCTGATTCCACTGAATTTCATGGGAATTCTGCCTTTGACTAAAACAGAGCCATAATTTTGCTTTTGATGCAAGGTCAGGAGGATGAAAGAACATTTCAGCATCATTTAAAAAAATCAGTATATTCTTATTGTCTAGGGAAGCCGTGGAGAGAGTAATCATAGAATAATATCATAGAAGTAGGGTTGGAAGAGACCTTGTAGATCTTCAAGTCTGACCCCCAGATTTCAAGTTTCTCCTTGAAAGAAATAAGGAGACCTGTTTCTTTCACATGCAGTTGGCCTAGATCAAAGGCTATGTAGCCTGCTGGCAGCCTTTGGCACAGTGCAAAAGTGTTCTCACACCTTGCAGAGTGAAAGCTCTAGAGCTGATTTGAAATCTTTTAATGCATTTAGCTTAAAAAGTATCTAGATAACATGGTAAAATTGTTGTAAGCTCCAGTAATGAAGTAATAAATTCACCTGTGTAATTGATGACAGATTTCACTTTTTTGCTGCTTCCTTGATTCAAGAATTAAATCAGTTTTATGGCATATTAAGAGATTCATAAAAATTGTAATTGGACCATAAACTGAAGATAATGTAGTTTGCTTGCATTCGCATTATCAGTTGGATGACCAGCTTCTTGAGAGAGAAAATGGGAGTAAGTGTTTTTAATAGTATGACAAGTGAAAGTTAGGAAGGCTTATGATGAATACGCGTGGTTGCATGATGAGCGGCTGGCACTCATTGAGGATGATGGGAAGAGCAACAAAAACAGTCATTCTAAAGTGGGCAAGAGAGATGGCCCTAAGGGCTCAAAAGTTGCTAGTCAAAACCAAAACTCATGAAATGTTTTTTTTAAAATAATTTTAAAAAATGTTGGGGCTCTTGGAATGTTCCCAGCTTCAAGCTTGAGTTCTTATCTGAGGGGTGGATACCAGTTTGGTTTTTTTTTTCTTCTTTTAAGCCATGACTCCAAACTGTGATTCTTTAAGAAGAAACACCAAATATTGGAAGTCTTGCAGCAAATTCTGGAGAGTTAGCAAGAGTGGATAGAAGTTGAAGTTTTTGTTACTTGGTTGCAGAGCAGGGAACCTGCTTATCTTGAAATCTTTCATCACTGCAGTTTTGCCATTTCCTTTCAGTAACTCCAACAATCCCTTCTTAAATTTGAACCTATGCTTTGGGCCTGATTTGACTCTGCAGTTGTGCTCTGAATTGCTGAAAAATAGGTATAGAAGGGGCCTCAAAGTCCAACTACCTCTTGCTTAAGGCAGGGCCATCTCAGCCTAGGATTTGTCTCACCTTTTCTTAAATGAGGATGGCGATTCCACAGCCTCTCTAGGACAGTAATCTGTTTCAGTGCTTAACCACCATCATAGTTAGGAAGTTCTTCCTAGTTTCCAAACTAAATTTCCCTTGTAAGTAGCAGCATACCTATGTGCACATATTTGGAGGCAGAAACCCATTTTATACATGCGAGTACACAAATAAACACAAATGTGAGCAAATTGGGGTTGCTATAAATGTATGGACACTCCATTAAAAAAAAACAAAAAAAAAAACAACGCTAAAAATGCCTGTCATTAAAAACAGTTTGCCTTTCTTAGAAACATGAAGCCACTGGAGCTTTAGCTTAGTTTCAGGGAAAAGAAAGCTGGAGGCAAGTTGAAAGACAACAAAGCCACCTCCTGTCTGAGCAGGAGCGCAGCACCCTGCATAGATCTGTCAGGGCTTTGTGGCTTACTAGAGCCTGCTTCAACCTCTCCCCCCTCCAACCACTGGGTCCCTTTGATCGTCCCTTGGCTCTTACACTTGCTTGCTTTAAGGGACAGGGAAGGAGATAGTGTGGCCCAGACGGAACTGTGGGTCCACAGGAGGAGAGGCCGTGGATGGGGAGTTTGTCCTGGAATGAGGGAGTGGGGCCAGTGAAAGTAAAGCTTACAGGGTAGGCTGAGAGGGGCATCATGGTGTGGGGTGCAGTTTGGGGTGTCAGGGTGTGGGGGAGTAGGGGACCCTTGTGGTAGGGGCAGCAAAGTATAAAACCACATGGGTGCCAACCCAAGATTTTTTTTTTACCGATAGGAAAAACGTCTTGGTTTAAAAAAAAAAAAAATCAATTAAAGGTTTACAGATGGCCAGAAAAAGAAATATTGGAGCAAATACACATGCTGTTTTTTGGCACTGGGAAAATAACACTAGTTGCAAAGTTCTTATTTGCATACTGTAGCAGTTTTACAGTTTCCTGCCTGCAGGAAATGAGGAAGATTAGAGATGCCTTATCTTAAAGACATGGATCTTATCCGGGTCTCTGGAGCTGAGTGGTTATAAAAGCTGGTAGATACAGTTGGCTCATGCCAACTGCTTTTGTGATTTCTAGATAATGAGGGAGTAGTGCATCCCAGAAGCAACAGGTTGCAAAAGCTACTCTGTGACCTGTGGACCCATGTACGTTCTTTCAAACTCATTCCTGTGCCTCCCCCCTCCCCTTTTGCTCTTGTGAGCAAAAGATAAAGTATAGCAAAATTGTTTGCTAACAGGTCTGCTGCTATAGTAGAATCATTACCAGTTTTTCTTCTCTACATTAATAGAGAGAAAATCCAGTTGTGTCACAATCTACCTCTACTGACAGCTGCTCAGAAAAGTCAGCCTTCTTCAGTCTTTAGTAATCTTGAAATACAGGCAGCATTTTAAATCACAATCCCCTGGAGCACAGTTTGTCATGTTGCCTGGTGAGGAGAATTTACTGTATGATTAGAGTGACTCACCTCCCAACGACATCATGCTTCACGCAGAAATAAAAGAAGCCATCACAGCCTACAGAGATGCTCTTTCTTAAAAAAGAAAAGAAAAGAAAAAGGTGTGGGGGGGGGGTGTAGGGAAGGGACAAGCCAGTATTTGGAAGATTGTCATGCTGTCTTTAATGTGTAAGAATGCTAATCTAGTTTGGTGCAGGGTTTTTTGGGAGGGGGTTGTTGCCTTTTTATGAAAGCAGTCATTTTTATGTTGCTTTCCTTTCTTGAAGAGATTGGCAGATTAGTTAGTAGAATATATATCATACGCTTGCTTTATTGTTCCAAATCCCATGCTTGAAATGGTTCCAGAACAAATAATTTGCATATTTAAAAGCAAGGAACTTTTTGCTTCCTTGTTCAAGGAGCTGGATACAGTACGGTAGCTTTGTTAGCCCTGATATGCAAGAGATTATAACAAAGCCTCACTGATTTGATGCTCAACTGCCTGCCTACCCCTTATATAGTCATTCATATCTGTTCAGAGCGAGTGGAAAGTAGAAATTTCTTCATTCATGCCTACCAGTAATAACATTTTATTCCCACATTTCACAAATGAAATTTGACTCACTCTAGGGTTTTAGGGAATGGGAAACTGGGTCCTGCACATCTAAGTTTGTCTTCAGCATCATCCTCCCCAGAAGGAAGCTACCGATAGAGAAACTTTGGCACAGGTGGAGAAGGAATTTTGTGGCAGATTTGGGAATACAGCCTGTATCATCTCTCCCTGTCATGTGTTTTAAACGCAAGATCACCTTTTCTCCTTCAAGGCTTTTTAAGTCTGGCTTTTGTTTGAGCAGCTCCGTATAATTTTGGAGTGAGAAAGAGAAGAGAATTCAGACTTCAAGATAGTGGGTGGCATGGTAGAAATAGCGGATGTTATAAACCCCTCTGTAGGAATTAGGTAGACAAGGTTCTCATGGCCTCTGATCCTCACTGCCACACATTTGCATTTTCACAGACCTGCATTTTGCACGTTGACTTCTATTCCATTTAGAAGAACACATCAACAGCAGACTCTCCCTATGCCTGAAGAAGGGTGTTTGTGCCCGAAAGCTTGCAAAGAGCAATTTTTCCAACTATTTAGTTGGTCTAGTTTTATAGTAGGTAGGGTCAGAAGGGACCTGAGCAGATCATCAAGTCCAACCCCCTGCCATAGCAGGAAAGAAGGCTGGGGTCAAATGACCCTGACTAGATGATTTTCTAGCCTCCTTTTTGAAGACCCCCCAGGATAGGAACGAGCACCACTTCCCTTGGAAGTTGGTTCCAGATCCTAGCCGCCCTGACTGTGAAGTAGCGCCTCCTGATATCTAGCCTGAATCTACTCTCCATCAACTTATGGCTGTTATTCCTTGTTACTCCTGGTAGTGCTTGGGGGAACAGAGACTCTCCCATTGCCTGCTGGTCCCCCTTGGCCAGTTTGTAGACAGCTACCAGATCCCCTCTCAGCCTTCTCTTATGGAGGCTGAACAGGTTCAGGCCCTGTAGCCTCCGCTCATAGGGCCTGCCTTGCTGCCCCCTGATCATACAAGTGGCCCTCCTCTGGACCCTCTCTATGCTGGCCACATCCCTCCTGAAGCGCAGCGCCCAAAACTGGACACAGTACTCCAACTGCAGCCTGACCAGTGTCATATAGAGGGGGAGGATCACCTCCTTGGACCTGCTCATGATGCATCTGTGGATGCATGACAAGGTGTGGTTGGCCTTCCTGACCATATCCCCACATTGGCAGCCCATATTCATTTTGGAATCGATAATGATTCCAAAATCCTTTTTGCTGACAAAAAGAGAGTTCCCCAGCCTGTAGGTATGGTGCTGGTTCTTTCTCCCCAGGTGCATCACCTTGCACTTGTCAGTGTTGAAACCCATCCTGCTCTTATCCGCCCACCTCTGTAACCTGTCCAGATATAGTTGCAGCCTGTCCCTCTCCTCCAGCGTGCCCACTTCTCCCCACATCTTGGTGTCATCTGTGAATTTGAACAAGGTGCTTTTCACCCCCTCATCCAGGTTGCTGATGAAGATGTTGAATAGTGTGGACTCAAGGACCGAGCCCTGGGGAACCCCACTGCCCACATCCCTCCAGGTTGAAAAAGACCCGTCCACCACCACTCTCTGAGTGCGGCCATCCAGCCAATTTGCAACCCATCTGACTGTGTAGGTATCAATGCCACAGTCACCTAATTTCTTAATGAGGATGGGGTGAGAGACAGTGTCGAAGGCCTTCCTAAAGTCTAGAAAGACTACATCCACTGAGACACCTGCGTCCAAGGATTTCGTGACCTAGTCATAGAAGGCCACCAGGTTGGTCTGACAGGACCTGCCTCTAATGAAAGGTATCACATCTACCCAAAGAATCTTGTCTGCCTATGTCCTTAAACCACCATGGCTACAACCAACACCCTCAAAACTCTATAGGAATTATATTTTTTATATTTTCTTTCCTTGTAGTCAATCACTGTTTTCCCATCTCACCATCCCTAATGAAGTTGGTGTTTGGGATTTTTAGTTTTGAATTGTAAAGCAATTCAAAAAGCTTAAATGAATTCTAAGGAATGGAAGAGCCTCTCGGAAGAGATGAGCAAATGCATTTAAATACTTCAGGGTCTTAACCTTTTTTTTAAATCTAGATGTGTAGGGGAAGTGTAATTCTGTACATCAAGAGAAAACGTTGGACAGCAAGATATCTGGTATTATGGGCTGCCTGTAAACATGCCCGAAGGCTCCTCTGATGCTCTGTAATTACATTGCATCAGAGCAGACTCGATTAATTAAGTCTGCTGGAGTGTGCTAATTGGCATGCATCAGCCATCTGCCGTGTCCCATGTATCAGAATCTCCATGTTTCAAAATGGTGGCAGGGGTACTTTAATTAAAGCTCCAATTAAAGTACACTTCCCCATACACTTCTGGAGCACATGTAAAAACACCCCATATAATTCTCATGAGTTTCCTCTGCTTAAAAAAATAAATCTGGAAAATGTGTTGCCATACTCAAAATTTCTGTTCTACCAGTTCTGGGCCTGTCTTGACTGGAGTAAGTAAATTGTTTGGTGGTGTTATAACTTGAGCTGAAGAAACTAGAATGGTAAAATCCAATTTTTTCCTTACAAAAGGGCATAAGCCAGGATTTGTACTTGGCTTCCAAAGAGGGAATGTTAAATCTTGTGACCACTGTTGCTTCCAAGCCAACACCCTCTTTCAGTCTCAGCACAAGGCACATCCCTTCCAAACAGCCTGGAGTCATTTGTTTATCTTAAGTACAAATGTTTTATTCCATAAGTTTTCTTTCTCTTGGCTGTGCTTTTTTACTTTAATGTGCATAAATAGTAAAATATGTGACCTTGAACTTGAGTATTATTAAATGCCAAAATGGAAATATTTATTGATGGTAGGGTAATAGAAAATGGTGCATGTTTGGGTGGGAAGGGGGATGAACTATGATACATTTAAAAAAAAAAAAAAATTCTTTTAGAGTTCCTCAGATTTTCTGTACAGTTAATGAAACGATAATATGGGGGAATAAATTTCATGAGTTCATTATCGTCGTTTGGGCCTTTTAAAGCATGCATTCTAACTCCATTCCTGCAAATTACATTCAGTTTTGACTAGATAATGAAGACCCTGAGATCATCTTGATGATCTATTTGGACAAAATTAAATTTTAATTTTCCCTAGGAAATTATCATAAAGCTCTACGGACTAATTCTGCTTGGCTGTGTAAAGTTTCATCAGATCACCTTCTGATTGAAACAGCAGTTTCTGTCCAAAGCATGTTTGCCAACAATCTTTGCTACGAGGACCAAATAGAGTGGGCAGTAGAAGGAACCTGGCAATCTGTTCTGAATGAGACAGATAAGCAGGAATCCTGGTTTTCTCTATTAAAAAACACGGAAGTCTCTGATTGTACCCCCCCCCCATTCATGTTTTTTGGTGATTCAAATGAAATGTCACTATATGCATATATGTATCAGTTGAACACAACATTTTATTGATATATTTACAATTTTTTAAAATAATTCAGAAGCCTACCAGTGCCTCATTTATTATAATGAAATAAATTCTAAATACCAGTATATTTTGGCATTTGATTTTGGTTTTTTTAACCATGGAAAATCGGAGCTCCCTCTTCCCCCTTTGCTTACCAGGATGAGGGCCCAGCTGCAGCTGCCCCACCCCACTACTTTGTGGCACTGAGCAGCCCTGCTGTGCCAGTATCCTTCCCCTGCCATTGCCCTTGGTACCCAACCCACAGACCCCCCAGCCCTGCCAGTTCTCCTTATCCCCAACCCGCAGCACCCCATCTCTGCCAGTGCCCCTCACTTTTAACCCACTGCCCCCCACCCCCAAGCCCCCAGTGTGTGGGGCAGGGGGTGTGTGGGCATAGGTGATGCATTGGGGAGGTATGGGGGGCACATGCCCCCCAGATTTGTTCCCACAGCATGGCACAGGGCTGCAGCCTGGCTGAACTGGCACTGAGCAGGAGTCACCTCTGCAGGCCAGTAGGTGGGACCCAGTGTGGGAGCGTGGAACAGGCAGGGGAGACTAGGTGCTGATGCTGCAGCCATGGCCACCAAAATGAGGTATCCCATGCCTGCTGCTGCAGTTGGGGGAGCACAACTCCATGCCACTGCTGTGGCGCCTCACCTTGGCAGGTATGGCAGCATGGCACTCCCAGCTGCAGTGGCGGTAGCAGCATCACTCAGCCTACCATCTCCACTCCATCCTCCTGCGCTGGGTCCCACCTGCTGTAGACGTGGCTGGTGCTGGTCCGCTGCCAGCTCCTGCCCAGCTGTGGGCTTAAAAATCTGGGGGGAGGCACATGCCTATGGGTCCAACCCCGCTCTGTGAGTGGGTGCAGTAGTGGGGAGCCACTACCTCCCCTCCCTTGGGGCAAGCTGTCTGTGGCTCCATCCCATTCCCTGGCTGGGTCCCTGGCCATGCGTTTTCACCTGTACTGGTCCCGGGCCCTGGGCACTGCTCACCATTCCAGCTGGGCAGTGCCCTAGCCCCATCTGCTTTAGCGATGCATAGGGAGTGCATGTGGACCCCCTGAGCATGGTGGTGTACCCCCTGCAAAGGGTGGTTGCCGTTCACCACTCCCCCTGCCGTTGATACCAGAGGCGGTATTTGCAAGCAGTTCGTGATCGCCACTGGCCACCTCTGTCACTACCAGTGGTGTCTGCACGTGGTCACCAACCACTGGTTGGTGCTCACCACCCTTCCTTCACCTGACAGCACTGTGGCTGCCTGTGGCAACTCCCCACTTACCTCTGCCAAGTTCCTGCTGCCAACAGTGCTGCTGCCGCCTGCAGGAGCTCACCATACCCACCAGCCTCCGGGGGCACGCATTGTTTATGCCCAGCTGAGGAGAAACCCATGGTTTCCCAGGTTTTTTTCATTTAAAGGAGGAAATCCACATTTTTCCACGGAAAATGGAAAACTCATGCTGATAGGAGAAGCATGGTTTTAATCATTTTTTCTTTTAGGACCTTGTTTGCAGATATTCTCTTAATTTTGAATGTACCTAGTTTTCATTAATTCTTCATGTATCATTTGACTCGGTTTCCTTTTGGAATTGCCATGTTTAAGTCCCTCTATTGTGTGTGCTGAACTTTGGATTATGTCACCAAATTTTTGTGATCGTAATGGCATCAGCACAGTCTTATTACCTGAGTGCTGTGATATATTCTGACTGGCACAGTTTAAAACATATTGAACATAAGGTTGAATGAAGGATAGCATGAAGGGCAACTCTGTGCTAGACTGGGGAAGTAGTTCCTGTTTAAAAATGCAACTAATGTGAATAAAGTTTAATTGCCTTAAAGGGTTAGTTTATTATTGTCAACCCTTGGTTGGCCCCTAAGATTTGATGCTACACACACAGTACATTCTTCACAGTATTCAAACCTCATCTACATTAGAGTCTAAACATATCTGTTGGAATTTATGAAGTTTGTCAGGGTAACTTTTTGAGGTGTTAATTACCTTCCTGGTCAAGACCAGGCATTGGACATCAGTGGCCTTGTACAGATGTTCATTTTCTCCACAAGTATACAGATGTTCGGGTGGTTTTTTTCCCCCAGAGTAAAAGTGGCTGCTCCAGGAGAAAAATAGCCTGGGAACAACCAGAGTTGAGTAACTTCCAGGAAAGTTTCTTGTGGGAGAGCGAATGTCTGTATATGCTGACAACAGGGTAACAATGGGCAGTCTGAATTAGTCAGTCAGGACTGCCTATGCACTGCTGCCATGTGTTGCCAAAAGAGCCTGAAGAGCATGCTGAGATGTCTGCACGTGTTTCCCTCCCCTCCCCTCTCTCCCCCCCCACCCATCCTCTTCTCCCAGTTGCACAGTGTCAGCACTGCAAGCTCTCTACTCTTCAAGGCCTCAGCATTTGAAAGTCTATACATGTGACTCTCTAGGTAAGGTTTTTTTGCTTTTGTTTTTTCTACCATGAGAATAAACCTGGGAGAATTCTCCCAGGTTATTTGAATTTGTGTACACAGCCAGGGTTAATGGTGATGGTAGCTTGTCTGATTACCCTTGCCTGTTGGGCTAGCCATTCAGATACTACCTCCTAACAACATAATTTTTGTCACTATAGCTGTAAAGCAATGTATTAATGTTACAGAGAGAGTTCACTTTCCTTTAGACTCCCTGTTTTTGATGCAGCAGTTTGTCTACACACAGGATAACTCTTGAATAATGAGGGTTTTTTGGCTATGCTAAAAATTGCTGGGACTCATAGCCCCTCTTAACTTGCATCCCAAAAGAGAAGTAGTTGTTGCCTTCCTGAGAAGTCTCTAAATCAGGTCTGCTTGTTTTTGTACAAGCCTTTTTGGTTAACTTAGCAATTGTTGCCAAAATTAGAAATGAAGTATTTTTTTTGGTTGCAAAGATCAAAATTATATTTTGTTCTCATTTTGTACCGTTGATATATAGAGCAGGGTTTTATACCGTGCATTACCCACAGCCAATTGGGGAAAGTGGGTTAATATGTAATGTTCACATTTTGAGAAATTTTTTTGAGGCTGATCTGCACAGGTAAGCCTCTTACCTTTTATAATTATCAAGCATACTAGGCAAACCTCAAAAAGTCATCAGGACAAACTAAACACACTGGAAGCCCAGCTTACAGCAAGAAATTTTGCTTGATACCCTTGACATGATGCTCACTGTTACTATGAGATGTTCTTTTTAGCTCCAGGCATTCCCTATTCAGGAGGTTCAGAGACCTGTAAATAGGGATCTGCCTGAATTGCTCCGGAAGTGCGCCGTGTAGAGGCTCCTATAATCTTGTTCTTTTTGCCACCCCCCACCACTGTTTGGTGGAGGGACTCCTGATCTTCTGGGAGGCAAAAAAA
>NW_017728906.1:43985282-44026752 GCF_001723895.1 Crocodylus porosus
AATGTATAAGCACCTTGCTAGTGCTACTGTCTTCACATATAGAAGCAGGAAATGACCTCTTCTTAGCTTTCATTCTGTTTTTGACTGAGACAATACTAGAGCAGTTGTTCTGAGATCTTGCAACAGAAGAACCACAACAGGTTAGAAGGCTTTTGACACTATGGATTCCTTTTTGAAATCTCTGGGTTTATCTTGTGAATTGAATGTAGGTCTTGGCACACCAAACAACGCTAATACTGCATGGCACTTTGAGGATCGCTGGTTTAGATATTAGCTGGATAACTTCCTTTTAGAACTTAAGCCTCAGATGAGAAGCCTAAACCACTTTTGGTAGGGGACAGTGCGAGGGGGAAGAAAAAGGGATGCTTTTTGTTTCTGCTTGGTTTCTGTACAGTAAGGGCCTCTGCCAGAATGGTTTACACAGCTAAATGGAAGAGGTTGCTCTCTGGATAGTTGAACAGCCATACTCTCTGCTATTAATCTCCCTGCCAGCTATTCTACATTATTTGCTTACCCTGAAGCAATCCAGATGACTGGAGTACATTTGGCAGCAATCTCTGGTAATCAGCTTTTGCTTTGAGGTTACACTGTATTTTCACACCCCACCCCACCCCACAGTGTCAAGGACAGCAAATTTTAGATTGCTTCATTTTAAGACTGAAAAAGAATTCAGGCTTGAGGAGTCCTTCGCAGATTTCTTGGAAATAGTCCCATCTGTAATAACAGATGAGACCTGCAGCTTGGGAAGGAGGGCTTTGGTAGTATGGCATAGGGTGACAGATGTAGTCTCTTCAATAAGCAGGTTCTCAGCCATTTAGGGAGACAGTTATAGGGTTTATGGTGCCTTGGAGAGGAAGGCCTGAAAGTTCAAGCTGAACTTTTTATGAGAGGGATAATATGATTGGATAATCAAGTCATACGATATATGAGTTAAAGTATTTGGTTACCCCTATCTTGGCATTGAAATTAAATTTATCTTGATGTAGGAGATGTCTGGTAATCGCGTGGTTCAGGGCTTCTGCTGGCAACTGGTAGGGCCCAGGAAGACACTTTTTTATTTCCATGAAGGCTCTTTATTTGGCTTCTGGTTTTTATTTTGTTTTGTCTTATTTTTCCTTCCTTTTCAAAGCTAGGATGTCCTGGACTTCCTACTGCTATTTAATAATTTCTCAGGTATTGGGTGTGACAGATTTGGGTGTTAAGAAAGTCAGGTTTGCACAGATTGTAGGTTTTTTGCTCTCTTCTGTTAGGTGGAACATGGTCCTTCTTGTTGGATCACCTGAGCACATGTTAGTCTAATCAATAGCAGAGAATTTGAGTGGCAAGGCACTGATGGTGCCCATATCTCCCCTACTTCTTATGTATGGCATGCTGTAGAGGATTTTTTTAATAAGATGCTTTCTGGCTGTGGTGTGAGAGAAGAATCTGGCAATATGATCTTTGTGGATCCTTTGGGCAAGGGCTTACTTTGAATACAGTGAACAGATCTGGGAGGGCTCTTCAAGGCCCTTGTCCTTTCTGTTGACTTCAAGCTAGGTTAAACCAAGTCCAAAACAAGGTCTCATAGCTCCAGTAACTCTTAGGTCTTTATAAGGATAAGGGTATGGATAGTTTATTTTTCTATCCATAGAATTGTTTTTTTTATCTACAGTGATGTCAGTGGGACTGCTTCCAGTATGGACATGCTGTTCCTGGAGAATAGCTTTTTCTTATTACATGAAGTCCTATAGCGAAGGAACATCCTATGCCAATGTTTCTGTACAGTGACTGTATTTCTAACACAGGGTACCAGATAGTTTTGAATTAGGGTGCAAGAGAGTGCAACCTTCTCTTTACTGTGTGCTCTGGGAGATATTTAAATGGCTTTTCCTGATTAAACTGAAGCACTAGACTGTTTTCTGAGGTGAATGGAGAGTCTCCTTTCTACCATAATATTGTGAGGGAGTGTGGGTCTGGCATGAATTATTTTGTATGCATGCTAGATTCAGAATTACTGCAAATTGCAGAGGTGGTTTATTGCCAAATAAATCTGTCACGAAGCTGTCTGGCTGCTATCAGATGCATTGGTATAATGTAAAATATCAAATACTATATGTGATCCTAACCATCTAATGAAGACTGAAACTAACATCTTGCCTCAGAGATGGTTTAAGATTGGAGCTGGTTGGAGAAGCTTGCATTTTGGTTGTGATTTCTGTCTTCTGATCAGTGGAAGAGTTAAATATCCAGGCTTGTCTAGTTTGGCCCCTTTCGCAAACCATTCATTTTCAGAAAGGTAAAGATGATTAGTTACATTCTCGACATTGTCTTTTGTAGAGGACAACTTGACTAATTTCTTACAATAGTGGTATTGGTGCTGGGAGTGTCATCAGGGAACTGATAGATAGCATATTCCTGCTTATATAATATGTGTTGGAGGTGTCAAAAATATGGCCTGAGGAGCCATGTCATTGGTTTGTGGGGCAAGTGGTGGCAATGTTAGTTGCTGCTATTTCTGGAGCCTCAGCAGCTGTTGCTTGTCTTGCCACCCCAAATATCTTACCCAAGGAATCCTTGTGGGATGGATGACATGTCTTTGCACTCTGGCTGTGGTCTGCAGACTGGCTCTGCCCTGCTCTTCCAGCCCGCAGGGCCAGATGAGTTAGACACCCCTGATGTATATAATTTCCGTTACAAAATTATTTGGCTTTTCCCTGCTGTAGGTTACGCCCACTGGAAAGGTCAGGTGTTAAATTCAGATGAACTTCATGAACTGTATGAAGGACTTAAGCTGAACAACGTCAACCATTATGATTATGTACTCACAGGTCAGTAAGTATTTATTTTGCCTGCTAAATACTATGTTATTTATGCAAAAGGAGAGGTGCTGCCTTATTTCAACCCAGGTAATCACATTTTCCCTTGAACTTCCTCCTGCAGTTTCAGCTGGATACTTCATACTTCAGTGTTTGTCATATTGTTGTAGAACAGCTGCTGTATCCAGCCCTAAAGTTGTGAAGGGCTGGGTCAGCTAATCCCTGCACATCTTCATCCATCTCCACAGCACAATTTTTATATTTATTGTAAAGTAGCATGGATTTGAAATGCCCTTCCTAAATCTGCAGTAATGTCTGCTTTGCAGTTTAAAAGATTGGCCTTTATCCTGTTGATGTGCTGTTCTTTCTTTGATCTCTGATGGGAGCTGGGGTGGGGAGTGATGGGAGCTGGGGTGTGGAGTGTGATGAGAACAGAATGGAGAGTTGGATGGCTTACAGTCTATTCTCAACCCTGCCATCATACTCCTTGAAATGTTGCTTGTGTGCATATAATGGTCCTTTAACCTTTTTTGAGGGTGTAGAGTAAGTCTTGGGCCATGTCTTATTTCACGTAATACAGAGGCTTGGTATATGTGTGCATGTGTATGCAAGGTACTTCCATAGGAGGCATTTTAAATGGAAAAATAAATGGTCTGTGATCAGCTGCCTACCAATTAAAAGATACAGTCTCTTCTTCTGTGGCTTATCAGCTGGGTTCCACTTCATTGAGTTTCGTTCATCTTACAAAACTCAAGCAGAAATTGATTGCTAGATGCGATTGATTACATGATTTCCACATGTAGGAGATGTTTTAAAGCCAGAGATAATGGGAGAGTTTAATTATATGCAGCTGGGATTATCATCCCATAACAGTCATTCTGGCGTGAAGGGTATTTTATATCTGATAATTATTTTCCCCTTCTGTTGTTGTGGAGCTCTCAGAGGTAAAAGGAGACATTAAACTTCACTACAGAGTAATGGAATTCAGTATAAATGAATTTCATGTGGCTGAAAGGCACCTGCACATTTTTCTCCTGGGAGAAGGGTTATTCTGTAGTTGAGCAGAATAATGTTCCTGAAAAAGAGAATACCACTGTAGGAGCTTCCAACAAACTGTTTGATATGGAGTACTTCCAAAGAATGGTTTGTAGGCATCTTCTTCTGCTGGAGTAGTTATAGCAGTTAAAAATTTCAAATAAAAAATGTTTTAAGCTTTGTTTTAACTTAATCCTACTCCTTGTTTCCCAGTTACCTCAGAGCATCTGAAAGTGTGAGAAACTTAGATTCATGGGACTACATTTTTCCAGAAATGAGAAGTGAACAACTTTCTGCATATAATTACTGCAGTGATTCTTTAAGGTATTGCTCTATAAAATTAACTGCCAGTTTTTCTTCTCCCCAAAGGCTACACAAGGGACACATCATTCCTTGCCATGGTAGTCGATATTGTTAAAGAGTTGAAACAACAGAACTCTAACTTAGTGTATGGTAAGGATTTGATAATTTAATCATTTTAACTTCATTATTTCCCGTGTATCTGTGTAAATCATTTAGGATGAAAGGAGTATTGTGATACTATCCCAGATTTCATAACAGCGTCTTACTGTGGTTTTTCTTGGCACAGACTTCAGGGGAATGTCAGTTTAGCTTTATTAAACATGGTGAGGGATTTTTTTTTTCATATAACTTTGTTCCTTGTGCTACTTTTCTCACATCATGCCATCCATGCCTACCAAAATTGTGTTCCTATTATGGTATGATTTGGTATGCTGGTGTTGAGTTTCAGTCACTGCCTTTGGCTTGTAGAGATTGAGAAATCGTAACCATCTCATGTTGGCTAGTGAAGTGTCAAATAGCATGGTAGCGTTTGGAAGCAGAGCAGTGATTTCAGTATTTCATAGAATCAGTTGGGCCACATCTGAACAGCAGCCCTGGTAATGATAATGTAGGCATTAAAACATACTTTAAACCAGGAGTGGCCAACCTGTAGCATGTCTGACACAAGTGGCACAGGTGGTTTGTGTGGCACATAGCAGGAGGGGAGGGGACAGGCAGATAGGACAGGGAGCAAACAGCAAAGTAAAAGATAAGTCAGGGAGTACAGGACAGGAATCTGCAGAGCAGCAGATCGGGGGGGAAAGAATGGCACCTGGGGAGGACTCGGAGCTGATTTGTGGCACATCTGCCAGAAAGGTTGGCCTCCATTGCTTTGAACTAGTGGTGCTCAACCCCCAACTCATGGATCAAATTCAGCCCGTGGAGTCATGGCATCCAGCCCACTAAGCTCCACACAGGTCAGAAATTTGGCAGCGGGGAACAGTGGCCATTAATCCTGCCTTCCTTGCTACGAAGTTCCCAAGTCCTGTGCATCCAGGTGGCTTCCCCCTACCCCATGCAGCTGGATCAGGACTGGGCCACAGACCAGGCCATACCCCCACCCCCTGAATGGGGGCTGGCTCATGCCCCTGCTCCCCCCCACCACTGGATCAGGTTCTGCTGTGCCTGCCCACTGGCTGGATCCAGCCCATGGAGGGATGGGCCACCACCCATCTTGTCCATAGGGCAAAAGCGTTGAGCATCACTGCTTTAAACAATACAAGTAACAGACAGTTCCTGTGGTATAATAATACATAATCTACAAGATTATTTAAATTTATTAAGATTAATCTGTAAATTAAGATCAGTCAGTATTTGTAACTTTTTTCTGTAAATACCATTAAATGTATGTATTATTTACATTGAAATTAAATGATCCTATCGAAGTTGTACTTCCAACTTAGTTATCCAGAACCAATTATTTAAATAATTGGTGATGGAGACGTGCCTATGTGGTTTTTCACCATGTAGATGGGTTGATTGTGGTATAGTGCTAATTTTTTTTTGCGAACTGTTAAGTACATCTGAGAGGGCTGAGCAGTAACCTGCTCTTTATTAAAAATAAGTAAAAAATAAAGTGTTGTTATAATATGATTTTCCCTCTGTTCCAGGACTGAAGCGGTGCCTCTGTTTACAAAGCAACTTATACCATGTCAAAGAGAACATACAGAACGTGTTTGGGGAAATTGTTCTAACAATCTTTTGACATAGTAAAAAAGTACTTGCCAAAGCCAGTGAAAATACGTAAAGATAGCTTTAGCTAACATGATTTGAACTGGGCTTTTCTTAGACAGACATTAAATTTTGGCCTACAATTTATGCTTTACATTCTTTTTGAAAGCAAACTTGTTTTGTAAAAGCTTTATAGAATATTCATGTTTTCTTTTGTTTTCTTTTTTAAACATTTAGCAAAACATATTCTTTGAGGTTTTATTAAGGCAACAGCCTTCAGCCTGGGCATTAAATCCAAAAAATATAACAGACTAGAAACAGAAACTAGAAACTAACCACTTTAGCTGTGGACCATCCGAGAAATGCAGAATTTAACAGCCAAATAATAAAGTCACTTGGACTCTTAACATTCTTTCTGTTCATTGGAAGATAGTAAGCCAGGCTTCCCACTGACATCCACAGAAACCTGCATGAGTATGGATGGGCTGACTGGTGAAAAAGGACTATGAAATGTTTTTATTTCAGTAGTTAACTCTAATACCAAGGATAGTTTTGGTGTTCTAGCACACATTACTAGCTGCTAGGACTGTTCTTACTCTTTTGAAATTGAGGTTACTTAGAGTAGGGTATTATCGTTATTTATGATACTGAGATTGCCAAAAATGTCAAGTTTAATACTATTTTTTATCATGCCAAATGTGTGTTTGCCAGGTCTGGTCTGGAAGAAAAATTCTTCTTGCTTAAAATATTGTATAAACATTAACTTTTCTCATCTGTCTGCTGAGCGTTCTAATATTCTAGAGCTCAGATTTAAGGCAGGAGTTTTCATACCACAACACCTTTTTTCCCCCTCCTCATCTCTGCAGATTAAACAATGTGGACAGGGTGATTGATTACAACCCCTGACACCTCTTCATGATTGCACCCAAATTCCTCCATGGGCTGTAGATCGCCAGTTTATAAACTTCTGCTCCAGCGTAGTGTGGCAGTTGTTCGAAGATGAAAGTTACTAAAAGGATAGGTTGTAAGATACCTATTAGCAATTCTTAGCAGCATTTTTACTTGCAGATCCTTGTTGGTTTCTAAAATTGGATTTATTCTCTGTTGCAGTGTGCGATCCAGTGATGGGTGACAAATGGAATGGAGAAGGCTCTATGGTTGGTAACCCTCTGTTTGAACCATGCTTGCATTGAGAGCTGTGTGTGCCAAAGCAGAGTCGCCAGTCTCAAGTTTGGGTCTCAATTCCAGTGTCTTTTACAATGCTGTTAACTTCATGCAGATAAACTCAGTGCTTGTAAAGGGTGTTGCGTCAGTAGCTCTGGGTAGTGTAGTCTACTGTCTACCCACAGAACAGCCAGTATATGGACCATCTTGGTGAAAAAATCTCCCACACTGCTCCTCAGCGTGTTCTTTTTCTGTCACTGTCTGTGTGATGTTAACACTTGAGTATTAGCACCTTGATGGACATGACTTGTTTAACAGTGATTTCCAAAAAAACAAACAATTGGCTCTTGAGCTGGGCTCGAACAAGGTGGCCTAAAGGTCCTGGTGCCCATCTGCTCTTCTACATGAGGCATTATGGTATGTTTTAATTTACTGTTAAGCAAACAATTGGATATTGATGTTTATCTAAATTTCTAATGACAACTGTGGTGTTTCAGTTGGCTTTCACTTTCAATGCATTATCTATTATTCTTGGTCCTAATACGTTTCTTGTTTGTCTTCTCAATTATTCGATTTTTGCCACATAAAGTAGCACTTCACTTATTATTTAATAGCAATATGGTTTGCCTTTGCATGTGTGTTCTCACTTCAGTTCATAACTAGTACAGGGTGTGTTATCCTTGGCTTTCTATTTGCTATACAGCAGAAAAAATGGCTACTGGATGGGAGACTGGTGCCTCCTGAGTCGGGGAGGGGGGGGGCACTTGCTCCCCCAGTGGCCAGCCAGCAACTGGGAGGGAGTCCCCCCTCCCCACCGGTTGCACATGCCGATCAGGAAGTGCTAGCAGTGCTTTTTTTGGTGCCCCCACTCCCTGGCCAGTGCTCTCAGGGGGGTCACCAGTGCTCTCGCCTGCCCCCACCCCCGCCTCTCACCTAAGAGGAGAACACTGGCTGTGAGCAGGTGCACCAGCGCTCTCAGGGGGTGCACATGCACCCCCTACATGTCACCACTAGGCTACTATAAAATTACATTTTGTTTTAAATGTTACTCTTTTCTGATGAACAACCATCACAGAGAATTCTGGCCATACACCAAAGCTTCTCTTTTATGTTCTTGGTTAATCAGTTAAGGGCACAGGACTGGGAGGTGGCAGGCAAGCACACCATGCAATTTCATTGATAAAGTGATTAAACTCCAACTTAAGATGAGTGAAGTCTTTTGCTCCCGTTACTTGTATTGGAAGGCTGTGCCACTTTATTTTCTGGCATTGGTTATTCATTGCCCATTTATGCCCACTTAAATTTCTTTTTTAAGTAAGATAACTTGTCGTCTTCCTTGCTACTTAGCCCCTGTGATGTACTTAGAGCAATTGTCCCCTATTAAGTTTTGTTTTATCTAGGCTCTTTTATCCTCTTCTTGTAAAATTGGTACTCTGTTCCCCTGACCTTTTTTATTTTATTTTATTTTTTTGCACCTGTTCTGGTTTTGTCGTCTTTGTTGAATAGGGGTGTCAAACTCAACAGGCCCCACGGGACTGATGTATGAGGGCCTAGTCCAGTGCACCTGCAGGATGTTGGCTAACCTAATACTCATGGGCAGCACATTGGTGGGAGTTTTGGCTCAAGGGAAGATTCAGTGATGAGCTCCTTTATATAATGTATTTACTCACATACCATGTGTAGCTTCCCCCCCCAAATTAGCCATTCCAAAATTGTGGTGCATGTCATAAGCAGGAAAGATCATTTTTCTGCCCAGAATAAAAGCATGAACATGCTGTAAGGGCCTTGTTACATGGTAATATTGGGTGGCTCCTGGAGCTGTTAACACCTGTATTGGCTGCACATTAGCACTTGAACCTGATTTTAAGCATTCATTATGCAACACAAAGTTACACCACTCTGGGGCAGGATTATCTCTGATCCATACTACCCAGCTCCTGTTGCAGTAAGGTGTAGCCATTCTGAGCTATACCTTAGTGTAAACACCCCACCTGTCCCTGCCTCCCCTGCTGGCTCCAGTCAAGCCCAGCATCCTTCATCCCTGCTTACTTGTGGCTTTAATTCTTCCTCCATCCAAAGTTTAAAAGCAACCACCCAGAAGCAGCAGTGGTTTATCTGTTCAGGCAGTGCTGGCAGAGCCAGTTGACTTCGTGGCTCATTATAAGTGACCTGAGATCTTGTAATCACTTTTCACTGCACAAGTGTTAATGGCCCTCTCTCCTTTCTTCATGGTTTTGATGTTCCACCAAGCAAGCTAGTGCATCCTCCCTCAATTTTGCTGTCTGTTAGTTACCCTTTGTCCCTCTTCCCCTATTTCATAGCCCTGCAGACTGTTTTTAGCACTTTTCAAAATCTTGGATCCACTCATTGAGTCCAGTCTTCAGCAATAGCTACAGTTTCAGCTTTTGGCTGAGCAGTCCAAGAGATGTTGATGATTCATTTGTGAAAGAATTAAGATGGTAGTTTTTGCCTCAGTAGGAAGGGGAAGGTGCGTGAGGTGAAGGTTAGGCTCTGTCTCTGCTCTGAGGAGCCATACTTTTGGAAATGTCTTTATTTCCCCTTCATATGTGCATTACTGGGGGGGGGCAGGGTGTGATATCAAGATAATACAGTATTTATATACTAGTAGCACTTAGAGGCCACACCTGAGATTGGAGCCTCAGGAAGGTGGGGAACACATAGACATTGTCTCTGAAGGCATCTAAAGTGTAACAGCTGAGACCAGAAAATGGAACCAAGGAGGTATTAGCCACCATGGGTAACTAAGGCATAGAGAACGTTAGCCCAGGTGAACTTGTTCCAAAGGGGCTAATTAACTTGAGTGAATCTGAGTTGCAACAGGAGTGAAAACATTCACAAAACTGTCCTAAGCAAACTCCAGCACACTGATAGGGTTTTCGTGCCATTGCCTGAATGTTAAGTTATACTTTTTGGGTTTTTTACTCTATGGATTGAAGCACAGGCTGGTAGGATTTTAATATTTGTTGAGCATACATTATTTGCTTAGTCAACATCAGAAAACTAATAGAGCAACATTCAGTTGTTCTGCAGCAACTTTGATTTCTAATATTGTTGCCATTTACATCAGGACTTAATTTGACTCCAGATCTCTTCAGTCCTCCTTCCTCTTCCTTATTTTTTAAGCATTCGCTTGCTAGACATGTAGGGCACTTGGGGAATGGTGAGTTGCTGGAAACCTGCAGGAACAGTAGTTTGCTTTCACCTTTAAGGAGTAAAAGTACAAAGCTAATTGGTCAAAAAGGAAGAGCAGATGGCTTTGCTGGTGCTCTTAGATTTCTGCCACTCCTGCAGCAGCTGGAACTGGTTTGACAAGAAAACAGAAGGCACACTAAGAAGCGGAAGAATTGTGCTTCCAGCATCAGCAGCTGCTATAGCTGTCAAGACATTCATAAAAAGGAATGTGGCATACAGAAGGGACAAGAAAGCAGAAAGTATCAGACACTTTTCTCTAAGACACTTGAGAGAGATCCCAATAAATTCCTAATATAAAAAAAAAAAAGTAAAATAAACTTGTTTCTGGCCTCTTATTTCACGTTTCATGTAATTTATTTTCATGTTTTTATGTATTCAGATATAATGTATTTATTCAAATATAAGATGAGGTCCTCCCTCCCCCATTAAGAATTGGATAAAAAGCCCCTTGTTTTATACAAGGAAAATGTATTAAATACTATGTCTATCTTTTGAACAGCTGAAAACAGCATAGGCTCAGTAATGGAAACCAACAATGAAGTTGATTAAATACGGCTAACACTGAGCCGTAAAAGTACACGACCTGTATTGGGCAAACATGCTGATGGGAACCTATTTTTATGCGTGCCCTTAAATACCCATTCCCCCCAAAGCTCCAAAACAAAAAAGGGGCAAGGGCAGGTATTCCTCCCACAGGGAACTGACACTGGGAGAGGCAGAGCCAAGCCTGACACCACCTTCTTAATGCCAAAAATGCTACATTTGAATTTAGCTAAAAGGCCAAGATGCTGATGGGAACCTATCACAAAGATAGATGAGTGCAGCCATATCTGAATAAGGATATATCAGTGTTTCTCAACCTTTTCACCAGCCCAAGGCACACTTACATTAATACAGTTTTTCCATAGCATACCTATTAAGGCATTCCCCATCTTCATACCTGTTGTAGCTCATTGCCATGGGAAAATTCCACAGCACGCCTGTTCACACTTTTTGTGCCGTGGTACACAGGTTGGAAAACAGATGTATGCCCATCCCTGATGAACACGGTCCCCTTCAGCACCGACTCTTTAAAGTCATGGTGAGCCACTACGTTACATATATTTTTACTTCCTCGTCACTTCCACAGCTGAGCTGCACCTTTCTCCCCCATTTCCAGTGATTCCTAGTTCTTCACCAGAGGTAAATGTCTGGAAAACATCATGAAATGGGGTCCAAACAGTTCACCCAGAATTCCTCTGTCCCTCCCAGCCTGTTGCATGGGATTAGCATGTCTTACCCTCCCTCTCCCCCCCCACCCATAAAGTGAAGCCAGGCCGGGTTTCAGATCCCAGTACTCACTCGGTTCTAGTCATGAATGAGGGACTAATTAGCACATAGCTGTTTTGGAGGCAGGAGGGTTGTAATCTGGAGTACATGTGGATACTGAGCAGTGCTGAACTGTTGCATCACCACTGCTTGAAACACTTGTTTCTGGCAAAGCCCAGGCCAGTGAACTATACAGTAAATCATCAACCTGTTGGCTTTGGACTGATATCATGCATAGTTTGTACTACTTTAAGTAGCACTTTGGCATCTGCTTATGAAGTGTGATTATGTAGTACTTGTGCTAAAACCTACGGCAATTTCAGAAAAGGTAAAATGCATCAAGTCTAGATGAATTAAGTCTATGGCTACTATATGCAAATGACTACAGCTAGGTTTTATTTCAAAGTCAGTTTTTCCAAATTTGCTCATCACTTCCATGTGCTGAGGAAGAGCACGGTTTTTATTGTAAGAAGAGGGGAAAGGGGCTGCAAGGGGAAGAAGCTGGGGAAGGTGAGAGCAAAATGGCTACCTGACCCCCCCAGATTTATTTTCTCTGCTCTAGCAGTAGGAGGAGGACAGATTCAAGGCATACCTCTAATAATTAGATTCTATATCTGGAAAATTATATGCAATTTATAATTTTTCCATGTATAGTATCTAATTATTGGGAGGATGTCTTATAGTCAGGGTCATCTTATATCCAAGTAAATACAATAAATCCAAAGAGACTGCATTCTTTCTTGCTCCAAGGGTTGCTCAGAATTTTTTTCTAAAAAAAAAAAAAAAACAAAAAAAATTGTCTCAGTAGCTTGTGTCGTGCTTAGTTTCCAGTCTGCAACTACTTTCATGTGGGTGGGCTCCTGTGCCCAGCAGATCTCTAATGGCAACAATAAAATAGTATCATCTGGTGGAGGAGAGAAGTAAGTCTGGGGCTTTATTATGGGACATTTTGCTTCTCTCCTCAGCCCCCCACCCTTAACTTTCTGAGGGAGAAGCTTGGGAGACCCAGAAACCCAAGAATTGGGCATTGGCCCCTCTAGTTTAGAATCCCTCTCCTTTCCCTGATTCCTATGACTAGCTGGTGGAGAGGGGGCTCTTGACAGGACATCAAGATGGGGAGAATGCTGAGGAGTCCATCATTTAATTCCAGTCTTTTATTTCTTCATATGTGTATTTTCATTGTACCCAGGAGCCCTAGTGATGGGGTAAGACCGACCCCCCCCCCCGGTGTAAAGCTGTTTCACAGACTGAGCAAAAAGTTGGCCCTTGCTCCAAAGAATTGGTTTGATCCTATGATACAATGGGGGCCAACCTTTTTGGCAAGTGTGTGACAAATTAAGCCCCATGTGCTTCCTGAGTACCACTTTGATCCCCTTCCCCTGCCTGATCTGCTGCTCTGCTCTCTGCCTTGGGCTCCCTGCCTGATCTGCTTTTCTGTTTTACACTCCCTGCCCCTTCTGCCACTGTGCTGCCTGCCCCCTCTCTGACCTGTCAAGCTAAAGACAAGAGGCTGCCTGTGCCACTTGGCATGTATGGTGAAGGCTGGCCACTCCTGCTGTCAAAATAATTATACTCGCATTGAAGTTATCCTCAAGCTAGGTAGAGAGTAATTCTTTATTTGAGAGAGATGGAAAACTGAAACAGAGGTTTATCTAAGGTAACATCAAGTCATCTGTGCAGTTAGGAAGATTAGCTAGGGTTCAAAATTCATTCTTCAACTGTTAAATACTCCTCCTATTTGGATATAGTAAGTAGTGTGCATATTATAGAACAAAGATAAATGTAAGGAAGAAAAAATACTTCCGTAACTTCCAGAATTATTGCTGATAGGATTCAATTTTCCAATTCTTTTTCAGTATGTGCCAAAAGACCTTCTTCCAGTTTACAGAGACAAAGTTGTACCTGTTGCAGACATAATTACCCCTAACCAGTTTGAAGCTGAGTAAGTACTCATTTCTGTCTCTCTCAATAGCTGGTCAATCAGTGACTACAAGTAGAGACAAATGACCGTTCTTCCTTTTGCTGTACCCAAAGTTTCCTTTTGTGTATGTACGTACTGGGGTTAATTTTTCTTAGAATGGCGTTCCTTGGTAAATCTTGCCCCTGGGGCAATAGAAAATTTGATTCCCCCCCCCCCCATTAAAAAGGTAATATTCTGGCTGAAAATGGAAATATCTTGATTTAGAAATACCCCCCTAATAATGACTCCATTGGAGTTGTAGTTCAGGTGTCTCATGCGCCTTTCTGTTCTGTAGTCTGGGCTCCTTGGTCAGACCCCGATGATGCACCAGGCCTCCTTTCCTTTGAAGGGAGAGAGTTGTATAGTTTCATGGGAGACTATAAGTAAGGTGATAGGTTTTTCTGAGGCAATCAGAATTCCTACAAGAAGTACTTGACTAGTCACAGGGGTCATATTCACAGGTATTCACAATTTTGAACAGCTTTAAAGCAAGACAGATGTGTATCTATTGTCTTTCAGGACTTTTGTGTACAGCCACCGTCTAATGCAGTAAATTGCTTTAGATTGACTTGTAAACAAGATATTGTATGTTCAAAATATTCATCCTGGTTAAAAAAGAGAGGTTGCTTCTAATATATTGTCTTTTTAAAATTTGTTTTCTTGACTCTAGGTTACTCACGGGAAGAAAGATTCACACAGAAAAAGAAGCTATAGAGGTAGGTGGGGTCTGGTGTGCACATCCAGGTATCTGCCTGTTACTTTGGTGTTTCTTTTGTATCTGTAAAGCTACAGATAGTCTCATTTCCATCCTTCTTTGTTTCTCTAATGAGTTTTGATAATTAGGGGACATGCTTTGGACACACAGGCTGCATCCACACGAGCGTGGGCATGCAGTTGGTGGCACTGCAGACATGTCTGTGGCACCACGTACTGCAGGTTAAGTGTTCTTTGTGCTGCAAGGGAGCAGCATGGAGGATTGGGGTTTTTTTGACACCTTGATATCATGGGGAAAAGCCCATGGGGAAAAAAGAGTGGTGCACGTGGCAGCAGTGTGTGCCGCCCAAAGCTGGAGCTTGGCCAGCCAGAGCTGCACTGTGCTGCCAGTTAGGCTCCACGTGGCAGGATTGCCACCGCTGCGACCCTAGAAAGCCCCCAGGTCCCTGGGTAAGGCTGCTGTGGCCAGCCCAGTGCTGACCCCAGTCTCCCCTTTTCCACCTGGGGTAACTTGCCGTGCAATAGAGAGCACATGTTTCCCAGAGACAACTAGTGGTGGCACAAGGTGCGCTGCCACTCTTTGTCCCTGGGGAACCAAGTGTCCACGCACGTATGGACATGGTCACAATATTTTTCTTTTCAAAGGTCCAGCACCAAATGGAAGATCTTTCCCAAAGTATTAAGGAAAAAAGAAGTGGGGATGGAGGGGTAATAAATATTTCAACCTGAACCAAGTATTTATGGAAGGGGGAAGGGAGGGAAGCATCATGTATTGTAAATGTTGCCCCGTCCACACTGGAAAAATGCCCTAATTAAGATGGAAACTGTACTCAGTCCTAAAAGTAGCTGTAGATGACAGTGTTATGCTAGCAGCTCCCTCTGTTGGCAGTATCCAGCTCCTTTTGATAGCTCCTATGTTGCTTATATGATGTGCTAGAGAGCAAAAATTTCTGACTAGCTCTGTAATACTACAAGGCAGCAAGGATTGGGGTCTGGATTGTTTTCCTGCTGCAGATCACAAGGAACAAGATTTTTTACTAAAAGGGAACAGATGGTTTAATATCCAGAAAGTTGAATGGCAGGATGGTAGTCCAGGGTGTGCAACGGTTTAGAACCCTGCTGCAAGTTTTGGTGGTTAGTTGCTTCCAAGTTGCAAGCACAGAGGGTCATGATACTGGTATGGAGAGCTGAGATTCCCAGTTTCAGAAGCATGCTGTTTTGAGGAGAGGAATTAGCACTGTAGGGAGACACTTTTTCTCAAGAAAATGCTGAAATCTGCAGTCGGAATGGAAAATGGTAGAAGAATATGGTGACTTAGGAAGGATTCATTTCTGTTCCAGCATACTTCATTCAGTGAATGTGATTAAAATCCTTTGCTGAATGGACTCTGGGGTTATTTCTTCTGATTTGATTTGTCTACCTTCCTGTGGGAACCCAAGTTTCAGGCAAACAGTGGCTGTAACAACACCTAGGAGAGCAGTCTGACTGTAGCAGCGCTGATGTTTTCAGCTTTTCCTGTGGCAAAGCCATCTGAATGTCAGTTACTGATTATCTTTTTTCCAGTAGAGATCACATGCTCTTTTTATTTTTATTCCTGTTTTGCATCCCCCTGGTATGCTCTTCCCAGGGAAAACCCTTCATACAACTTGCTGCTAGTTATAACAGTGTGTGCTATTCTGATCCTCATTGGTAGAACCGAGCGCCCAAGTATTCACTTAAGGAGTGAGCTTTATGTTGGGAAGGTTAGTTTTTATGCACATATGAATGTTTTAATATGCTAGTGAGTAGTGATTTTTACAAATGAATTATCCATCAATCAGTCTGATTGCTATACAGCTGCCAAATCCTGACCCTTTTTTGCTAATAAAAATCTCTCTTGGCATTTTTTCTAGATGAGAATATTTTTATGTGGGTAGTAATAAAAGTATGTTTTGCATTGAAAATTGGTTTCTAATGTTGCTTATGTGTGTTCATATGTGGCTTTGTGGACATGCTTTTCTTCCACTGCCTGAAAGGCCTGGCCTGTGAAGACAAATTCCCAAGCTGGAATCCTTGTTCCATTGAAACCAATAGATGTTGTTGCTATTGACTTCATTGGGATCAGAATTTTACCCCAAGTCTAGATTGAGATTAATTCTAGCATTATCCCTAACTAAACAGAGCCAGTTGATAGTGTAGTGGAGAATGAATCCTGAAATGGGAAATACTAAAATTCTTGAAGAACTTTTCAGTATAGAAGAAAATTTGAATTTCCGTTACTTCATAGATGCATTGTACAAGCTGGATAGGTAACTGCTTTTTACCATATGTGCATGTGTGAAGAAGTCTGCTTAAGTAACTTTGAAGCTTAGAAGAAAGGAAAGCAGCACAGAATAAAATAATAAAAATAAGTCCTTATTCAGTGCTTATGAGTCATAAGTAAACTGAGAAGATCTTTTGTTAAATCCTTCTAGGGGATTTAATATTTTATCTGCTGCTTATGATAAATACATTACTGAAATCACTGATTCTTTTGTGAAATCAAACTCTCACCCATAGCAACCAACTGTGATGTCACAAGTGGTGGATTATTATTTCAAGTGAGAAATACAGAAACAGGAAATATGTATCTGTCTAAAGTACAACACTTACATGTTCGTGTGCATATACACAATTTATGCATATACATATGAGCTTTGAAACATACCAATATGTAGTTCCCAAAATGAAAAGGAGATTGAGAAGCCTCAGATAAATTTCCTCTGAGGGTTGCAGGGACGAGTATTACTGAAGCAAACATATCCAGAATCCATGAGTGATATGCAATAAAATGGTTTTGTTTTTCACACTTGGGAAGGTAATGGATATGCTTCATGCTATGGGACCAGAGACTGTGGTGATCACCAGCTCAGATCTACAGGCACCTCTAGGAAACAACTACCTAATTGCACTGGGGAGCCAAAGAAAAAGTAAGTGATGCTTTTGTGGTTTTGTGGGGAGGGGTTGTTTGTTTTTTAAACAGTTCTTTGTTTCTCTTACTTTAAAAATAAATTGCTTTCATGAAAGCAAGGGGCAGTTTAGTTGCATGGGTTTGTTCTAGGTTTGGCAGTCAAAATCAAAAATCATACTATTCTTTTGACAGAATAGGCCATTCCTTCCACATTGTTTATATTTGCTTCTGTTCCCTCAACATTTTCCTTGCAGGAGTACTAAGCTTGCTCTCTAAGCTCCAAGTATTGCATGAAGTTTTTATGCTAAAGGAGTGTCATTGTGTGGAGATGGCAAATAATCCTGCTTTTTCTTTGCCCATGCAATACAAATCTAGAGGTGGCAGGCTGGGTTGCCAAATGAAAAAATTTAGTGAAATACAAACTTGTATAAGAAACAGCTGATATTTTTCAGTGCTATTCATTTATATATGTCTGTAAATAAGCTGCTTTTTCCATATATTTCATTCTGATCATTTCAAATGTACCTAACAGGCCAGAGGTAGGCTACTCCTCCATTTTTAATACAACCCAGAGGCCGCAAGTTTCAGTAGATGATGCCCCATCTTGATTTCAGCAACTTCTACATGCACCAGACTCACTGAATCAACTGCTGTTGAGATCAAGGTGGAAAAAACTATACTGTAACTTGTACATGCTGTGGTTTGCTATTCTATAAGGAAGGTTAAGGTGTGACCTATCACCTCCATCTTCTCCAAATGGGCTGGGGACAGAAGTTACACACAAACCGGCATAATTGATCAAAAACCAGTTCAAATCTGTAACACAACAGAAGTCCAGTGCACATAAACCACTTTCAAAGTGGCCAAACTACTTTAAGATAAACATGGCTGGATTTAGGTTAGCCGATTTTAGGTTAAATTGGTTTATTGAACTTGTGCCCCATACCCCCACTAGATTCAACTAAACTCGCAACCCCCCAGCATCCAAGGGCGCTTTGCACCTCCTTTGCAAACACCCCTCCCCCCCACCACTCTTTGCAAGGTGGGTGGCCTAGCCTTGGCCCAAGCATCTGGTCCAGCTGAGCAGGAAGCCATCCTCTAGCAGCCCCTGGCTTCCGGCCTAGGTCACTGCTGGCATGTGGCTGCATTTCTGGAATCAAAGTGAATGCTCAGGCTTCTTGACTGTCTGTACTTAGCCCTAATGTGAAGTGTAAGGGTTGCCACTGTGTTTTCCAGTCTGACAGAGTATGAGGGACAACGCAGTTTGAAAAAACTATCAGAAAGTGACCATCTTTAAGATCCTCTTCAAAACTTATCAATTTAATGCTGGAAACCCTGCTGGCACTGTTGTTTGGTGATCTTACTCTTGTATTATTTGGAGAAGAAAGCCTGTTATTTAAATGTGTCTTTGCATTGTAGCCGAAGCAGATGGTACGAAAGTGATGCAGAGAATTCGTGTGGAGTCTCCTAAAGTGGATGCTGTCTTTGTTGGAACAGGAGACTTGTTTGCTGCTATGCTCTTGGCCTGGACACACAAACATCCAAACAATCTTAAGGTATAATGTTTGGGGTGTTTTCATCATCCCATGGCAAATGCTGCAATTAACTATTTCTTTCACTTTTTTTCCCCCCCACTGGTTCCACAAAATGGAGATTTGGCACTTTTTGAAAGAGTTTGAGCTGTTTCTGTGGCTGAGTTCCATCTTGGAAACTTAAATTCTGTGTATATAAAATGACTTTTATAAATATCTGCAGTTGGAAAGGATATTTTTTCCTTCTGTACCCAAAGAACACCCTTTTGAATAGTATCTTTGAGTGATGGATTACTATCCTTTGAATGGCAGTTGACCTAGAATATCTCTTTATATAGTCTGTGAAATGATTTTGGGATGTTGCTCAATCTGAGATACTCTATATCTCTAACTTTTTGAATCCTTGGTTCATAAAAAGAGCCTAAAATCAGGTATCGGCTTAAGGGTCTTATTTTATGGCTCTTCTGGATACTGCATTCTTGCTTTGAACATTTTATTCCTGGTTTATTACTTTGGATTATTAAAGAATTCCAAAGATTTTTGTGCCGTATATTACATTCACTGCCAAACTCTTTCTGTGCTTTTATAGAGTTGCACAACTCAGTTTTCTTTTACCTTTCAAATTATCCTCTAAACTTTACCTTTCAAAAGCACTGCTAATAACTTGAGTAATTGAAATATGAGTGAAACCTGAATGTATTTCCTATGATCACAGGTGGCATGTGAAAAAACTGTATCAGCCATGCAACATGTTCTACAAAGGACCATCACAAGTGCAAAAGGTAATCAGTTCACTCTGTGCTCCTGAATTTACTCTCTTCACATCCTCTTTGAAACAAAAGTCTGAACTATTTTTGATTTTCAGCACTGCAGAAGTCTCCTGCACTCTGTACAGCAGTGTATTAGGGAATTCCAGTGCTGGGGCTAGAGTTAGCTCAGCTGCTGGTCTGTTTACCACTGTTCTTTATTCTTGCTTTGGGTGATATGGTGATGAGTGTCACTAGCCATTTTGTGCTAGTGTTGCAACCAACAGGTGTGGATTTGTATTACTGCTAGAGCAGTGATGTGAGAATTTGTAGCAAAGCTGAGTGCAGCAATATGAAGGAGCCTCATCTCTGGTGAATTTTCTTCTTCCTGTATATGTTAGGACTGGAATGGATTCCTCAACTGGTAATGAGCTGTGCATTTGTGTCTAGCTGAAGAGATTACTCTTTAACTAGCCTTACCGTTGGAAGTGGAGGAGAATGCAGCTTTGAGCATATATTTGACTGTACTAGCACATCAGCTTGGCACTTCCCACCTAGGATATGTGCAAGTACATTGTTGCTGAGCTCTTTCAGTTTCCATCAAGGTCCGAAGAAAAGTTGCATGACCTCAAAACTTATCTGGATCAGTCTATAAGCAACGATAAAACATTAAGAATAATTCTGGGAGACTTGAGGGGTCTTGGGATTTTGAAGTGCCAGACAGCTCCTAGGATATTAGGGCAGATGGGTAGAAGAATTAAAAATGATAGTGGGAAAGGAAAGAAGCTACAGTTTTTCTTTTTTTCTTTTTTGTTACTGTTATTGACATTTCAATATCATATTTTTAGCACAGGCTGGAGAAGGAAACAAACCAAACTCGGCCCAGCTGGAATTAAGGATGGTCCAAAGCAAAAAGGACATAGAAAACCCAGCGATAATAATAAAAGCTACTGTGTTATAAAGGCTGTATGTCTCCTAATAACGCACAATGTATTGATGTCCTCTTTTTCTTTCCTGTAAATTGTAATGTTTGCCTTAGATCTGTGACAGAAACCTGACTTCCATGAAATAGCACCCAGCATAGGCAGATACCTATTATCAAACATATGTGCCGGCCTGGCTTGGTTTAAAAGCAAAACAGCAAGTATTGAAACTTACTGCAAGGTATCAAAATGGCTGTGAAATTCACTCAGTCTTTTATTACCCTGGGCAACTGAGTACAAGGGTTCCTGACTTGCCAAAGACATTGGGTGTGAATTTGCTAGTATAACTGACTGACTGGAGCCTATGCAGTAGTAATGCATTTTGTGCCAATTGAGTTGGCTACCTGCTCCTTTTGCTGATTCCAATTGGTAGCCTACTGTGGTGTTCAGCATTTCAATTACTCTAAAATCAAGTATGATTAAAACTGCCCAGAAGGTCCAGGATGGGTGTAGGGAGTTACTTGAGAGATGTTTTGCTTTCAGTACTCTGCAGAGGTCTTGAGGTGTCATTTCATGTTTCTGATAACTGCTCCTGTCTCGAGCCTATGAATGATTACACAGTTCCAATTTCTACAGGTGCTAATCGCTTTATTCTCAGCGACAAGCATCCACATGACTTTCTTCCCATGTCCCACTCCAAAAAAGATGGACAACAAAGAAACAAATATCTATTTACTAGCACTGCATAGAAACTTATAACTCTACCTCTGAAAGCAGACTTCATTCCTTTTTTACTAAAGATTATTCAAGACAAAGCTTCCTTATGAAAGGAAAATAATGTGGCTACCTACTCCGAAAGCTAAGTAACCTATTAGCAATTTTTATCCATTGGAATACTATGCTACTGATTACCTTCATTATTTGCTGAGGACAGTTTAGTCTTCATGGATAGTTCTGTTTATAAACACCAGAGGGCAGTTCTGCTTAATAAAAATGAGTAGTCTGTTTCATTTGTAAATGCACTATGTAGGGAAAGGCTGGGTTAGTTATAAGCTTGCTCATGGTGAGTGATGTTTAGAAAAATTGTTGTTCATAGTGTCATTCTTTGCAATAGCCCATTTTCAGAACCATTTTTCTTGTGCTGCAGAACAAATAGTAACTTTATGTTCATTATTCAAATAAGTTGCTAGAGATTTTATCAGAGCAAAGATTTTATATACACAGTTTATTCCATTTTATATTTATCATTTATATTGCTATATTCTTATCAAGTTTCTTTGAATCTCTCATGAGCAAGATGGACAACATTGCTTGTCTGTTTCATGCTTGTGTATAGCGGGATGTTGAAATATATCTAGATAGCTCTACTGTTCTCTCATAATCGCTGTAGTACCTGAGCACCTCAGTATAACGGTGCCCCTGACCTAGCTTTTTCTTTCCTTTTACAGAACAGCTGGGGAAATATAATTCCATTTTTTTTATCAGACTTCTGTCCCCTGAAGCTTTTGTAGCATGGGGCCTCAGTCCTTTGCAGTTCCCTGCATACTCTCAGGCACATCTTATATTTACTGTTTTTCGGCGGAAGGTCTTGACCACATACAGCTTCTGTTGACTTCAGTGAGCAGTCACAAGTTCTTGACATCTCTTGGCATGTGGACTTGTCCTGGTAGCACAGAAATTGCACTTTTGTACAATAGCAGAGATCAGATGCTCACCAAGAAGGGAGGGCAGCTTTGTTTTGCGCAGCAAAAACACAAGGTCGTTGTCTCCTGTGTTCCTCCCCAGCATCCTTCTCCTGGCAAGGGTTGTCTGATTTATAATCAGTGTCAGTGATCTAGCTTGAGCCACTCTCCCTCACTCCTGCCAGCAAACCTGGGTCTGGTTTTAAAATCTGCAGTTGTACAAGTTATCTTCACTGAGTTCCTGTGTGGACTTTCTGTTATTGGTACTGTTGTTTGGCCTCTAGCGGGGGCAAACAAAACTATTTTTACAGCTAATGTTAGGCTGAACTGATTTTTTTCTTCTTCTCATTAATAGGACGAAGGTAGTATAATTCATAGGCCTCTTAAATCCCTCATTTTCAGTCAGTAAATGCCATCTAAGTAAATGCATCTTGTAATAGATTTAGAGAACTCTCAGGTTTTGTCCTACCTAGCTAACAGTTTCATAATCGAGTCTGATTTTGCTCTGCAATTACAAATTTGTCTTTCTTATTTAAGAAACAGAAAAAGAATCCATAGATTACCTAGTAAACTTGACTGCTGCCACAATTTATGATAACCACTGCCATGAAATAACTGTAGCAATAATAATTCTGGTGTCAAATGAAGTATAGCCATCTACACTGAAGGGGGGAGCTTGTGACAGTCCTCTAAATCTTGTAAAGGTGGCAAAGTAAACAGTAGCTTTTTTCCTCTGTATTGTGTTTTTAAACTTTGAATTAGTTTTGTTTCTTGTTAATCACTTCTCATAAATATACAGAGAAACAGTTCTTTATATTCATCAGTTGTCCTTTTTAATATAGATACAGTAAAAGCTCTGTTATCTGGCATCCCCTGGGAATGGGGGATGCCGGTTAATCAAACATACACCGTTTGGTACACTCCCCGGTGTCAGTGTGCCGTGGGACAGAGAGGGGGGCCCTGTGCAAGCTGCTTTGCCCCATGCAGGCTGCTTTGCCCTGGGCCGTGGGCTGAAGAAGTGGCAAAGAAAAACTTGGCTTGCGGCAGCAAAACGGGAAGTCTCCCAGAAGTGGTAATTCCAGTTTCGCTTTTGCCGCATCCCTCAGATGCCAGTTAATAGAGTTTTCTGGCTAATAAAGTGCCAGTTAACACAGCTTTTGCTGTATATCTTACTATGGAAGCTGCATGGGAAATCTTAACTTCTAGAGACAACAGCTTTTGAACAAAAAGGATATTTCACTGCCCTATCTCTTGGAGGCTTTTGCATTGCTTCAGTTGTAAATCTAACCTTATTCCATCCAGAATCTTTTTCTCCATAGCTTAAGGCAAATTTCAGGTTCTTCATTTCAAAGAAAACAGTGAAAGAAAGTTCATAATCCCTCCTCCCTTTTTGAAATCATAGTAGTAATAACAACAGTCTATCCAAGTTTCTTGCTATCAAGAGACCATACATGTGACAAACGTGATAATTGCTGCCAAAACAAGTCCTTTTTAGCATGAAGGGAAAAATATATTAGTTTGTGGATCTACAGAAATGGCCCTGATGGCTACATTTAGTTTTGATTTGTTTGTTTTAAACCAACAGGAGTTGGACTGAATTATCATTTAACACAGATTTTTTTTTTTTTATCTGGAAAGCAGAGGTGAAAGCACATTTTACCATAAGATAGAGTAGGGGCAAGCTAATAAGGAACTAAACACGTGTGTTAGCAGGTTGGAGCACTGACTGAGGTCAGATATTGGGAAATGCAGCAGTGGCCTGTTCCTGGTGCTTCAGAGGAAGGTGGAGCACTTCAGTCATTGATCTCTAGCCTAATAGCTATGACATCGTAAGAAATTAATATAATATTCAGGAGAAAGCAGGAGAGCAAACATCTGCTTTAAAAGCTGAGCTGGCAGTTCAGATTTTCTACTGACAAGATTTGGCAGCCACTGCTGAAAGTAAATTGGGTTGAAGATAGTGGGATTTGCTTATGTTGTTGGATTTAACTGCCCATTGAATTACCCCAAATGTGGTTAGACCTATGTGGAAGGTTTAGAATAATGCTTGGCCTCTGTTAACAATGGAGGAATCATTAAGCAAACTCCTGTAAATACATATGGTATTTACCTTTTTGTAATTGAAACACACAGACATAGATATTTAAAAATATTGAAGCTATGCATAAAATGTAGGTTCATTTTTACTTGTTAAATGTTATACTGCACTTTTTTTTCCTAGTGTGCGTGTGTGTAGGGCAGTGGCTTTTTTTTTTTTTGTTTTTTTCATTTAAGAACACAATTTAGAGCAAAATACATCAACTCAGCACAATCATATCCAATCAACCTTATTTTCCCCTTTTCCTTTTGTGGATGCGACATCCACAAAGGTGTCAGATATCCAGGTTGTAGCTGTATTGGTCTGGAGGAACAGGTAGTCAGGACTTGTACTAGAGATGATGTCTTTTATTAGACCAACAAGATTTTTGAAAAATATTTCTTTAAAGAAATTGAAAAATTTTTGGCAAAAATCTTGTTGGTCTAATAAAAGATATCATCTCTACTGCGAGTCCTGATTCACAAAAATAGCATTTATAATTAAAGTATTTGTGGAACAACCAGGAAATGTTTGTTTTACTTGTCCTTCAGGACATCTAACCATTATTTATTACAAGGAAGTGACCAGATCTCAGGAGTTGTGAGTCTTATCCATAGGCACTGACTCTGTGGGTGATCTGGGGCTAAAGCACCCATGGAAGAAATTTAGCGGGTGCTCAGCACCCATGAACCATGTTGGGCGTGCTGGGTTGAAGTAATACGCTGCTGCTTCTGTGCATGTGTGGGGCTTGGTGCAAGAACGCAGAAAAACCCCCACCTGCCAGCAAAAACCAAAGTTGGTGCCTGTGGTCTTATCTCCTCAGAAATCCTTACACAAAAAAGTAACTAAATGATAACTAAGGTAAGCCAAAAGGGCGTCTGTTAACTGCAGAGGGCAAGCACCTTGGCAGAGACTACTAGATTCAGTAAATTCTGTTCATTAATTTTTATGACTAGTAAGAAAAAGGAAGGTTCCTGTTGTTTGCTACAGCTAATCAGTTTGTATTTCAATCCTTTTCTGGTAATGAAATTTTCAATCCATGTGTACAGCCATTTTGATTAGTGCAATTTCACTAATTTGTGGAGTCATTTTGGTAGACCAAAACTTACCTTAAAATGAATTATTTTCTCTATTCTGGCCTAAATGTACCTTTCACGTGCTCTAAACTTTGACTTCCTTGAAAGTTACATGGATAAACTCATCATGATAATGTCAAAGAAATGTGGTTTGTGGAAATTTTATTTTCGCTTGGTATAAGCGCACTTTTTTAAAAAGCTTGTAGTAAAATAGCTAACTAAAATGTTTGTTTGGTGATTTACACTTTCAAATGTAATGAATCTGTAATCAAAATCCTATACTGACTGGGGTGGGCAAAATGTGGCCCGTGGGCAAAATGTGGCCTGCCAGGCCATTCTATCCAGCCCATGGGGCCCCTAAAAAAATTTAGAAAATTAATACTTATCTGCCCCTGGCTGCCTGTCATGTGGCCATCAATGACTTGCCAAAACTCAGTAAGCAGCCCTCTGCCCAAAATAATTGCCCACCCCTGTCCTATATAAAATATTCGGTGGACCAAGGTTTCTAGCTAAAAATACTGCCTTGTTTAGACGTATCTCATACTTATTTTGATTGGAAAGTGATGATTTGTTGTGTGATATTGTTACGGTGATTGTATTAATTTATTTTATGATATGTGGCAAGAAAGATTGTAATAAATGTCTACATTTAATATATTGTGCGTAACATCCAAAAAAAGGATCTAAATGTTGGACCATTTCAGAATTAAAGAGAACAAGAACAGTTGATAGTCTTCCTGGGTAAAGTGAATTCAATTGAAGACTTTTTTTTTTTTTTTTTTAATTGGGTAAAAAAGAATTAATGGGCACTTAGGGAAAGAGCCTATTTTTAGAGACGAATGTTATCCCAGTGTAAAATTACAGGATTGGCCAATCATAATAGGTTTGCCTTCTGAGCATTTCTTTGAATGAGTTTCATAACAGCAGAGACTTACTTGGAGAGTTAAGGTGTAACATCCATGAAAGGAAAGGAGATGCAGTTAGGAACTCCAAAGTGTGAGACTGAGTTTTATACAGGATTATGTTGTTGCTGCTATTTAGAGTTTAGTTCCTTAGTTGTCAAACACCTTTATTCATTTATTGAAAAATAACTCCAGCATTCTGCATCTCCATTCCCATGTGCACTTTACTTTCACGCTTACTGGTAGGTCAGATGGTATATTGTCCTATATGATGCACAAGAGATTAGGGGCTCTGGAGCAGGAACTGCCTCTGTTCATTCCACGCTCTGTTCGAAGCAGCACTTGGCTGTGCTGTGCCCTAACAAGGCACATTGTTAACATACAGTATGGCTTTAGATGAAGGCCACATAAGCAAGAGCATGGGATGGGAAACTGTTACTTAAGTGCAGTGCCAGATTACACACTTGTGCATTATCCATTAGAAAACCTAAGAATTGCCGTTCACTGGGTCAGACCATATATCCATCTTGCCCAGTATCCTGTGTCTCACAGTGGTAGCAGATGCTGAAAGGGATAGTGAACGGGTATGACCAGGGTTTTTTCCACTGTTCCTATCACTTGCAGCCTCCAGCATTTAAGGTCTAGGAAGTTCTAATTTAGAGGCTATATCCCTAATTCCTGTATTGCATATTGCATATTTAGGTCAATTCTGTGAGTGGGAAGAGGCAGGCCATCCAATTGAGCAGAGCCCTGGTGATTTCTCTTTTAAAGGTGCTTGTTCAGTTGCTCAAGTCCAGCAGAGAAGTTGATTTGTCTATCCGTATGTATGCCAGGTGTCCCTCAATTAAATAACACAGTGGCTCACCTTTACCCATTTAAATAATTGGTTTACAAGCCAGTACATACATGATATAAATTTTTGGCTTCTTTGAAGCCAAGATATTTTTTGATTAACTAGGAGAGAGAAAGAAAACAACTGGTTCTCTTGCATTAGATTGCATCCTTTCACTGATCACTCCTAGAACACTACTCACCTCCTGTTAAGAGGAACAGATTATTTGTAAAATAATTGGAATAGAAGATTTTAAAAATAAAGTCTTTGAAAATGTTCTTTTGGTATTTACTGTTGGTAATTGAGACTATTGAAAGATAATTTTCTATTCTGCTAGCGTTCTGAAATGTAATAACTGCCATGAATGTCAATACTGGGAGTTAAGCTTTGAAATTATACATCGTGCTGCCAGTATCGTTGAATAATGGGTAAAATGATGGTTTATGTACATTTTACATTAGCAGGTTTTAAGATAATAAGATGCATCTGTTTCTTTTCAGAAACATGAAAAGTGTGTCCTTAATTCACTAAAGAATGGCCTTGAACACTGGGAGATCTGATGTTGCAGATATGTTTTTGGTCAGAAAGAGTCTGAACTACCTGCTCATTGTTTAAATACGAATCAGAAGGCAATTTTCTAGAGGGAAGAACATACCAAAAGTGCAGCCTTTTATAGTGGCCTCAGAGCTTCCATACAGATAACCAGGAACTGAATGATGACACTGAAAGAAACATTCTGTAAATTGGCACTTGTTGCTTCAGCTACTGGGCTCGTTATAGCTTTAATTTAGGAAAATGCTTAAGCATATGCTTTAATTTTAATGGGTCTTTTAAACAAATGGGACTTACGCATGTGTCTGAGTGTTTTCCTGAACAAGTTTAATTGATGCATTCTTGAACTGGTGCCCCAGTGAGTAGTTGCAGATCTTGATGCAGAAAACTGAATTTATGGGATAGAGAATAAAGCAGCACGTTGGTGAGAGTGCCAGCAATGTGAGAGGGGGCTGTGCCATATGTTACCACAGAAATCCCATGTATTACTTACCTATTGCCTTTGTTGTTGCATTGCTATTTAGAAAAACCGTGTCTAGAAGATCATAGCATACGTGGTTTGTGTGTGTGTGCGTGTGTATGTATACATCTGTGTGTGTGTGTGCGTGCTGACATTTTAGTTGCAGTGGGAAGAATTTGGGGGCTGGCTGTGCATGCCTTCAGAATGCAAGCGGAAAGTCTGAATGAATTCTATTTTTATAGACAGCACTGTGGTTTCAGGTCCCAGTTGCACCATATCTGCCTCTTCCAGGAATGTGAAATGGCAAGGGAAGAGAGTAGAAGGGTAGCGAGCATGTGGTAGGGAGAGTACAACCCCACCAGCCCTGGACAGAGGAACATAAATAAAGATGCCTTTTAAAGTAATATTTTTTTAGTTCTAAATTGTTAAAAATATTTAAAACAAACTTTCTGTGTACTTGACGTTTGTGGTGCTGGTGCTTTGTATTGAATAGGTGGACCTGTTCTGTATTTACCTCTCTTAAAGGTGTCATTGAGGCATATATAAAAAGTAAACAACAACAAAAAAGAGTGCTGTGTAATGACAGTGATTTTTAATTTCTAGTGAAAATGTAGGCTCTTGTGTTTGTGTACTTTCTGGTTGGCTCTCATGAATTTCATCTTTCCTGCAATAAGGCTTAGATGCTTAATTGTAGAAGGAAGTAGTAGTAGTATAGCAGATAACTCTTTGGGGGGGGAAAACTCTTAAATATTGTTGCCCTGTCCACTACTAAATTTTGCATCTTTATTTTTAAAATCAGTTATCAAGTAGGCTCCAAATTTAGGTTTCAAGTTGCATTCACATAATGAAGTAAAGGTTGGGCTAAGTTAAAATTGTTTTTTGTTTAAATAATTTCCCTGGAGGTAGGAAACTAAGAGTAAGCTATGTATGAAGAGATGAGGCAAGAGAATCAAGGTGAACGTGACTGGATGATGCACAGGATTTGAAAGAGAGCTGCCTCTCAAATGAAGTACAAAAAGGAGAGATGAAGAAAATATATTTTCTTAAGTCAGTACATGATAGTAAGCTGAGAAGCTTGTACAGTGATAAGAATTTATCCTTAATATGTGGCCTGACTTTCAACGGATCCATTGTCAACTCAGATTTCTCTGGCTGGGAGAACAGGACAAAAGCAAATTGCTTCCAGTGTCAAGAATCTGTTATGAGTTTTCATGCATCTTTGTCTGTTTACATTTTTTTTATAGGGCCTTTCCTGTAGGTGCCAGTGTCAGCGTCAGATTCTAGGGCCCCGTTTCAGATGTTGTGTATGCCTGGGATATGAATGTACTTAACGAGGACTGGAGATTTTGACCATAATAAGTAGTAGCAATTTTTGAAAGGGGGTAGGGGAGCAGTCTAGTCTCCTGATAATACTTAAGAGTGACTGTTTGCCAAAACTTAGGTAAGAATTTAGCCTTTTTTTTCTCTCTTGGGAGTTTTCACTTATCTGTAGATGGAAAGAAATTGCTGCTGCTGCTTTTCAGAGATAGCAAAGAACTAAAGAAATTAACACATTAGTTGGAATACTTTTTTTGCAATACTATGCACATACCTGACTAATCAGAATCAGTAGGTACCATGTATATGTGAGGAGTCTTGAGCTCTTCAGGGACAACTATCAACATCCAGTTACTTCTCTGTCTGCACTACTCAGGAAGACAATTCTTCTGAGCTGGCAGATTAGATATGTAGCTTTTGCTTTTTGTTTCAGTGACAAAATCTTAGGAAAAGGAGGGTCCAGTAAGACTGGGTTTGTTTTTCAATAGAGTGCCTAGGCTGTGCCTGAACAAAGTGGGGGAAGAGGTGGGTGGGTGGGTGGTTACATGCCAGATTATGTGCCCAATTTTCTCCTGAATTGGAATCCCACTAGGTTACCCACTTTTTTTCGGTGCTGGATTTACTGATGAAATTCTGCTAATGGATTAAAAAGGGGAGGATTTCCAGGGAGGTTAAATGGTGCCAATATACTTAATTTATAGGTGCCTCTTTGTATATTTGGACAATGAAATATGAGGATAGAATTTTGCCCACCTTTTGGAAGATTTGGGCCTCAATCCTGCAAATAAGTCCTTAAACTTTTAACACACACACTGCTAGTTCCTTTTGCTGCCATTTGGGCTACTCCTGCATTAAAGTTTAAGAAAACACGGTAGCACTTGCTGGGATTTGGGCCTGAACGTGTAATAAAATAATAGTTCTTATTTGGTACAATAGTATGTACTAAGTTAGTAGGACATTTTATCTAGAATTCTTTTAGAATCACCTACTCTTCTAAAAGTAAGAGCCAGCTCCTTTTGAAAATACAGATATTGTATTACTGGCCAGTATCATCTTCTTTTAATGGTTAAAAAGAAAATCTCAAACTGGGTGGAACCAGTAATAAAGTCCCAATAATCTTAGTTGGGTTATTCCAGCCTACTACATTTCCCATAACAGGAAATTGTTTCATAGTTAGAAAATTAGTATTTGTCTTCCTAATCAGGAGACCACTAGAAATAGAGAGCAGAATGGTTTTCTTTTGCTAACATCACAGGTTATTTCAATTTCCGTTGTGACAATACTCGCACCTTACCAATGTTAGCAGATCCGGTATTTGTTTCACATTTCCCACCCCCAAGCCATCAGTGATAATTTTATGGAACAAATACCTCTAGTTCATCCTACAAGGCTGCCACATTGTTTGGATTCATGGGCTTTTACACAAGAAAGACCTAAGGTGCCCAGTAAAGCTCAAACTCCAGTGCAGGAAGCACTAAATTAAAATTGTGCTGTATTCTTCAGCCTGTGGGTTGTTATTTTCCTTTTAAGTTTTAAATTTTAATTGGTGTGTGTGTGTCCATTTACATTTTTTTTCTCAAATCTTCCTGAACCAAAGGTATATTAGCATAAATGCAGGCATTTCAAAAAATTCATTTTGAAGCAACAAACTACAAATTGTCAGCCTAACAACACTTTGTCTGCAGAAACTGTTAATAATTAATTTTGTAAGATCACTTATGGTATATACGTGACATGGTATACCTAGCAAAGCGCTCTGTCTTACATGGTTAAGACGGAATTTGTGCTTAAGTGCTTTGCAAAATTGGAAACCTTATCCAAACATTTTTCAGTTGAATCTAGTAAAGTTAGTTTTTATGTAAAAATATTAATATTAGTTGGTTGAACAATATTTCCCCCCTCTCAACGCTGGAAAACTGCAGCATAGCTTATCATTATAGGAGTTGGTTTATGAGAGAGAAATGTGTACATTCTGGATGACTTATTCTAATGCAGTTCATGAATTTACTATTTGTTGTTTGTGTAATTTTGAATATAGTCTTTTTATGTCACTAATTGGGAAATGAACCATTGTTTCATAAATGCTATTTTAATGTGCTTTTTAACTTAATAACTGGGAGAATGAGAATATGAATTTTTTAGGTTATTGATCAATTATTCAATTATTTCAGAATTAAATAAGGAAAGGGTGACAAAAATTTGGCCTTGCTTAAAATAAATTTTAAATATTAACCCAAGTGGGTTGGAAGCCTTTCTGAACTAAGAAGTAGGAGCAACTGGAAGAGGCCAATATTTAGGGTTTTTGTATGAAGCACATTTTAATCCTGCTGTACTGCTCAGTAGAAATGAACAGTGCGGATGCCAGCAGAGTTTATCATCATAATGAGTAATGCTGTAATACAGAGTGTATTTTTTTTTTTTGGATGAAAATCTTAATCTCTTCTTATGAAGATTAAACAAATATTTTCATGGTGTGCAAGTGAAATGTAATTTTTTTTCCAATAAAGTATTTCTTTTCCTAAATATTTTCCTTTGTAGCCTTTTTCCTTTTTTCACAAAGAACTGTTTAATTATTGAATATTTTTTTGTGTAGAAAGCTCAGTAAGAAATGCAGTTAAATGAGTCAGCCTAACTTTCACCTTTATATACATTTTTAACTAATTTTTTTCCTTGCAAGAAAGATCAAGTACTTCAAGCTCATACAAAGTTTATCAAAGCAGTGAGAGATTACTAATTACCACCTATGGGAGCAAAATACCTGAAAAGAATCACGAAGTCCTGGTATCGTAGACTTGCTGGCTGGAATTCAACACAATATTTTGGTTGATAGTAACTGGCTAATGCTAAATCCTTATGGTTCTTTAGCATTCAAATCATTCTAGCACAGAATGCTGAAGCCCCAGAAGACCGTGCTAGTGTGCATGGTACATGGTGCCACTGTGCATGGTACAGGAAAGTACTGTAAGGTATGTGACTGTGTAACTCTGGATTGAGGTTAATGAACAGGTCCCAAATTGATGGCCATGAAAGTTTCATCACACAGCCTTAGAATCATTTTGTTAGAAAAAGTGGAATCTCAGTTTGATGTAGGTAGCAAACTGCAAGATGTCATCAACCTAACATAACATTTTTGTCTGCAAAATTTATTATAAATGATAAATTGATTAATTAATTTTAGTCCATCTGTGGATGTATAGATGTTATGGTATATCGCACAAGTGCTTGATCTAGCAAGCAATACGATTGAGTATCATCTTATCCTCACAGTCACTGACACAACTGGACTTCCTAGTGCGAGAGACAGAAGAGGCATAGGAAAGAATAGGTATGCTCTCGCCCCTTGAGGTGACACCTAAGAACAATTTTCCCAACATGTATGTTCCTACAGAGTAAACTTGGTCCAATTTTTTTATCCAAACCTTTATTCAAAGGTGTAGTTTAACCTGATAAATGTCCATATCTAGTTAATATCACCCAATGTGTGGTGAAGTTAATGAATGAGTAAAGCATTCATTTGCTAAGTGTCTGAACATATTAATCACAATGAAATGGGAAGGAAAAAAAACAGTAGAGGGAACTGTTAATTCTTTATATTAAAAAAGTTCTGATTTATTTAACTTTAATGTGGTTCCACTTCTGGGTAATCTGTAACACCTTAACTGTGTTTTATTTCTTGAATGATTATTGTAGTGTTACAGCCAGTTTTCCTGACACTGGCATCACAAATTCAAAAGGAAACATCAATCAGATAAGAACGTTGCACTTCTCAGCAAGGGTCAGGGATTATATGTATATGGAAAAGATAGTTGTATATGTGATGAGTTTTATTGTTCTCTTATCTGTATACATTATAGTATTTTATCAAAATGTGATTTTGATATACCTTCATATTTCAGCTAAGTATCTTTATATGTCAGCTTAAAGATCTGGAAAACTCCCAGATGCCATGTAAGAGTCTTCAAGAAAGAAGATGGATCTGACTGGAAATTACAGAGGGATTGCCTTGCTGTCCACCACAGAACAGGGCCAGATTAAGCCTTTAGTGGGCCCTAGGAAAACTCGTGGGCCTCTACTTAATACTGTATATTTATATTACTTTTTCAGTCTATAATTATTATATGTAAAATAAGTACAACTGGGCCCCTTCTTCACCTGGCCCTAGGCATGTGCCTAGTTTGCCTGTGCATTAATTTGGTCCTGCACAGGAAACATCATTGTAAAAACCTTCCTGAACTGTCTCCTGGGGTAGGTTTAGGGCAGAGGTGGGCAGTTGTTTTTGCTGGAGGGCTGCTAACAAGTCTTGGTGAGCTGTTGAGGGCTGCAAGGGTACCCCACCCTTTGACAGGTGCCCTGCACCTGGCTGCCATCTTGGAACCAGAAGTCTGGCCCTGTAACTGACCTCTGCTCCTGGAAGTGTCTCTCCCCTTGTTCTGGAAGCATTTTTTTTTTTGAGATGGGGGCCGGTTGCCAACTTGAAACTGGAAAAAAAATCATATACTAAAAAAATCAAATATCTGCTTTAACTTGTTTTAATTTTATTTTTAAAAATATGTCCTGACGTGTGTGTGTGTGTGTGTGTGTGTGCATAGTGTATCTAGAGGTGATTGAATAAGAGCTCAAAATACAGTCTTACTCTTGTATATTGTGGGTGGGGGGTGCAGAAGGGTATGGGGTATGTGGCTGGCATGGGGAGTGTGGGGTAGTGTTAGGTGTGTGTGGGAGTATGTGGAAGCGTGTGGTGGTGGGGTGGGGGTCCTTGGAGTCCCAGGAGTGTGCGAGTCCCTGAAGCTCAATGTGGTGGCAGCGAGCAAGGAGGGCCAGCCCTGCCCAGCCCCATAGTGTGCAGCCTACAGAGGCCTATAAAATTATGAAGCATGTGGACAAAGTGACCAGGGGATTGTTATTCATCAAGTCCCAGAACTAGGGGGCACTCACTGAAATTCATAGGAGGAAGGTTTAAAACTAACAAGATAAAGTACTTTCTTACACAATGTATACTTGTGGAATTCATTGCCACAGGAGGTGGTGGAAGTGGGTAGCATAGCTAAGTTCAGAAAGGAATTGGACAAATTCATTAATAAAAGATCTATTAATATCTGTTCAACAGAACAGTTTAAGAGATTTCCTCTGGCATCTCTAAAACCATGCTGGTGGGTGCCAGGGGGTGTGGTACGGTGGGGTAACAGATAGGGGATAGATCGATCTAGAGATATCTGGTTCAATGGTCTTCCTCTAAAGCATCCACCGCTACCACTGCCAGACAAGATACTGAGCTAGGTGGACCATTAGTCTAATCCAGTGTGGCACTTCTTATGTTCTTTAAGGCATTTAGCAATCTGTCTGGGACCTAGTGTTTCAGCTCTTCATGTTGGCAAGCAGAAAGGAAAGCACCTTCCCTGCCCTCCCCCACCAAGATGCCAATCAGCAAATTCAGACAAGTGCCAATGATGGGGTGGGCACAGAAGTAATTACCTTCTCAAGTCTAGGAGTACTCCTTCCACATCAGCATTTACTTCCTTTATATGCATTTTTCATTATAATTGCTTTTTCCTCCTCGGATAAGTGCAGGCCTTTGTATTCAGGGAAGTCAGGCTGGTCCTTTTCAGAAATAGGTTTGAGTTTTTATGTCTGTAAAGTGAAGATAATGAGATACAGACATGCTGGGACTGGAGTTACTAGACCAGGATATTCAACAAGAAACAGAAGGGAAGAGAACAAAAGGGTTGATTTTTCTGCTCTGTGCTCTAACCTCTAGGCAGCTGTCCTTTGTTGTAAGGCTACTACAGGCCCCTGAAGGTGTTCCTGAGATGTTAAATGATGTCCCTGAGATGTTCCTTTCTCTATCCACCCACTTTCAATCTTTATGTAGCATATGATTTATGGAAATAATATCCCAACAGCAATCTCTGGAATGAAGTTGGCGTGAGTACAGTCAGTGGTAGATGGTATATTTGACCTACACCTGACTTGGGAATTGGTAGCGGGTATGAATATTGAGTGACACGTAGTGGTCTCTCGAGTGGCTGCTGCACTGTTGAAGAAAATTCTGAGCATGGACCCAGGCTGAGAGAGAGAACTAAAAGACTAATTTCCGCTAATACATTAGCAGGCAGTGCCTTAGCTGGTGCAATGTGTCAGAGCTCTGCTGAGCTCACTAAAGTGGGAGCAACTTAAGGAGGCTGAGGATATACCTCTAAGTCTAACAGCTGGGGAGAATCATAGAAATGAAGGGCTGGAAGGGACCTGAAAAGATCATCGAGTCCAACCCCCCTGCTCTGGGCAGGAATACGGCCGAGATCAAATGAACCCAGCAAGATGTCTGTCCAGTCTCCTCTTGACGCCTTCCAAGGTTGAAGACTGCACCACCTCTGTGGGAAGCCTATTCCAGATTTCTGGTCAGCCCTACCATAAAGAAGTTCTTCCTTGCATCCAACCTGAAACCATCCTCTAACAGTTTATGGCCATTCCTCTGTGTCCTCTCCTGGGGTGTCCTAGTGAACAGTTTTTTTCCTAGCACCTGATATTCACACCTTACATACTTATAGATAGATGGCCACCAAGTCCCCCTTCAATCTGCTCTTCCCCAGGCTGAACAGTCCCAGATCCCTTAGTCTTTCCTCAGAATGGTGCTTTGTTTTTTCTTCATTGTTTGCAGGTGCTCTGGTTACTGTGCTGACTAAGTGGAGAGAAGAAGCTAAACTCATCATGCAACTGAAAACCACAGCAAAGCTTCACTTCCTCCTCTGGAAATTTCCAAGCTGAGTTTCAAGAGGGCCAGAATAGGCTATCAGAGATGACCTGTACCAAAACAACAGGAAGTGTAGCCAGACCACTGGCCAAATCCAGCTCCTTGTGGTGTCATGTAAATACACCAGGTGAGATCCCTGTTGGCCAATGGCATACTCCATTCTTTTTAAAAATTCAGTTTCCAGTCCTCTAGTCTAGTGAGGAACAAGAGAACTGAGTGTATCCAATGCACAAGGCCTTCCTGAGTCACTCAGCAGGGAGCCTGAAACAATGGCTCTGAGATGTGATGCTCCCTTCCTGTTCATCTTGCTGGGCTGCTAGCGCTGATGCTTTAAATATTAACCTTTCACTATTGTTTACTTGATAGCTTCAGCTAAATCAAGCAGAGCAGAGGGTGGTAGTGAAGCTTGGAAGGCTGAGAACTGCTGTAGGGAAAGGCCAAATAAAAAGAACAAGGAGATTGGAGGAAGAACAGAGTCAGAGAGAAGAAATTTTGATGGCCCTAAAGATATTTTCCATCTGGGTAGTGTTAGATTAAGCAAAGCATTGAACAAATAACTAAATGCACAGTTAATTCATGAAAATCACATTCCATGTTTGATCTCTAGGCAAACCTCCCATTGATATCCCTGGGGTCTCTGCTATGTATTGATGGGATTTAGGGCATCTCACATTTATATCCCAGCCTGTGGAATGTTTCTACATAGAACCAAGCCCTTTCCAGGAGGTAGATTTGTTGCTCCAATTTCACAAATACAGTGTTTTTTAAAAATGCTAGTATTATTTCAGCTGCAAATAAAGCAAGCTGCAGGAGATTTAAATAACAGAGTTACGATGGTAAAGCATGTAATAAAAGCTGACTGTTCCCTTTTTGCTTGTTAATACAAAAGCTGGCTCAAATTAATGGACAGATTTAAAATGAACAGAGGGTCTAATAGTTCACACAGCATTGGCAGATTTTTACATTCATTACTGAAGAAGGTTATGAGCTAGGCACTTCTATGATCATTGATAACATTGTTTGGTTATGCAAGCTCAAACAAAGGGAATCGATTCTTTTGCTTCTTGGAGCAGCTACAAAGCTACAGAAGAACCAGGAAGGAATTTAACATTCTGTTTCCCAGTCTCCAATGTCCAGCATTGGCATAGATGTGTTTTCTCTCAGTTCTAGTACTGGATGTAAGGATAGTGTGCTCTGATACGATAAACCTTATTTCCCTAAATTCATTTATAAATAAAGTTCAGTGCATACAAATAGCACATCACAGTCTATGGCTGGCTTTTCAAGTCATCCTCCAAGGTGAGTTTAGTTGGGCAGAGATGGTAAATTCTTTTCTCTCCTTCAATAGTTAAACTACTGGTATTACAAGAGAGTACAGATCGTCAGCAAGCATGTGAGGCACTCTTCCAGATGTGGGGCTGAAGATTCTCTAGCATCGACACTGCATTTTCAGAAGTCAGTAAAGTATTTAAGGTGCAGACAGAAGTGCAGCTCCCTGCTATAACTCATAGTGTTTCATAGGAAGTTCTGAGTTACAGCAATTCCCTGGACCCAACAGACATTCCCTGCTGCGTCCCAGGGGTTGGGGGATTTGGTTGCAATTTGGAGTGGCTGCAAGTCCGCCACTGCTGTCCCCTAGCCTCGCTCCTCCCCTTTCTCCTCCATGCTTGGCTCTGACTTCAGAATGAGAGGGGGAGTGAGCTGAGGGAGTTCAGTCTGGGGTTTCTTCAGCTGGTGCTGGAGGGTGGAGCAGGTGGATTGAAGCCCCCCCCCCACCCCCCATCCCCAGCTGGGCAAGCCCCAAAATGAGCTTCCCCTGCTCCCTCTCCTCCCTCCCATTCTGAAAACAGTGCTGGAAGGAGGGCTGTCCAGTCCTGCTCCTGTCACATGCAGACCTGTTAATGTAGGCACTTCTCTGGAGCACCTTCAGCTGAACCTTCATGTAATGAAGGGTCAGGTTGTTGTGGGATTGGGCTCTTTTAAAGCACTCTACAGCCATGCATTTCTGTCAGTGCACACCTGTAGAGCACTTCAAGGTGCCAGATTGAGTAGAAATCGTCACTTCTGTCTGCATCTATATTAATTAAATGAACTTGACTTCATTCACCTATTGTCACCATTCAGGTCTTTCTAACTTCTGATCAAATACAGGCAGCCCCCGCTTAGTGCTCTCAACCAGTTTCTGAAAAACTTAGTGTTAAGCGAAATGAGCATTAAGTGAAAAAAAGCATTTGATGCCCAAGATGGCGACCATCAGCATTATAATGAAACTTGCTGAGCACTAAGTAGAAGCGGGTATCAATTTAAAATGAGTGTTATAGTGAAATAGCACTAAACCAGAGGTTTTCACCCTTTTTTAGTCTAAGTACTCCCAGCGGCCAGTGCCGAGCGGGGGAGTGGTGGAGGGTGTGATGCGCAGCCAGACACTGGGGGAAGAGGGAGAGAAGGGGAACGTGGCTGAATGCCAAGGGGGGGTGGGGACTGTATGGCCGGACACTGAGCAGGGAGGCAAGGACAGCGCGCGGGCAGGGACTGAGTGCTACCGCCCCTTAGAAGCAGGGCTGGGGCAGGGTGGGGAAGCACGCAGGGCTGGGGTGAGGGCAGTGGTGCCCTTCTGCAGGCGGGAGAAGGTCACCAGGCTGGTGGGTGGTGGTAGTGGTGGTGCTGGTGCTGAAGAGTGGGGTGGGTGAATTGGAGCCCCCCCCACCTTGGGGGGAAGGGGCTGCAATACACCTGCCCACCCTCCCAGTGAGGCTGAAACCCCCCCAGACTGTGAACTCTTTGCTCCCTTCCCCCTCCCATTCTGAAAACAGTGACAGGGTGGGAACTCAGCAAACACAAGTTGCAATAGATGCTACATGCTGTAACACCTTTATCTGATACCTCATGCAATGAAGGTCAGATTTTTCACCCAATTAGCCATTTGTAAGCTGTTTGCAGCCGTGCACTTGTCTTTAGTCACAGCTATAAACCTCTCTTTGGCCAAACTGGGCAAAATTTGTCACCTCTGTCTGCACACTATATTCCTCATGGACTTTTTCCCTCTCTTTCTTGTATTAGTTAAGGTCTGAATAATACCTTGTGAGACTGACCCTATCTTACATTTTCAGGGAAAAAAAAAACTTGGAGCGTAAAGCAGGAACCAAATGTTCAGAGGTTTTTCCTAGACTGGGAAAAGATCTTGCTTTTAAAATCAATAGTGTTTGTTCTTTATGTGGTATGGCAGTTGAGTCCTAGCACACCATTGTGTTAGGTGTGGCACAAATGCTTGCAGGCGCCACCTGCCCCATAGGGCTTGCAGTCCCAAATACAAAGCAGACAGAGGCAGAGAGAAAATATTTGAGCACTTTATCAGTGTCACTATCGCCTTATTTGCAGCCACTTGATATCTGCATGTTCCAGATAGGCCATGGCCCTGTTAAATGGAAGAGACGAAGCAAAACTTCAGCTGGGTGGCGGTTTTTGTGCCAGTAACACATCCCAAACTAAGAGCTGAAGATAGGGGCTCGAGCCTTGTCCCTAGGGTTTGGTGTGTACAGTGTGGGAGTGAGTGGGCAGTGTGTGCTTTGCAGGGATGTTCCCAGGTATGATGAGGCTATGTGGATATGTCCATAGTATCTACAGTCATTTTCTTTATGAAATGCCTCCTAAGAGAACCTGTCATTCAGAATTGTTTGAAGGTTGGGCACCAAATTTTTAACGATCAAAGCCCCAGTTATTCAGGGGACAACCGTGTCCCTTTTAGAATGACAGAAAGCTACCAGTGGTGGGTCACTTGGGGACACCTGAATTCTGCACCATCCGGCATGTCTGGGCAGGTGAGTGTTGAGAGGGAAGCTGGCAGAGTAATGGCTAATAGCTGCTGTGCCATGTAGGCTTGCTTTCATTTAATAAAGATGAAGACAAAGTCTCTTGTGGGAAGGAAAGTAGTTCAGCTACCAGTTCCAAAACCCGAACAGCCGCTTAGCTATTTCTAATGCCTTCAGGCTATTGGGATCCAGCCAATCTGCATGACTTGTTGCTGACCCTGGTTGGACAGTTCTACTTCTGGACACCAGGGGCGTGTCTATTCAGTAAAATAACTGGATTATTCAGTGATTTGATTTAAGCCCCTGATGGTAGAAAACTGTTAACTGAGGTGTCCGTTCTACTGACAGTTAAATAGGGAATTTTTTTTTAACCCTAATATCACAGATTCTCTTCCTGTGAGATCAGTCAGTATATGTGGGTTTAGAAAATGCTGTGCTGAATGACTTAATTTTGTTTGAGACTTGAATACACAGACATGTTTTCAGTCCTTACACATTCCTGGCTGTAACAGCTTTACCTACTGAACTGTGCCCTTCAGTCAGCAAATGTGCACACATTTTAGCTGGTGTACCTTCAGAGGTGAGCAGAGCTATGGAGAGACACAAAGTGGTAAAACAATCCATTTCCAGACTAGTTTCTTCCAAGATTCTCCCCCTGTCTGTCAGGGCTTGTCTACATAAGGACTCTCAGGAAGATTAATCTGAATTAGCCTAATGGTGTGAGTTTAATATGAATTAATTAAAATGCAATAAACTCTGGTGTGGACATTCTCCCTCAGAATTAGAATCCTTATTTTGATTTTGCTTAATTCAATTTACAAATTAAGTTAGCTTAATTCATATTGGATAAATGAGATGCTAAATCAAAATAGGGAGACTTTTCATTCAGAATTTAAAAAATGTCCAGAGAGGGGCTTAATGCAATTTAACTAATCCACTTTAAAAGTTAATTTGGATTAAGCGTCCTGAGTGTCCCCAAGTAGGCAAGCCCTCACGAAGTGAATCACTACCTTGCGTTTCACTAGCAGATGGAAAAATAAAGGTTCACATACTTCCTCATCCAAGCAGCATAGCACATTGTGGATATATTTATCCATGATTGAAATGTACAAAGGTCAGAAAAGGACATAAAAAGCAATAAAGCCAGAGGCTCTGAATTCTTTATCATTAGCTATCTGTAGCACTGTTGACTTCATTAGGTTGGCACATGTGCATATTAGCACAGCATCTGGGCCAAATATCCCCAAGTAACTTTTATGGCTCCTATCGTTGTATTATCTGAGTTAAAGGAACCGCAGCTAGGAGAGTCCATCTCAGATTAATTTCTGCTACAGATTTTCACAATCAGGAAAAACACCAGGTCCTTAAGAGCTGAAAGTGAGATTTGTCTAATAGCCAAAAGAAACCATTTATATCATTGCTGGGACAAATAGTATGCCAGTGCTAAATCAGCAGCTTCATGGAGGACATCGCTTAAGTTCCTTGGAAATCTCTTCTCTCAGATGGGAGCAGTTTGAAAATGAAATGTGCTGCTACTTCAAACCATTCTGCTTCTCCTGCAGCACTTTTCCAGGTTTGGTGAGAACATTTTACAAGGATATTTGAGTTCAAAACTCAATTCAAAGAAATATATTTGTCTTGCATTAAGCCGCTGTTGCCAAGTGTGTTTTTAACCTGTGTTAG
>NW_017728906.1:44027467-44033831 GCF_001723895.1 Crocodylus porosus
GTGATACCTTAATACAAAGAGCTCTCAGTAGCTCTCCCAGTTTTCTCACCAGGGAGGGCTGACAGCTGCGCTGTTTTAACAAGACCTATTGATAATACATTTTTAATAATATTTCTAACACAGCCATCAGGGGTACTTTGATTAAAAAGGTTGAAAACCCCTGTACTAGCAGACTAAAGGAAACCCTGTATTCTTCCTTGGCTTGTTAATGGGTCTATGGCAGGGGTGGGCAAAATGTGGCCTGGGGGCTACCTGCCAGGCCATTCTATCTGGCCCGCAGGGCCCCTAAAAATTTTAGAAAATTAATATTTTTCTGCTCCTGACCACCTGTCATGCAGCCCTCGATGGCTTGCCAAAACTCAGTAAGTGGCCCTCTGCCCAAAATAATTGCCCGCCCCTGGTCTATGGTTCAGTTCCCTTGCTAGGGTTTTGATAGGCTGGCTAGCAAGTGTTAGTGAGATATATTGGTGGGGGGACCACAAAACCTTTCTTCCTCTAGCAAAGACAAAAGTATGTCTATCTTTTGACCTATCCTAAAATATTTCCAAATTGCCTTTTTAACTTGGCAGGTTTTACCACAGCCAGAGAGGCTGTCATTAGGATTTTTCAGCAAGCAACATCAACCCATCTTGTTTAGGTGCATGGAAATGTGCATTTAAATCCACGCCCAGGAAAAAAGGCACAGAAACCACAAAGCAGGGTTATGTCATGCTCAAGAAGAAACAGCTCCAGATAGGAGCTTTCCTAGAGGGGGTGGTATTGAATTTCACTTGCTCCTTGGCCTTTTGGCTAGGAGCAAGCAAGACTAGCGGGGATTTGAACCCCAAGGCCTCTGGGCCTGGAGCCTGCACATAGGATGCTTGCCATGGACTTGGGGAGTATCTGAAGCCCAGGACTGATGGATCTGGGAGGGAAGATACTTGCCCAGTGGCAGAGTCGCACACACACAGACTTGCATGACTGAGAAATTTGGAATTTGACTATTGGGCTCTGCCTAATAGAATTCATAACTAATTTGGCCCTTGAAACAAAACTTTAAAAAAGCACTGTATGAAAAGAAAAGAAAATGGAACAGCTAGCAAAAACAAGCTGTTCAGTTTGATTGTATGTGCTCTGTTAGCATGGGGCTGAGGGCCGTATAACAGCTGTGGGATGGTGCTGTTGCTGTGAGAGCATTCCTGAAGAAACCCAGATGTGGGTTTCTAGTTTCAAAAAGCCCAGCAGCCCTAAATAAGGACCTGCTATTCAAAAGTGCTTAGCACCTAGCTAAACTCCATAGTGGAGGAGTTTTCCAAATTGCTCAGTGTCCCATTTGATGAGTTCCTTTGAAAACCCAGACATGGATTTAATTCCTAAAAGGTATTTTGAAAATCTAGCCTGAAGATGGGTGCTGACTCTTTCCAAAGAGTCCATAGACTTTTGCTAGGCTTTGACACTTCCACTGCAGGAGCATAAGGCAACCTCTAATAAACTCAGTGGTGTAGCAAGTAGTTACTGCCTTAGGCAAGCCCTGCAGTACAGTGAGGGAGGGGGAAGGGAGGGGGTTGTAGGGAGCATGGGATCTAAAAGCAGGGGTAGGGGCATGGGATCAGAAAGCGGGGGTGGGTACGTGTGGGTTATGAGCTGGGGTGGGGAGGGCAGCACTCTTGCCCATGCTGGGAACTCCACTGTCTTGGCTGAGCTGCTGTCGCCCAGTGCGCGGGCTGTGCCCACAGGGCTCTTTCTCTTAAAGTAACAGCAGCCTAGGACTGTTTTTGGTGTACCCAGCACAGGGTATGGACCCTGCTGGGGTGGGAAGGTGATTCTGGTGTCTCTCCTAACTTGGGGCACTTGCACTAGGCGCCTCTCCTCCACCCCTAATTACACTACTGCAGAAACAGCAGAGCTGCAAGTTTTCAAGTAATCCCTATTCCATGGTGGTGCTGAAAAGAAGAATTGTGGATGAGGTAGGGGACATATTTGATGGCAGTAGCTATAACTGTACCCAGTCCAGGTCTGGCCCACAGGTCCTATGGCTGCCCTGGGGCAGGAGGTGGCTGGGACTGTCTCTTGGCAGGGGTGAGGTTACTTAACCCACAGGAGGCAGCAGAGGATCCATCTGTCTCTGTACCTAAGGATAAGCAGCTGTGTTTGTGGGCAGAGGGGGACTGGGTAAATCCTCAGGATGGGACAGGACCAGGGTTAGAAAGGATTTTGAACTAAAGTGTCAAGCTCATTGTGGCACACACATTTTTGCATTTGTACTCACTGCATTAACTCCACTTCCATGTTTTATGCGACTGTTAGAACCATCTGCCTGCCTCAGTCCTTCTTTGACCCCAGTCTGAACTCCTTGAAATGACAATGATTTATTTTATTATTTTTATTCTCACAAGTCCCCTGTGATGTGGAAAGTGTGATGAGACACGCAAGCAGAGAGAAGTAAAGTGATTTGTTCATGGTCAAACAGGAGCTCTATTCTAGAACCATAAAATGAATTCGGATCTCCTGGAGTCCCAGTCAAGTCCCAGTCTAAGAGCTTCAGCTCAGAACTAAAATGGAGTCTTTCTTCATAGGTGCTTTCTATAAATACATTTGGGGTGTGGAGCTGGGTACAACACTTTGCAGGTGGTTTGGTTGGTTTGGTTGGATTTCAAAATTAACCAATTTTCCTTTTTCTCCCAATTTTTTCTGCATACATATTCAGAAGTCAAGGAAGTAGCACTTGAAATTGAGATTCTTTGGAGATGGAAAGGAAACTTAACACATCTGAGATTTCTTCAATTTTCATTTCTGAGAAATTCCCCAAAGTTTGACTGTGGTGGCTACTCAGAATAGTCTCTGGGGAAATATGCCTTTCGAACTTAAAGCAGTAAATGAAAACCTAAGCAAAACCCCTTTAAAAGATGAAGTCTTGGAGGAGATGGAAATGATTTTGCAGCATTTCAGTTTTTGAGAAGCATCACACATTTCATTTTAAAAAGTATTTGGACAGGAAAGGTCAAGGTTCTCTGCAATTTTCGTGAGGGTTTGTATAATCAAGCAACTTACCACCTGGATGGATGTACACACATTGGGATTTCTCTGAAAACTGAAGCACACAGAAGATATTGTGAGTTTGACACTTGGTGGCAGTGCTGCTGTTTTTGTTTTTAACATGTCTAAGTTACATTCCTCTTGGTTTGATGTAGATAAGCCAGTTTTTCCCACTGTGAGAGACATGGCTTTCTTAAACCCCAAGTCTGCAAACAGTTCACTGGAAGCATGCAAGCAGTCCTACTGAAATCAGAGCATGAAGCTAAGTTTCAGTGTAAATGTTTGCAGGATGGGTGCCTTAGCTGGGCCCAGGAGTAAAGGATGGATTTTTCAGCTTCTGGTGGAGACCTTGCTTTTACTTCTTTTGGTAGTGACTAATTCAGCAACCCCAGCTTACTTTGCTGGAGCAATTGTTATGTCCTTTAGCATCACGTCCTCACAAAGCTAGCACCATTTGTCTCTCTCTCTCTATTATTACTGGGTTTTTTGGCCTATCCATTTCAGGGGGTGGAAAGTTTCTCCATACAGAGCAGGAGGGTGAGGGAGGGGATAGTGCATCCTGGGATGCTGAAACACTGCGACTTGGGCAGCTCATCTGTGGGGAATGGCCATACAATAATGGAATATGAGCTGGGTAACACAGATCAGAGATAAACTTGCCCTAGAGTGGCATAACTTTACACCATTTAAAGTGTGCTTAGAACTAATTTCAGGTGTTTAATGTGTGGACAATCCAGGTTAAGAGCTCCAGGAACCACCCAAAATTAATGCGTAACAAGGCCCTTATACAGACCAACCCATATTGCCAAGAAAAAAAATGTTGACTAAAACCAACTGTGTATTACTTTCCTTTGGTAACTTGGGCTGCCCTTTACCGGTCATGTATCCTGATCTATGTGTCCCTGTTCTTTCTGTATCATGAACATAGTACATCGACCTGTGCTTGATGCACCTGGCTCCCCTTCCCAGAAGTGTTATGCATCTTATATCATTCTCTCATCTTGTACCAACCTTGTGTCTGTTTATTCCAGCTTGAGTTTGTGTAAGTAATTTGTATATCAGTCAGTGCTCTAATGAGGCCCACTTTGGTCAATGCCATAGCAAAGCCTTTGTGGCAGTAGTATATGTGCTAATTTTTGCTGATACTAACCAGTGCTCCAGCATGGCCTGCAGGTGGCAGTTTATCCAGCCAATGTTGATCAGTACTTGATTGATCACTTTATATCAGGTCCATAGTAATTCCAGGAAGTTGGTTGCAAGAGACAGCCTTGAAAGAATCCTTGTTGACTGACTGATTAGGTTGTGTTAATCTGTGTGCACACTTAGCCATCATCAGTAGGTGTTCCTTAAGGTGGGGGGAAATATGCAGCTTGGATCTGACCCACAGAACCTTATTACTTGTCCTGTGCTGCTGTCTATGGATCTTGGATGGGACCCACACACCACAGGTGGCATGCTCCAGATTGACCCATATGCCACATGTACATGTAGTTTGGCATTCAGTGCTCAGGGCCAGGGGTGATCTGTGTACTACAAGCTGCTTGCAGGGCTAGTCTGGAACATGCACTGGAACTGGCACACAAAATGGGTCTGTGGGCCTGATCCCACCTGTGGTCTGGCCCCAGACCACTCATCTGGCCCATGGGGGTGAAGTGTATGAAGCCCCTGCCCTAAGGTATGTTTGCCTATGCTGTTTGGAAGTCTACAGAGCAGTGGCTCCCAAGCTGTAGTCCCTGGGCTCCTGGGGTCTGCAGGGCCATGGTAAGCAGCCAGAGGACTACACATCTTCCCACTTTTTCAATGAAAAGTTTGATGCTGATGTGTGCATGGCAGTCCATGAAAAATTTTAAATGCTGACAGTGCACTGTTGATGCAAATGTTTGGGCACCTACAAGGTACAGAATGCTCTTAAGTTGTCTAAAATGCCTCTGAATACACTTTCCCATTCAGTTTAATCTATTCTGACCGTCCAGAATCTGTCATAGGATATTGCTGAAAAGACAAAGAGGTTCCTTACTCATTTCCCACAGTTATAAACCTCCAACAGACACAAAAAGAGAGTGGCAGGTCTGGAGCATATTAATGAAACTATGAAGGAAGAGGAATGAGAAGGAAAATGTGGGAGGAAATTTCCCACCTCCACTGACAAAGTTGGGAGAGAACTTTAAGACAATCTGTGTATTGAATTTGTATCACTGGACAAAGTGCTAAAAAGCCATGGTGATTAGTGAAGCACAGAGAGGAACATAGGACTAGAAAGGGCCTCTCGGGCCATGGCATCCTTCCTCCTGTACTTACAGGCAAGTGTTTATCCCAGGATTCCCCAAAATCATCACTTCAAGCTCTCATATTCTGCTGCAGGGCACAAAGCCAGGAATACCCTATAACTTGACATGGGCAGAAGCAGGGGAGATGATGCCCTGCTGCTGCAATGGCAGACAGGTTTAGATAGAAGTAAGAAATCCCATTTCTGGTGGGGCGGAGGAGAAGGGGAGCACTAACAAGACTTAATTTTCTCTTAGTTGGCAACAAATTCTGAAGTCATGGCTTAATTTCCCCTCATTCCATACAGACATCTCCATTGCTTTTGGATAGGGCACTCTTAAGGAAAGATGCCTTTCCCAATGAAAACAAAGGGCATTTTTCTATGAACCAGAAAAGGATAGTCCAGTGATTTGTGGCCCTGTTGATTGCAACTTGGCTTCAGGTTCGTGCTCTGCCATTGATTCCATCTCTGGCATTGGGCGAGTCACTGAGGTACATCTACCCTGCAGACAGATATTACAACTCCAGCACAGGTAGGTACATCTGTGCTAGCTTTCGCCTAGCTACTTTAGGTAGCAAAAGCCTCTGAATATGTGGCTGCACAGATTTCAAAGTGGGCTATACACGCTTACTATGGAGCCTGGGTCCTGTGTTTTGGTTGGTATCTTGCACTGAATTCCATGCAACTGTTTCTTTACTGTTATCATTACACAGGTTAGCTAGACAAAACCTAGGGCTGTGCCACCTACCAGTGCTATAATCTCACTTCAGTTGCTCTATAGTTCTACCTTAGTAATGGGGCCTGCCTTCACTGGAGTTAATTGCAGTCCTATCTTTTATGGATGATGTTAGGATAGATAAGTTAAAAAGACTGAGTTGCTCAGATTGCTGCAATACTAAGGACTATAGAAATATGTAAGGTAGAGGGTTGATACTAAATAGATTTAGTCTGGGACTGTTGTGGAGCATGCTAGTCACTGTTGCTTCTGTTTGTTTATTGTTTACCTTTTGTTTCATTCATCCACAGCAAGGTTTTAAGCTGTCACATCATGCTGCTCCTCAGAACAAAAACCCACTTCCATGC
>NW_017728906.1:44034826-44048253 GCF_001723895.1 Crocodylus porosus
ATAGCAGCAGTGTACAGGGCAGCCCTGATTGGCTGACCCGGACTGTTCAGGGTCAGCCTGTGTCTCCCTGCAGGACAATGTGAGGATGGTGAAGGGGGTGTGTTCTGCTCCCTGCTCAGCTGGAGCAATAGGGTACAGTGAGTGACATGGTCTCTTCAGGAGGTGGGAACAAAGCACCCTGGGATTCTGGAGGACTGTGCTATGCTGTGCTCAGAAGAGAACTTGTATGAGCATTCACTCTCCCAGGAGAAAATGTCCTAGGAATGATTTAGCCCTGGTTGTTCCTGGGTTATTTTTCTCCTGCAACAGCCATTCTGGGAGAAAAAATCCTGAACATCTGTCCTCTTGTGGTTTCTTTTGGGAAAGCAGTGACTTTCAGGTGACTCCCAGGAGAAACTGAACGTCTGTATGTGGCCAAAGTTTCCTTGCCCTTCTGGGGATCTTCTAGCACTCCCAGAAATCAGACATGGAAGTCTCAAAAGCTGAAAAATGCATGACTATGAAGATTATCCAGGGTTCAGCCAAATTCATTTAAAAATAGCAGGTTGTCACTGTAATTTGGAGGTGAAAAAATATCAGCCAAATTAGACAAAGCAAAAAGCTCCTCTTTCCTTTGGAAAAAATTGGTGTGAACTGAGTGTTTTGACAAAGATTATATCTAGAATGATGGTTTTGAGTCTTAGCATATATATTTAATTGTTCATGCTCCATTATTGGACTGGGGTCTGTTGTACTCTGAGAACATAAACATTTCCTTATTGCTATGCAACCAAGATATTTAGAATGCAGGTCTGCAGTTAATGTATATTACCTCAAAGCTCTGCAAAGGGAAGTTGATCGTGAAGACACAGTATACAGCTCTACCTCCTTCACCAAAGAACTCACAGTGTAGACACAGGCTTAGTCTCACTTCCCAGTATACCTATCTGTTTGAAGGCCTTTTGAGCCTTCTTTTTGCATCTCAAGGATCACAGTTTTAATTAGCCTGGTTATGTGCTATGTGGGCATGTCAAAGGCCATGGAAAGAATGAGAGGGAAGAAGAGTAAGATGGTTTCCCTTTTAAGATGAATTGACTCATAATTCAAAAATACTAACTCATGGCCTAGAGCATTACAAATTGATTCTGTCTTAAAATTTTGTTAAAAATTAAGATAATCAATAAATAGGACTGGAAGGGACCTCAAAAGGTCATCTAGTCCGGCCTTTCGTTTAAGGCAAGATCATCCCTGACTAAATTACTGGGGATTTTCTTCTTCCTTTTTTATTGGAGGATCTTTATTCTTCTTCAGAAATTTGGAATCATCCTGGGAAAGACTCTTTATAAAGCAGTAAGCAGAACAATGAAGGGGATTAGAAATTTTATGAACATGCATCCTGCATACATACATTCATGTAAAATTATATATATATTTGTGCTATTAATGGAAGTGCTGGAATGAGTCTTAGTCAGGTGCTGGTTGTAACTTTCTAAAAATGCTTTCTTGTAGCTTGAAACATCCCACATTGTGTTTCCCCTTTCTTACCCCTCCCCCAACCAAGGAGGTGAATGATTTGGAAAAGTTTTGTAAAATTCTGTCCCTCTTTTTTTCACTTACCCCTGCACAAAATAAAGGTGTCTTAAAGAAACCAGCAGTGTACTGTAGACTGAAATTTATATAACAGATGTGAATAAATGTCATGGTGCCCTGGTGAATAGACATGTGCTCATTGACTTAATTAAGTCTTGCACTCCCCTCCCTTCCCAAGCGTGATTCTGAATTGAGAGTGGAACACTATTCAGCAACCTCTACTAGACGGTCACATAGCCCAGCCCTTTCAAAAAGCTACTGCACAGAACCAATTTATGTGGCTGAAAGACATCAGTTACTTAGCATGTTTTACATTATTTGCATGTCTGAATTACATAGGAGAGTGAATATGTAGGAGAGAGATGGGCATAAGATTGTAATACAAGCTATTGTTTTCCCCCTCTGCCCAACATGCATGTGATTTATCCTCTTACTAAGGCCAGGGTAAGAGGAGAACATAGCATCCTAGGCTAACTCCTTTTTAACAGCTTAGCAGCCTGGCCCTCTTACACGCGGTGATACCTTCCTAATAGAAGGTATTGAGCTTTTCAGCCCCCAGAAAGGTAGTTGTATTGGCATCAGACAGTCCTCAGAAGTAGCAGCAGCGGCCTCCTTGCCGTCAGCTACAGGGGTCCCTCCTGAGAGACACTGGCTTTGGCAGCCAAAAAAAGGGAGTGAAAATTCCTCCCAGAAGCAGCAAATACCCTATCTCTTGAGAGAACTACAATTCCCAGAACACCTTGCACTGTACTGCTTGCTGCTGCTCCTGCATGCTCTCTTTTTAGGAAAGGTGAAAGCGGACTACCCCACGTGCATTTTTTGCATGTCACACCTCTGTGGGTGCAAAAGTTAGGTTCAGGAAATGGTGGGATTGGTGCTCTCAGACTGGATCCACTTGTAACCTGCCGCACTTCTGTGAGCTCCAAACATGCTGCCGGGAAGGCAGGAAAGGAGGACATTTGATGTTGGGCCCTGAAGTTCATCAGAGTTTTCTGGGCTTGGACTGGATTGTCACTGCATCAGCTATATTCAGATTTGTTTTAAAGATTTCTATCTAGCTCTTGATCCTAGAAACTTAGTTTTCATAAATGAATACTGAGAGTCTGATGTACTCAATCTTCTATAGAAGCTGGGAGAATAGCCACATGTCATAGTGCCTATGTCATCTGCAAATATACATGTCAAACTTGGCTTGTGTCTTGAGCCATACCGGGATCACAGTGCTCTTTTGTGACCTTGATCCAGCCTGGGGCATGGACAGGGCAGCAGTGGCAGGATCTGAAAGGATGGCAGTGGGGCCAGCAACAGGGACTATGATTGGGATCAGTAGGATATGGCAGCAACTGCAGCAAGACTGGTAGGATGATTGTGGGGACAGCAGTGGTTGTGGTGGGAGCAGCAGCAGTATGGCAAGCAAGGTGGTACCAACAAAGTCCTTGCTTTCCTTCCTGCCACTGGTGGTCATGTCCATTGGGACCCAGGGGCCCTGGAGTCTACGGCAAGCCACCCCCCAACATGCATACTTCTGGTGGCCTGGCAGATCAAATGAAGCAGCTCTGCAAGCCAGATCCAGCTTGTGGGCTGTATGGTTGACAGCCCTGCCTTTATGTAAGCATATCTGGTATTGACTTAATACTACAGTTGAATTAGGCAGGTACAGGTTTCCCTCAATTTATGTGGGTTCTTTATATGTGAATTTGCTCTTATGTGATGAGCATATTTAGACCCATAATTCGTTATATGCAAAGTAAATTCACTCTTATGCTCTCAGCAGGTAAGTCTGTCAGGGGAGGGGAAAGGGCCGTGGCCCCACTCACCCCAGCCCTGGCTGCAGCAGCCCCGGGAGCAGGTGACACTAGCTGCCTGCACCAGGGCACTGCGCAACCCAGGAGCAGAGGTGAGTAGGGATAGGCAGAGCATGGTGCAGCCCAGCAGCTGAAGGCAACTGGCGGTGGCCACTCCTGGGGCTGCTGCAGCCGGCGCTGGTGTGAGTGCCCCTCTGTTCCCTCTGCCTTGCTGCCTTGTGCAGCCCTGGGAGCATCCCCGATCGCCCCGCCCCTTCCCTAGTCCCAGCCTCACTCACTTCCTTCTTCCCTCACGGCCATGGGAACTTATCCCTATTTGTTACATTGTAAAGTGGGTTTGCTTTATGTGAATTTGATTTATGCACCGTTCTCTGGGAATGCATGTATAGCATAAATCGAGGGAAACCTGTATAAGGCATAAAGCTCTGAAATTATTGAAGTACCTCTGGATATTTCTGAAAAACCAGAGTTTTTAAACAGAATTTCCTACCAAAGAACTAATCTGGGTGGAGACCCAGCTGGAGCACTGCTTAGTCCAGGCACTGATTAGCACAAGTAGTGCTCCCACAAAGGCTTTGCTAAGGCATTGACCAGTGTAGACCTCACTAAAGCAGTGACTAATGCAGGGACTGCTTACGCAAGCTTAAGCTGGAATGCACATACATGGGACTGGTACAAGATGACAGAAATGAGACCAGATGTGCAGAGTGGGGTAGTATCAGGAAGGGGAGCCAAGCAGATCAAGCGCAGGTCAGTGTGATGCTTGTCTGATAAAAGGAGGAGAGAAACACATAGATCGGGATCCATGGCAGGAACAGGGCAGCCTGAGATACCAATGGAAAGTAACACTGTTTGTTTTAATCGATGTGTTTTTTCTCAGCACTCTTCTTTAACATGACCCCATTTCTTCAGGATGACCCCTCACTCCCGACCCATAGTCCCCCACCCCCTTAGCCCTGCTGGTACCCCTCACTTGCAACTCACAGCCCCCAGCCCTGCCAGTGGTCCCCTAGTTGGCAGGGCTACAGATCTTATGTAATCCTGAGGACAGTGGGTCTCCTTGGAGACTGCTTTTCAGAAAGTCTCTCTGGGGCATCCACAGGTGGTCTTAGGTGATGAGGAGGAGATCCCACAAGCCTCACCTTTGCCTGGGCTTTTTTAGGAGAATCTCCACCTCCTTCTCCCCATTGGGTACTTTGACCATAACATGCTTCTCACATCTGTCGCTCATCACATACCCTTCATGACTCTTGCATGTTCAGTGTCTCTGTCTCTTCCCAGGTATTCCCATTACAGGTTCTGCTTTGAAATGTAAAAGTTGCTCCCTGCTTTCTTGGGTCCCACCAGCATGTCCAGGCAGTCTGGTGATCCTCCCCTGCTGCCTCAGGTCTGTCATGTAGTTCCAGAATCCGTTAAAGGGCCCATACTAATGATGACTCTGCCATATCTTTGCCAACAGCTTCCCTTGGAAAATGCCAGTCCTTAGCCTTCACTCTTTTTTGCCTACAGAAAAATAATAGGGCATTTTTTTTCTATTACAGAGAACTGCTGTGGCACTCTGGTTGAACATCACATGGTCTAGAAGCAAGTATCAAGTGCCCGATTATATAAATAACTACATGGATATAAGTGTGTGCCAAAAAAAGATAGGTTTGATGTAGTGATTATAAAAGAAGACTGAGTCAGAAGGAAATAGAAGATTTGGTCTCTGCTCCAGTGACCCAGGGTAGCTGGAAAACCAGATCAGCTCCCCTTTTGTGAGGGAAACCTCTGTTGACACAATCACAGCAGGTCTATGCCACCTATATCCTAGATACACAGTTTACAGGGCATGTCCTTTAAATTATGGATATTTTCAGCTGCCAGAATGACTTCATGGGTCTCTAGGCAGCCAGGAGAAACTTAAAGCAACCTTTAGGCTGCTGTAACTTCTGATGCGAAACAGAATGGCTTCTGCCTCATCCCAGACTCCAAGGTTTGCTTACACTGGCTCTCTCCTCTCAGCTGAGCTCTGCATCTAGAATTGTTTCATGACTAAAAGGGTAAGGGTTTTTGTTTTCTGCTATTCTGTGAGAAATCCTAAGTGAAACTAGCAATCCAAAATGAAGGTATGCGCGCTAATTGCGTGTAGGTTTACTTTGCCATCCTTTGCCAGGGAAAATTTCACTAATGCTGCTCGGAAAGCTTAACTATGGACAAATTATTCTGCTGACGTTATTTCAATATTTTATCTGTAGCAGTAATCAATAGTGTTGGCAACAATGTACAAGCAACTCATTGCTGAATGCAGTAATGGTCTGAATTTTAAATTATTGACATTTTTTTTTAAGGGAACAACCTACGTCCCCATCTATAGTTTAAAGTTCAGCCCCTAATTGACTGGTTTCCTCCCACAGAAATGCAACACGGTGACTATTTCATGCCATGGATTTTAGATTTAGGTTTTTCTTCATGAAAAGAAAAAAAGTTAATTGGTCTCAATCCAGTTGCACATGGCAAGTGTCCACATTGCAATCTACCCCCATCACCCTCATGAGGAGTCTTAAAGAAGCCAAGAACCGAAGAAGCCTGAACAGTGAACCACTTTCTCACCCTGTAGGTGGCCTCTGCAGATGAGAGAAATGGCATTTGGGGGGGCAGTATATGAGAAGAACTTGCTCTGCGGCTGTGTCTGTCCTGTGGATAAAGAACTCCAGTCTCTAAGGCTACCAAGATGATACCTTTCACTAACACCAAAGTTTGCAAGTCCAAGTATTTTATAAAGGTGAAGGATAGAGGGTGTATGAGTTAAGCAGCCTTTCAGTAGTAGAGACAAGGACACCTTTAAAGAGTAGCTAGACCAATGTATACAGTGCATTTCTAACATTATGACAGAAATTACGACCATAGGAACAGCCTCATAAGAGATGCTTAGCTAGTTTATTTTTTTTCCATCATCCTTATGGCAGGCTGATGTCATTTCATAGACATTAGGGCTGGAAGGGACCTTGTAAGATCATCGGGTCCAGCCCCCTGCCCCAGGGGCAGGAAGTCAGCTGGGGTCAAAAGCTCTCAGCAAGATAAATGTCCAAATGTGTCTTGAAAGTGTCCAGAGTAGGTGCTTGTACCACTTTTGGAGGGAGTCTGTTTCAGGCCCTGGGGGCTCGGACAGTAAAGAAGTTTTTCCTTATGTCCAGCCTAAAACAGTCCTGGAGGAGTTTGTGACTGTTCAACCTTGTCATCCCTTGGGGTGCTCTGGTGAACAGACATTCCCCCAGATCCTGATGTACACTCCTTATGGACTTATTCATTCTCCATGGACCCTACACAGTTCCTTATTGGATCTTCTGCACACATCACACTCCTCTACTGGTTCACATTTTTTCTTCCCTCATTAAATTGTTGTTAGTATGTAATGTTGTTAGGTAAGAACATAAGAAGACCCTTTATTGAGTCAGACCATAGGTCAATCTTGCCCAGTGTCCTGTCTCTCAGTGGCAGAAAAGGGATGCTGAAAGGGAGAGTGAATTGGGTACAATTGGGATTTTGGCCACAGTTAGGCAGGTATTTAAACCATCTAATTAGATAGCTGGGGTTACTGACATCTACTGATATCTAGGGTTGGACCAGACTTGTCCAAGATCTCTTGGTCTGCTTACAACCAAGCATTTGGCTTTGTCTTCATTGACATGCAGTCCCATTTTTCTTCCTGGTTTCTTAACTCTCCAGCCATCCTTTGGCCATGTTTTCGGCATCTCCTGTGAAAGACTTATCCAAAAAGTTGGTGCAGCCCATTTAAATGCACCCAACCCTAAGAATTTTGCTATGATGGCAGCTTTTTTACACAGCCACATGTTAAATAGTAGCCAGGAAAGCCCATTTCCCTTAATCTTGTACCCTAGCCAAATACTCCCAATTTTTGAACTGTAAACACACAGCTGCAGTATCTTAATAAGTCTATCGGATATTCAAAATTCTTTCATTGCTCTCGGAGGCCATCTCACAATATCCTGCCAGGTGCTTTCTAAAAGTGTATCCAAGCTACATACGTATTCTGTCATATATCCATCTTTTCTTGAAGAATTGATGAACGGCAAATATTTGATTGACAGTAGATCTGTTTTTCTGGGACCCACACCAATAGTCTCCTACCATCTCCCCTGAGTAAGAGGTAAATCTATTAAAATATCAAAGTAGGATTTTATAGGTCATAATTTGGAGGGAGATGCCATGATAGTACTTAGGTTCCATTTTGTCCATGTTTATAATTTTGTTTGCATCTGCTGCTCTGCTAGTCATCCGTGTTCTGACTGCCTCATTATTTATCCTAAATTGGTTATTCTACAAATGCACTACTTATTTGGAAAATAGAGCTCTGTTGTTTTTCTTTTATCTTTCTCACCATGGGGGAGCTAATTAAAGTACCCCTCCATCCTTCTGTCATTTCATTCTTTGTAACTAGAAGATTCCCATTTTTGTTCCTTATTAGGTTTGTTCACTATTGCTGTCCCTTCCTCTGTTTACTGTTTCCCTTGTCAGAAGTACTTACTCGTATCCTTCTCCCCCAAGTCACACAAGTATTGTGAGTTTTCCATCATCTTTCTGGTCATATTTCTGAACATGAGACAGAGTCCGAGTCTGAGGACATGCACTCCTTGCTACTGAGAATCAACATGTAGCTTTCCTACAATCTTCATCAAGCCATCCCATTGTTCTTCATGCATGGAATTATTCCTCCATTCTCTTCTGCAGTAATCTTTACTATATCTCTGTTCTTTCATTCACTATTGGCATTCTCCATGAGTTTTACAGTCTTCTAAAACTCTTCAGATCTTTTATTTTTTATTTTTTGAACCAACTGCTGGGAGTTCTTGGCTGCATTTGGATTTTTCATAAACTCTGTGTTGTATCTGCTGCTCATCTGTTTTGTTCTATTCTTTATTGTGGCAATTCTCTTTCTTATTATCACTCTTTCAAGAGAGCCATCTGAGTTGCGGCCAGCTCTCTTTAAACTTTTGACATCATGGGTGTTATCTTCTGTCTTGAATCTATAAGTATATGGTCGATCTGATTGATAATTACCCCGTTTCTGAACACCCATGTATTCTTTTGAATGCTCTCCTGCATGATCATAGTGTTCTTCCCAACCATGTCTTTAGATGTGATAAAACTAATTAACCTCTTTGCATTGTAATTAGTTATCATAAGGACACTCATTCTCTCGTCCTGAATTTATAATGTGTTGGTGGATAAGGGGAGATGCATACATTACTGGAATGCTGAAATGGAGCCTAAAGCATTGATATGTACTCTCAACTTTAAGCCAACTTTGATCATTTTTATCTGAGAATGTTTCATCCCAGGATGCACCTCTCCCAGCCTTCCCCCCACATGTGATTGATCTATCCTGCAGAACTCAGCTGCCTCAGACTGACAGAGCTGGGGAGCCACGGATGAGTGGGGAGCTGCTGGAGAGCTGAGGGGGGTGGGGTGGAGGGGGTGAGCAGGAGCCACTGGTGAGCCTCTGGAGAGCCAGGGAGCTGGCCAGCCTTGGGGCAGGCCTGGCAGCTCCTAGCCGCACCCCTGCTTGCCAGCCGTCTAGTCTAGCTCGAGCAGCCACCACGTACAGTGCAGCTGTCGCTCCCACCGGACCGCACCTCTCACAGCACCTATTCCAGCCACTCCAGGATCTGCACCACATGCAATGCAAGTGCCAGACCAGCTGAAGCAGCCAGATCAGGTGTGCTGGGGAAGGGGACCAGGAGGAGGTTCATGGGCCTGATCCAGTCCGTGGACTGGCCCCACAGCACGCATGTGGCCCACAGGGCCATATGAATTTGACACCCCTGCCCTAAAGAGCCATGACTTTTCAGGGAGGAGGGAAGAACCCACTTACCTTGTGTGTTTGTAAAGGTTCTTCAGGGATTCGAGCAGTTTGGCATGTGATCTCACTTCGAGGCTTCAGCTCCACTTAAATAGCTGGAACAGGATCTCACCCTACACGTCCAAGGCAATTTCCATAGAATTTGTTGACAGTGAAACTTCTCTGCAGGCATGTTAATTTTTGTCTCCCAGTCAACTCAAATGGTTTAATATAAAATATTTTGCTGCTGTGCTACGTATAACTCCAGTGAACCAGTCTGTGGGGTTCCTGTGGATTTTATTTTCTCTGCCTAACAGCTCCAGAGAAACAACTGCTGGTGGTGGGCTGGCATCTCCAGAGAAATCAACCCACTCTAGGAGCTTTCCTTCAACTGTAACTTGAATCTTGCTTCTCGGTACTGTTATTCTAAGAGTGCTTTCTTAAGTGGCTTTTTTGCATCTTGGAGCTGGTGGGAAATTCTCTACAACCTCAGTCCTGTTTTCTTGGCTGATCTGAAAACAGAGTGTTCTTTTTTATCATTTACTTTCTCAGTCCTGATAGAAGGCTGCCAACTGCACTAGTTTTGTTCACCCGCCAGAAACCACAAATTACTGCCAAGTTACTAACAGTAAGCTTTAGAGACTCAGCCTTTAAGCTGTATCTGGATCACAGTTACTAGGACAGAGCTAAAGACCTTAGAGCTCGTATGATGGGACATGCTGCTTGGCTCTAAGACTGCTCATCTCTGACCTACAGTGATATTAAATAAGGAAATCTCATATGGTCACCCTGCTCCAACCTAGTCCCCTACGTCTTGTTTTAAAGCAGCACCCAGCACATTGGCTGCAAATAATTCTTTTGTGCTGAACTCCAAGTAAGTGGGTGCAGAATAATGGTAACCACAGAAAAAGACTTGGTAGCTCAGCCAATCTGTCCCCCCACCCCCGCTTCTAGCCTTTGCAGGATTGTTGCTTTTGCTGCTGTCTCTAGCAATTTGCTTCTCTCCTACCTCCTCCAGGGTATTTCTAAGAACTTCCATAAGGATACTGCTCTGCCTTCACTGAGAGAGCTTCGAAGGCACTGTGCCTAGTTGTATTCTTGGAGCAATGCAAAGTAATTCTCCTCCCTCACTGGCATTTATACACTTTAAATTCTTGTAAAGTTTTGTGTCTTCCCAAGTCTTTATTTAGCTTAGCAGACTTTGGCTAATCTTTCATCAGCATTCACTCCTGCCAGCCTTTCATCCTTTTTGTTGCTTTTCCTTGTGTTTTTTCCCATCTATCTTCTTCTTGATGTCAAGGCCTCTTTAGTCATACACAGTATAGCAACCTCAGCAAACCAGGATTTTACTAACTGGAATACTTCATTAACCAGAATTTCAGCAGTGGGATGCACATGCTGGTGCGCAGCCAAACATGGAGGGGTGGGGGAGACCTTCTGTCCTAGCCAGGATCCCCATACCCCCGGGCAGCAGTTCCAGCCCTGCAGGCCTGTGTGGAGCAGCTGGTTGCAGCACCTGCTGCAGGGAGCAGGACCGGGCTCTCCTGTCTTCCCCACCCCCAGCAGGGCTCACAGCTCCTAGCACCCAGGGCAGGGCCTCAGCCAGAGCTGCCAGGGTGCAGCTGTAACCCACCAGTCCTGGGAGCAATTCCTGTGGTCCCTCCTGCCCTGCCCAGGGTTAGCGCCAGGAGCCCCATGGCCCCAGGCAGTGCCTCCAGCCACTTCCCACCCCCTGTGCGGCTGCCGCCGCTCCCCTCTTCCCTCCCCCCCCCAACCCCTGTTTCACATCTGTTTGGAAACCTCGTGCCTCAGGTAACCAGTACTTTTAGCTTACCAGGCCCTTCTATTCCCCACCTGTGCTGGATAACAGGGATTTTACTGTAAATGGGAGGCTGTTTTAGGGCAAGAACCAAGGGCAGTGGGATCCAGGGAGGTACGGGAGCAGCAACTAGCACTTCAGGGGTGGTAGTACTCTGTCTCTCATCTTGCCCCTCCCCACTGAGATGGGCAAACCATGTTGCATGAGCAGCCGATAAGGAATTTTTAAAGTTTCCATATCAGGTAAGAATCTCTACACCCGCCCCCCCCCTCAGCACCAGCTCCCTCCTCCATGCTCAGCAGCATCTCCCCTCCCCTGACTACTCCAATTTGTCACCTCCCGTACTGGTTGCTGCTGCTGTGTAAGCTGATATGCAGTGTAGTGCTGCTGGGGACAGCAACAGTGGTGGTGGTGGTCATGGTGGTGAGCAGGTTTTCCCCTTCCTGAACCTGGTCCCAGCCTGGCAGAGAATACCTGGAATGATTGGTGAGAGAGAAGGAACTTGCTCACTGCTACTGTAATGGGCTGAGCCCAGCTAGAGCTGGACAGGAGCAGCTCTGCAGCTGCTTCTACCCCGAGCTAGGTGGAGACGGCAGGGACAGCAGCAGCAGCAGCAGGCAAGGGAGAAAAGGAAAGGGAAGGGGGGAATTCTTAAGTGATTGGGACCACACAACTGCATCCCCTCTGGATGTTCCTCTGACCCTAATCCATCACTAGGCTGAATTAAGTGATATCTAGAGCACAATGGTACAAGTCATCACATGTGAGGGTTGGTTCAGAGAGAGGCTTAATGTCTGTCTGGGACCCTCTGAGTCAGCTCCTTGTTCATTATGGGGTGCCTCTCAATGGGCTTGGCCTTGTGTTTATTGAAATTACTGGAAAAACACCCATAGAATTAAATAATGCAGGATCAATTCACAAACCACATGGATTTTGTTTGTCACCATGTTACACTGTAAATACCCATCTAGTTGGGTGCTATTGCTTCAATGTCGTCTTTAGCACATACACATTTTTATGAGTCTCCTCTCTGAAAAGCACAGCTGTGTTTAGCTTACTGAAGGTTGAACTATGTTTTATTTCCTTACTCTGGGTGAAATTCTGGCTCCATTGAAATGGCTGGCAATGGGAATGTTGCCATTGCATTCACTGGGGTCAGAATTTTAATCCTGCCTAGATCCCTTATTGTTGTTTTTTCTCCTTATGCAAAAATCCTATGCAATTTAATAGAAAGTGATGGCATTTCTACGGGTTTAAACCCCCCCCCACTTCTTGTGGAATTTAATAATAGAAAATTACATCTCAGCTCTATTAGAATGGGTAAAGGAACTTAACAATTGTATTTATTTTACATTTAATATTTGCAAACTGCAAACTCAAAAGGTTTACAGGGGGAAAAGTAGTTTGTTTTTTAGAAGCCAAAATACTCTGAAGAAATCCAAACAACCCTCAAAACTAGGCTGGGAATGGGGAATTGTGCTTGGTGGAAAAAAATTCCATCCCTTTTATAGAGGCCAGGCAACATTTTTTAGGCACTGAGACTAATTTTAAATTATCCCACAGCACTTTGCGTGAATTATGCAGTGTGTTCCATTTTAATTAAAATACACAAATAATATTTCACATGCATTTTAAAATATAAAAGTCTCAAATTAATATATTCAAGCATGAAATGTCTTCAGTGGGTGCTTTCACAAGCCCATTTTAAGCCTTGTGAATTGTCTCTGCTAAGGAAGAGGAAGAGGGAGGAGAGTGGGGATAGAGTCACCTCCTATATGGAGTTTCCTAGACTGGAATGATGGTGGGAAACATGGAACAGTGCTCCAGAGCTTGTCTTCATCTAGAAATGATAAATTATAAAATGTGTTTTTAGTGCATTGTATGATGCTAGCTATCTCAAACCTTCAAACTAGATTAAAAATGCAGTGTTCTAATGGGATACAGAGCTTGTTATCAGCTCTTTCTTGTGGGTTCAGTCCAATCCAGATCTGTAACAACCAAAAGCAAAGGTGATCTTATATTCAAGATCAGTAATTGGGATTCTATTTGTGGCAACATGTTTTAGAGTTGCAAAAACTAATATGAAAGACCAGATACCATATTTTCTCACATACAACATGGATCTTTTCCATAAAAATCAATATCCCTTCCCCTCAACCCCCCAAAACTGGGGTGCATTTATTAAGTGGGGAAGCTGACTTTCTGCCAAGGATAGAACAGGAATCAAATCAGTGTGCTTCTATAGTGCCGTAATTGTGGCATTACTATCCAGGCAACAAAGGGAATCAGTTGACTTAATGGGTCTCATTGTTCTTCACTCCAGAGGTACGAACAGTTGTTTCTCCTTTCTAATAATGTTGATGTTTCACTGGTCAAGCAAACTTTTCTTGGA
>NW_017728906.1:44048264-44064170 GCF_001723895.1 Crocodylus porosus
ATGATTGTGCCCGGGGGCAGAGGGTTTTGATCTTTTGTCTTCTCTCTCTGACCCTATTTGCAAATATATACCCTTTTGTATCACCAACAATGTGTGCCTGAAGGATCATTAATATTCATTGAGCCTCCAAAGAAACGAACCGAGAGAGAGGTTTTTTTTTTACCTCATGGAGCTGTTGCTGCCATTGCTGCAGCTGCACTGGCCTCCAGCAGCTGCTCCTCCTGTCCCTGCTGCAGCACACACTGCAGGCAGCAGGCAGAGGAACGGTGAGGGTGGAGGCCAGGGGGAGAGCTGCAGCTGGGTGGGAATGTAGAGAGTGGGGCTGAGACTGGTGGGAGCATGGAGTCCAGACCCCAGGGGGGAGCGCAGGAGTGCAAAGCTTGGGTGGGCAGGGTGTGGGTGCGAGTGTGTGGGGTTGTGAGGGAGGGTAGAGGGGTGTGGGAACCCCTCCACATATGGCCCCCCATGGTGCACAGACCCTGCTGCCGGGGCAGCAGCAGGCTGGCCCTCAAGGTGCTTGTGGCCTGCACAGGCACTGCTGCCCAGTGACACACAGCTCCAGCCAGTTGAGGGAGCCGCATGTAGCGGCAAGGAGCAGAGCCAGGCCAGCCCACCTCTATCGCATGGGGCACCCAGCAGCACATGTGCAGCTCCCAGCACTTGTGTGCCACCGGGGGGAAGCCTTGCACAATGGAGCCAGCTGCCTTCCCTGCTGCCAGGTGCAGCCACTGGGACTCTGCTGGGAAGCAGGGGGAAGGGCCCCCTCCACTTCCAGGGAGAGGGCAGGGAGCAGGCCCAGGTCTCCGGCTCCATTGTGTGGAGTTTCCCCCGGTAGCATGTGAGTACTGGGAGCTGCACATATACTGCGGGGAGCCCTGTGTGATAGAGATGGGCTGGCCTGCCTCCATTCCTTGCTGCCACGGGCAGCTCCTGGAACTGGCTGGAGCCGTGTGCCATTGAGCAGTAGTGCCTGTGTGAACCATGAGTACCCTGAGGGCCTGCTGCTGCTGGTGGCAGGGGCTGTGTGCCATGGGAGGGAGTGTGTGTGGGGGACCCCATACCTTCCCACCCTCCCTCACACCCTATGAACCACATACACCCACGCCCTGCCCCCACAACTCTCACTCTCTCTCATATATACACACCCTGACATGTACCCTATACTTCTCCACACACACAGCCACACTCCCTCACAAACCCTATACGTACACCCCCCATACATACACATCCACCCCACACACTTCCCCACACACAATAGACAAGAGCAAGAATTTATTTTTGAGCTATTATGTAATCATCTCTATATACAGTCTGCAACCAGAAATTATGACAAAAAATATTTTTTGAAATAAAATATGTTATAGTAGGTGTTTGACTTTCAGTATATGATTTGGTATTTTTCTTGTTCCAAGATGACAACCCCCTCCCCCACTCCCGCTCCATACACACACACAAAAGGAGTACTGTCAGGGGCAAAGGCGGGGTGGGACTTCCAGTGGCAAAGATCAGGGGTTAGGAGGTGCAGTTTCCAGTCCCATGATGGCAACCAGGGGTGGGGCACCTGCCAGGGGGCAGGGCTACCCTTTTGGCCCTCGACAGTTCACCAAACTCATGAAACGGCCCTCCAGCCAAAATAATTGCCCGCCCCTGTTCTAGCCTCTCCTTCTGCTACACAGCCCTAGAAACTCTTTAGCTCTTTTCAAAATAATAGATGCATCCATGGAGACCCATCCTCAGCAGCAGCTAGGATTTCAGCTTTTTAGTTAAGCAAGAAAGAGAAGGTGAGTAAGCTAAAGCTTAGGCTCTGTCCCTGCTCTGTGAAGACATAATTCTGGAAAATTATTTTATTCTTCATTCTGCCTTTCAGAAACAATGCATATTATATTCTGGGGAACTGTGTATGTGAGGAAATATGATAATTCTCTTGAAGACATGTGACGATTCCCAACTGCCAGCTTCTGACTCAATAGTAACAAATGTTCATTTCTTGAAACGGAGATTTTTTGGAGGCTTAGTGTTCTGAATGAGATGATCATGAAACCTTGTGCAAGCGTTACTATTAGACACTTCCAGTAAAAGAACAGCTTGGCTGGTGTTTGTATGGATTCAACTTTCTCTTCATTCCAAATACAGTTCAGCGTAATGAATTCTTTCATGCAGGACTGCTTACTGCTGGTAAACAAAGAGTGAGTTCTTCCTGGCATACCAGCATGCCTTGAATAAACCTCTAGTAATTGTTTTTAATAAGGTAGGACTACTTGAGGAAGACCACCAGGATACATAGTAACAGTACCAAGAGCAGACATTGTTAAATAGCTCTTTGTTAGACTACGCAAAGTATTTAGAACTGGCCCAAAATGTTCCACAGAAACATTTGTGCCTATTTAAAATTGCTTCTTTAATGATAAGCTTTAAAAAAAAATTGCCCATAAAAACGTTGGGAGTTTAGGCTTTTTATGAAAATCCCATTGCCAGTGAAATGTTCATAGGAAAATATAATTTCTGGATACAGCTTTCTCAGATAGCACCATCGCATTCCCAGTCTTGAATGTATCCAGGAATTTTCCCAAGGACATGCTTCAGATAGTGCTACAGTTCTTATTGGTGATAGATGCCTTTGTACCTGTAGAAAGAGGACAGTTTATGGGCAGGCAGTTGCTAGCTAAGGGTCTACCATCTTGGGAACTCCTGCTTACATTTACCTCTGAGCTCTGGGCCACTTGTAACACATGTGAGGGCAATACAGTAACTATTGCCTTGCAGACCAGAAGGCCCATGTGGCACAGGTGCAGGTGTGCAGCTTCCACATGCTTGCATTTAGTCTTGCACTTCACATATTTGTATGCTGGCTCTCCAAAGTCAGCATGAACTATTCGCATGTTTTCTCTTCTCTTCTTCACTGGGAAGGACTGACCATCCCAAGTCTCTGGGACAATCCATTCCCACTATTCTGTGCTTGTGGATTGGTCCCAGAACAGCCACTGAAATGACTGTGCTTCATCCACTGCGACAGTCTGCCTAGTCCTGTAATTGCCTGCAAGTGTCCAGCAGCTCCATATGCAGCTGGTGTACTCTGCACTTTGCATCATGCTTCAGCATCCTCCAGGCAATAGGCAGCTGTGGCAGCTGCTTCCTCTAACTCTTGCCAGCGACCACAAATTCAATGAAAGCTGCCATGAGTAGCAGTATGTTGTTCCTTCAGTGTGGATGGCGTAGACAGATATAGACTGCAGTGTGGAATGGAGTGGGCAAGCCACATTCTCCAGCTTACAAGCATGCAAGGAATTGTGAGACCGGGAGAAGAACCGCAGGGGTTCCCAGGCTTGGACAGTCAGGTTCTTCCAAAATGATTGCACCCGCTGCAATTTGTAGCAGGGCCATGGGATGTGTGCCCAGAAGTCATGTCTAGCAGAACTGAGTGCAACATCAACATGCCTACAGGATATCACAGCAGCTGTGAGGCATATGACTGGGTTTAAAATGTAAGCATGCTGCTTTCTACTAGCTAGCATTAAATTGAGTTTATTTTGATTTACAAAATGGTTGGCTATAGAGGTAATGCATACCCACAGGTATTTCACCTGAGCTGTCAATTCAGGAGTTCTCCTACTGTGCAGAGTGTGTTACATAACTATTATGGCCAGTGGTACAGAGCCATGAATGCTGTTCAACATACTGTCCTTCAGTTTATATGCATGTATATCCTTCAGTAACTCCTATATATAATTTCTTCAGTAAATTAAAATGCTTTATCTTATTTATTGGCCTTAACCTGGGCCCTGATACATGTTTAACTTATATATGGGCCCTGCAAAAACATTTTCCACAATGATGAATATAATGTTTTGGTTTTTTATTCCATTTTAATAGCCACTTGAAGACATACACAAAATCTGCTGTGTGGCACTGTTTGTAAAGGAAAGGCAGCCCAAAACATCCATTCTCTAAGAAAGGTTTGCACAAATAGTAGAAACAGTTAATGAAAGAATAGCGTGTCGTTGAGAACAGAATTGGAGATTACAATGAAATACGGTCCGATTTAGTTTGCATGTCCATACAAAAGTGAAAAGTGCTTACATGTATGTATGGACAGACAAGGTTCTTTGGGTAAATGTGATATCCTTTATTAGACCAACTGAATAGTTGGAAAAATTGTTCTCTGCAAGCTTTCAGGCACAAGCACACTTCTTCAGGCATAGGGAGAGCCTGCTGTAGTTTGTTCTCCTGGATGGAATAGAAGCCAATATGCAAAATGCAGGTTTGTGAAAATACAAATGTGTAGCAGTGCAGCTCAGAGGCTATGGGAAACAATAGATGCAAGACAGGTAGGTGGGGGGAGAAAAAGGGGTAACATTGACCTGGTGATAGAATGTAGGTGGTAAAATATAGAGAGGTTACCTGGGGTTATCGGATGGCAGATCAGGATTGACCCAAACTGTTTTGGATAAGCTTGTTTCAGCACTTAAAAAGTTAGAAGTGTGTTTGGTTTTACATTATCAAAATAAAATATATGAGTTTTTAAGAATAGTTTTGTTTAGAAATTTATTAATATATTTTTTTAAAAGCTAAAAATAATCCTTAAATAAATTAGTGTAGCACCGATGGTCCAGAAATTGTGAGGGGCAAGAATTTCTTAGGGTAATATCTTTTATTGGATCACTTATGTAGAATAATTTCTTGCATTTCAAAGCTTGTCTACCTTTATCCCAATTACATAGTTGGTTCAATAAAAGATATATCACCCTAAGAAATTCTTGCCTCTCACATAAATAAAATTAAACATTTTATGTGGAAAAAAAATTCCATTTGTCAAGAACATTTTTTTGGTTAGGAAAAGTGCTTTTTTTCATTTTGAGGTGACCTGAAATAAAATGTATTTAAAATGTTTATTTGGCCAGTAAACAGAGAAAAGTACAGTTATTTATAGAGCTCTATTTACTATTCAGTAGTTTCTCCTTTACTTCTTCCTGAACTTTATTAGGATCCCTCTGGAGATTCAACATGTCAATTTTGTTTCTATTTCATTTTCTATCCATCCAGTACAATGGCTTGCTGCCCACAGTCAGTAATGCATTTGTACTCATAACAACCCTCTTGAGTAGAGAATTGTTACTATCCCTGCTACAAAGAAGGGCACTGAGGCATGAAGAGGTTAAGCCAAAGTTTTCAAAGGCTTAAGCAGAGACAAAGAACAGCAGAGTGCTCAACTATCAGCAGGTCTTAAGTGGGAATGATGTGCTGGCAGGATTTTTAAAGCTGAGCTTTGGTCATGATCAAACTCCCCCCGAGAGCCAAATGGGCAGATCTGACCAGGGCTGGGACATAGTTAGAGGACTGGATGCCCAAACGTTATTTACAGAAGAGAAACTGGCCATATCATCCGTATAATACACAATTACTCTAGATAAGACAGAAAGGAGGGAAGAAAGATGGTCTGTGCTTAGAGCACTGGACTGGAACCCAGGAGATTGAGATTAAGTTCTTAGCTCTGGCGCAGATCATTTGGGCCGTTATTACATGTGGTCTGGGAGAGGGGGGTGATTTAACTAAAAGCACCTGCTGCATCTTGTGTGTCCGTATCTCCATGCTTCAAAATGGCGGTTGGGGTGCTTTAACTAAAGCTCATCCAAAAAGCTTTCGTTAAAGCTCTCCCACTGCCAGTTTGAAGCACAGGGATGCTGATACATGACACGCAGAGGCTGCTCAACCACGTTAATTAGCATGCTCCAGCAAACTGGATTAATCAAGTCTGCTCTGACATGCTGTAATTACAGCATATTGGAGCAGTCCCCCTGCACGTTTACAGGCACCCATTGTGGTCTTGAGCAAATAAATTAATCTCTCTCTACCTCAGTTTCCAATTGCATCCTTTTCCATTGCTGTTTTGCTTCAGTCATGTTAGACTGTAAGTTCTGCAGGGATGCACGTACCCCAGTGGGGCACTGGTAGGGCTAGCTAAGAAACCATTGGGCTACTGTAATGGCCTTTAAAGGAGAGAATGGGATTCAGGAACTTGCCTGGGTTGCAGGAGACAAAGGTTCAAGCTCCTGCTCCAAGTCAGAGTAGGGAGTTGGATCAAGGTTTCCTATAGCCCAAGTAAGAGCTCTGGCCACTGGGATATGGGTACAACTAGATAAATCTGCATTTTCCATTGTAAAAAATGTTTGACTGGAACATGCCCAAACAGGTCCAGACTCCAGTGTTGGCTGGGGCTTCTAGATACTACTGAAGTGCTGCTGCTGTCTGGGGGGGCTGCAGGTATGTTTGTATCCCATTAGAATGTGATGGGCTGTCTGATCTGGGCCTCCTGCACTCAGTTACTCTTACTAGAGACCCTAGCAACGAGCCTGCCCTGGCCTCACAGCCTTCATCTCTAGTCACTGATTGCATCCAGATCAGGTAGGCAATGAGTGACCAAAAGTAAATCCAGAAACAGATCCACTGGGACCATGAACTACTAGCGCTGTGTCTGTAGCGAACAAGACTGATTCCCATATGCCCCCATCTAGTGCTTGGAGGATGACAAGAGCCCACGTGAGTAAAACATCATTACAGTTGGTCCACAACTCTTATTTACAGTCCCAAAAAAAGCCAAGGAGTAAGTGGTTACAGAGATGACCTTTTCTGCTCCAACTCTCCCCTCCCTCCACCCCTTCAGGGGGGTGGGGAGGGGAGGGACACTCATGACACCACTTTCATGACCACAGATGTTTCTCACGTGTCTTAACTGAAGCCCACTGATCATATACAATGTGATCAGTGCTTTGTCTCTGCTACATCTCTTCAGTGGACACGTGGAAGATGCCATTCTCCAGGGCTATTATTCCAGTCTTTTTTCCCCAGTATTGAACTTAATTACAGTAACTACAGGTACAGATGATGTGAGAAATTTAAAAGGCAGAAATGGCCAGCAGGGTTGTGTAATGCTTTTAAGGACACTCATGTTGCCTTAGAAGTTTGATACCAAATAATTGTTTCCTTGTACTCAAAGGTGCCCATGCTGTGCTGCTTGGGGAACAAACAGCTCAGCAGTGAGGTCATTCTTATCAGGACTCTGCTCAATAAGTGGGGAGCTAAGCACTAAGTTAAAAATAGCCATTGGGGGGGTTGTGGGTTTTTTTTTTTTTTAAACATCTTTTGTCCATCTCTTGAGAGACTGATCAAATTTCAGAACCACTTAGCTTTCTATAAAATAATTAAACTCTTCATTCCAAGCTTATCTGCTGCAGCTTTCACATTATACAATGCACTGTGCTTATCAGTACCTCTTCTTTCATTCGGTGGTTGGGTTTACATGTACATTTCCATTCTCATCCTGTTTCTACAAGTGCATTACCTGTGAATAGGTGAGTCCATCCTATTTAGAAGTCTCCTGTCTGAAACAGGGCTGGTGTGAAAGGAATAATGGAGGCTATCCATAATAGTAAATAATTGATGGAAGTGGGTTTGGGTTTTTGTTCACTCCAGCCCAATTTCCTTTGGGGGGGGGGGGGAGCTGGGGGAGACAGGGGAATCCCTTATGATTGGTTAGTGTTGCACATGCCTGTTTCAAATTGCAGAGGGTAAAGGAATATGTGGGGAGGGGGCGGAGTGTCCCCTCAAAGTCCCTGGTAAGTGTTTGGCTTGATGAGAGGAACACTTTAAATAAAAGACTCTAATCAGCCAAGGCAGACAAGGTTCTTTAGATAAATCTGGTATCTTTTATTAGACCAACTAAAATAGTTGGAAAAATTCTTCTTTGCCAGCTTTCAGGAGCAAACACCCTTTATCAGGCGGAGTGAGTGTCTGCAGTTGTTTTGTGCTCTTGTGGATGGGATAGAAGCCAGTATGCAAGAGTGCAGGTCAGTGAAAATGCAAATGTGTGGCAGTGAGGGTCAGAACAGGTGAGAAACAATGGGTGAGACACAGGTTGGGGTGTGAGGGAAGGAAAATGGTGATAGAATGTAGCTGGTAAATTGTAGAAAGGTTACCTGAGGTATCAGTTGTTAGGCAGCGTATAATGTGCCATAAGTTCAATGGCTATATTAGTCCATGATTTTTTGTATCCAGTAGATTAATGAAGTGAAGTTCATAGGCTCGTCTGTGAAAGGTGTTTTGTAAATTCCCTTTGAGGAGTAGAACTGAGAGATTGGAGAGAAAGTTGTTATCTTGTGAGAAATGTGCACCTACAGGTAACTGGGTATTTCTGTCTTTGATAGATTTTTGGTGTGCGTTCATTCTAGTACACCTCTAATCAGCCTAAGCACTTACACCACACTCATCAGTTCAGCACGCCCAAACAACATTTAAAAATACAGTTCTAAGAACAAAAGGTGGAGTGGACTGGTTTCTCCCATCTTCCCACAAAGATGATCCTTACATATATGTATATAATTTAATTCTTTTTTTGTTTCTTTCTTTATGACTGTCAGGGAGAGGCCAGGCCTGCAAGGTATTAAGGGGTCAGCCCTGTGCAGTACTGATGATTTCCGTTTTTTATTGAACTTGTGGCTGGAATAGCCCAATTCCTACTTTCCTGACTGCCACTTGAAATGTCATAGCAAAACAGGTGCAGAAAAAGACAGTACAGTTGGCATCTAAAGGAAGATGCAAAGCAGTGGAAAGTTAGTGAAGGAACTTGGCTTTTTGTATGTTGTGTAGCAACTGGAAGTGTTTATTAAGGACAATGTATGTGCCTCTTCATGTCAGAGGAATATATACTTCTCAAGGTAACCACATATTTTTTGTTTCATTTTTTCACAATTTTTCAAATTTTTCACATTTATTTTTTGTAATTTCTTTCAGGAGAAAAAGAAGTATTAAGAGGCAGCTTTTGATTATTGCAGAATTCCGGAGGGAAGATTTCAGTCATTAGTCATACGTTACATGAACACGATGGGCATTTGGCTATGATGGTCAGCAGATTTGGCAGGCTCTTATTGTCACTAAAATTCCTTTGGAAATTAGCTTGTGGTTTCTCTTTGTGGGACTTTCTGTAGTGTGGCTTTTTGAGAAAAATGCTAGTATAGTGGCACTGTGTCGCTGCTTCAGGTCTATAGCTGGGATTTCTTTCTTATAGGGTCAATGGCAGGGGTAGATCTATAACAGCCTTCCAAATTCAGTGTGGGTGATATCTTTTGGGAAATAATACATCATGATCATCTGTCAGGTTTACAGTAAGGAGGTGGGAAATGTGATCCTGGAGAGGATCAAAATCTGTCAGTAGGCAAGTTTCACATGGACACCAATACTTGTAATTATACCCTCATGATCTGTCATTGTCCCACTGAAGTCAACGGGGTTCTAGACAAGCCCAGGCATCTTTCAGATGCAGGATTAAGATAGTGTACAAGACAATTAATCTAAGATAATGCTTCAGTTAGAGCTGTGGTATGCCAAAGTGGAGCAGTAGGGCTGGACTACTTGCTTTGTTGCTTGTTTTAGACCTGTATTTTCTTTTATTTTCTTCTCTCATTGGGTATTTAGCAGACCTCTTCCCAGGAAGGGTAAAAAGGGTAAAATAAGGTTGAAGAGAGAGTTAATTATGAATAATCACCAAATATGAACTCTTCAGGAAGTATGAAGAAAATATCCATCTTAAATTAATAATAAGCAAATTTATTTGAGATTTATCCAAATTTGATGGCTGGGTTCTAAAAGGAAATGGCTTTTGTTCTCTATCAATTAAGTGAGTGGATGTGGGCCAGGGAGAGAAAAAATTAAAAGGTGCAGACAAAAGTGACAATTTTTCCCTGATATGGCCCCTAAAATTTTGGCTGATTTGGCTCTACAGCTGTGATCAAACACAAGTACGTGGCTGCAGAGTTCTTTAAAAGGGCCTGATTCCACAGCAGTCTGAATCCTCATTACATGAGGGTTCAGGTGAAGGCACTCCAAAGCAGAGCACCTGCATTAACTTGTCTCTGCATGCACCAGGAGCAGGGCTTGGCTGGCGCAGCCCAGCCTTGCTCCCAGTACGGTTTTCAGAATGGGGGGGAGGGGGCGGAGGGAGGGAGTAGAGGGAGTTTGTTCTGGGGGTTGCTCAGTCAGCATTGGAGGGTGGGGTAAGGGACTCCAGTCCACCCACTCCCCATCTCCAGCCTGGCTGTGGAACTCCAGACTGGACCTCCCTTCCCTGCTTTCTCCCCCTTGTATCCTAGGACAGAATGGAAGCTTGGGGAAAGGGAGGGTGGAGCTAGGGAAAGGCTGCAGAGACACAGCCTCTACCCCTGGTTTGGCTCCAAATTGGAGCTTGATCCCCCACCCTCCCGATCCAACAGCTAATGTCTGTTGGGTCAGGAGGATCAATCAGTTTAACCCATGGTGCTTTCTGTGAAGTCCCATGAGTTAGATCTGGGAGCTGCACTTCTGTCTGTGCCTTTAAGAGGTACCAAATTCCATTGCCAGAATGGGAAGTGGAAAAGTCTTGTCACTGAGGCAGTGGATTGGGACTGACATGATATAGGCTGTTTCCAATCTCTAAAACAGATTTCTAGTGTAACCTTGTGCAAGTCATTTAAATGGTCTTACTTTTCCATCTGTAAAATAGGAATAATAAAGTTTCTGTGCCTCATATGTGCACTGCAAGTCTATATACATTAGTGTGCAGTATCATATCTATATTGTGGGCAAGTGGGGCACAAGCCCCAGGTACTACCTGGGCTGGGGGCCACCAGAATGGGGCAGAGGGTGCAGTGATCACTGGGTTCAGTAAAACACAGGCATGAATGAATAAGAACACACTTTAATTTGTGGAGCAGTAAGCAATGTCTGCAGACCCTTTGTCTCTGTTTCTGACTGACTGGCTAGCTACTAAGGGGCCATCTTCCAATTACCAATCCTGTCTTCTGAGTTAGGGATCATCTTTAAAGTATAAATTCTATCAATACAGAGGGGTGTCTCCCACTCCCTGCCCCCTTCTTTTGGCATTTTCCTTCCAGTGGTTCCAGCTGCTAGGGCAGAGGAGCAGGCTCAGGTTGGTGCTGGTGACAATCTTGCTTCCAGGGGAAGCTGCTGCTGTGAAGGGGAGGTGCCAGTGCAGCCAGAAGCCAGAGGATTAATCCTCTCATCAACTTGTTTCATCACTGAATTTCAGCATTTAAATGACTGCTTCATGAGAGTAACCACTCTAATTAAAGAGCCGGCAGTGTCTCATATATCAGCATCCTGCGCTTCAAAATGGCAGCAGGGGCACTTTAACTGAAACCATTCTGAAGTGTGGGGATGCTGATACACAAGACGCGGAGGCTGCTGGACTGTGTGAATTAGCATGCTCCAGCAGACTAAATCAAGTCTGCTCTGATGTACTGTAATTACAGCACATCAGAGCTGCCTCTCCACATGTCTACAGGTGCCCATAATGGCAACAAGTTTTACTTAGAGACTGGCATTTAACAATTGTTCATATTTCAGGATGAGGGGAGGCATAGGGAGCATGTTCCCAGGCCCCAGTATCATTTAAATACTGATGCTGTTAGTGAGTATAAAGTATGGACATGCACAACGGCATATATGCAACCTGTAACACTCTGGCTGACATGCATAACTCCATATATACAACTTTGAACGCTTGTGTGATTCTATCCCAGTTATGCATTTGGCCCAATAAAAGACACCACCCTAAGAAATCCTGGCTTCTTGCATAATTCCTGGGCCATTTTGGCTACATCATCACTCTAACACTATTATAAAGTACAGACTCACAGCTCTTGGTCAGAGACCTTAGTCTAAAGCCCTAAGGCTGCAAGCTCTCTTACTCATTCTTAACTTTAAGCTTGGCAGTCATCCCAACAGTTAATCACCTGTGTAAACTTAAATATATGAACATGAGGCACAAAGGGCACAGTAGGAAAGCCAAAAAAGGGCATAACTTGAAAGTGTTGACCTGATGTTGTAGCCATGATGGTCCAGAAAAAATGCAAGAGGTAAGAATTTTTATGGGTGATCTCTAAGTATACACAAACACATGCATTTGGACAAGTGGTAAACTAGTTAACTCCAGTCCAGTAAAAGTTATCTGCCTTAATAACTTGAATGCCATTTATTCATTTTTGGCTTGTGGTTTGCATAACAGAGGGAAGGTATCTTCAGGAGGAACTTGAATGGGTTGCTAATCGCTGAATCAGGATGGTGAGGGCATTCCAACATCTGGCCTGAAAAAGGTCATGTATTGCTTCACATGGTGTCAAGAGGTAATGTAGTATATTGATTTTTACACCCTCTGGGTCACTCTTACATATTGTGAAATAAAAAAATGCCCCCAAATCTGTACTTTCTTATCAAGTTTCAGTCTGGGAATAACTTAGAAAAGGAAGGAGAAATGAGGTAGGGGAAAAGAGAGCGGGGGAAAAAATGGTTTAGAATAATATTCAGAAATATTTGACTATTGGATTATCTGCCAACTGCAGAATAATGTCATTCCAAAATGAATAGTGTACAAACTGCTGAGTGTGTTGAACAGAAGAAGCTATATCAAATCAATAATTAATTGATGGAAGAAATAGACAATTTTCTCAGGCTGTTGTAACTGAGGAGGGCTAAATGCTGACTGGGTCTGACACCAGATGTTAGAACAACATCCACTGAAGAATTCATGTTATACAGTAAATGGTTATGGTGACTCTAGTTGTTGTTCTGCTGAGAATTTCTTTGGAATCATGTTACCTTGCAATATGCAGACTTAGGGACAAACTGAAAATGTTTCTTTTAGAAAAGGAAGGGAAACTCCAACTAGAAGTATTTGATTATTTTAAAGCTTTAGGTTGCCTATAGAAGTGTTTGTTGGTGTTCTAATTAAAACACTCCAGCATCACTCAGCGTCATGTGTATTAAGCCTCTGCACATTTTATAATGGCCACTGGGCATTTTATCTAAACCTTGTGGAATGTGGTTTAGATAAAGCATCCCATGGCCATTTTTAAATGCATGGGGCTTAATATACATGGCAACAAGGTGTTTTAATTAGAGCGGCTGCCTGGGAACTGGTCTAATTAAAATGCTCCTCTCCCTGCTTCCGAGCACATGTATCCAGGCACTAGGAACGGGGGCTGGGGAAAGAAGAATTTTCTTTTAAGCACCAAAGGCTCTTGAATATTTTCACTGGTAGGAGATCTCTACTCTGCATCTTTCTCCATTAACTATGTGCAGAATACAGCGCTGCCAGAAGCCTGCAGTATAGAAGTCTGCAGAGATGGAGTTGATCAGCACTGCCGGTGTCCCATCCCAGTGGAAATGATCCAGAGCAAATCTAGTCTCCAACATATACCAGTTGCACAGCTCCGTAAACTTGTTCACTCCTGTATTGTTAAGGTTTCAGTAAGCGTGGAGGACTCCAGAAATGCACAAGGTAAATGTCCTTACTGAAACCTTTCTATCCACGGTGCGTGTGCTTTTTTGTGAGTGAGGGATTGCAATTCACTTCATAAACCCCTGGGTATTGTCAAGTTTCTTCACAGGGCTCTTTCAGTAATGCTCAGGGCAAAAATCCGAACAGTTCTTCCCAGAATAGTCGACACCCCTATATTCCTTACAGCTTTCTTGTGCTTTAACTAACATCTAATAATTGCCTCTCAGCAGCTTTTGAATTCAGAGTGACAGCAAATGTGTGGTGTCCAGCCTCATTGTTCTTTTCAGGAGACTGCCCCTTCACAGATCTGCCAGGAAAGGTGGCAGAGCTAAGCCAGGTACATTCGTCCCAGAGAAACAATGGAGACTGGCATGCGGCCCCCTGGCAGCAGCCCAGATGCTCCTGAATTAGCTCCCTGTGCATCTACAGAGTTGCATGCTTAAAAGCATGAGTTATGTGAGCAAGGAACAACTAGTGCTATGCAAACAGAACCTGATCCAAAACCTACAGCAGCAAAGGAAAAGGTACCTGTATATCTCACCAGACTTTGGATACAACAGAGGGTCCACTCATATTTATTTAAGGGAAGTGCTGACATCAAAAACAGGCCCACAGCTAACCCCCCTCCACCCCACTACTCTGTTAGCATGTCAGAGGAAAACAAAAATACAAAGTTTTTTATGCACCATTTTGGATAACTGCCTGCTTTGGGGCTGTGCTGAAATATAAAGGCCAGAGTAGAATAGTTGTAATTGGTTTGCTCTTGAAAATAGAGATGGCTATAAATAGCTAAACAGAGCTGGAAGTAGAGGGGAAATCAGACTCTTTCTTAGTGCTGCTCCAGCTGCACAGAATATTAAGTAGCCTGGAAAAAATTATACTATTTTGTTAGATTAGTTAAAAAAAGTTGCAGCATAATTCCCACCCCCCTCCAACATTCCTCACTTGAAAACTCTCTCTTGGTGCTGTCACTGATTCTGGCTTTGCTGGCAATGATTCAAGACCTACATTTTCTCTCTGTGGAAGGTCTCTATTTTAATAAGACTGAGATGCGTCTCAGCTGTCCCAAATGGGATGTCCTCCTGGCTTTTTCTTTGATCATGCTCTGCATGGAACATATGCTGCATAGAGTTCAGTGAGTTTCAATTAGAAACATCACTGGAAACTAATTTACAGCCTTCCCTTATGTTATATTCAGGGATTGCATTGGAGGGTCCTCTCAAACATTTGTGCTCAGGAGTCCAAAATACCACATGTGAACCCTCTGGGATGCTGAAATACCTCAGTCAGCCCCTCAGACTAGCCTGGAGTATGAATCACTTACCTCTCAAACCTGTCATTCTGCCTTGTGGACATTTTTCACATTGTCACCCTGATTCTTCAAAAATTAGGAATCAACCCACAAAAAATCATGAGCTTGACAAGGAAAATAACCGAGTTTTTCTTTTAAAAAATTGGGTCCTACTTACTGGGCTGCTGAACCTTTAGGGGGTTCATTTTTCAAGTCTTTTTCCCCAAAAGCAGAAAAGGGAGACAGCATTACTAAAAAAAGAAGAAAAAGAAAGAGAGCTAAGCTTCCAGTGTAATTTTCAAATGCCAGAACCTTGAGCTTTCAAAAAAAAAGGGCAAATATCAAAGGACTTGTGTAGGCCCTCCTGGAGCACTGGTTGGTGCATGCATTGACTTCAGTTGCACTAACAGGTCTGTTATTTTTATGCAAATGGATTATAAATGTGTTTTGGGCTTTTATTGAGAGTTTTGAGTATGGGAGGCTTATGGGCTACATAAGGCCTACTATATGGCTTACAAGGGGTTAATTTGTGGCTCCCCAGCTCCAGTCTGGTTGCTGCTCCCCTATCATTTTGACTTCAGCAGCAGATGGGGGGGTCCAAGCTCCTGCTCCCTCCTCCAGCTTCCACTTTCTGTCCCTGCCTCAGGGGGCAGTGCAGTCCAATACTGTGCAGTCCATAGACCAGGCAGAAGAGGATCGCATAGATCAGGATGCATGACAGGTATAAGGTGCCTGAGATACCAATGGAATGTAATACACAGTGGGCTCATCTACATGACATGCTATATCACCATAGTGACAAGCTATGGCGATGTAGCATCAGTGGGCACAAACCGTGACGCCGAAGGTACTGTTCAGTAGGGTCGGAAACAACCCATGTGCCGTCAAGACTGTGTAGTAAATAGCTGTTACTGCATAATCTTTTAGTATTTGCTTTAACTTTAGCAAGTACTAAATGACTGTGCAGTAACAACTGCGCAGTTGGGGGCACATGTAGACATGCTACATGTTATAGTCTTGAGTTGATCTGGGAAAGCTGGAATTTTGTACTGGCCTGGGGTTTGTGTTCATATTTTGTTGCAAGTAAACTTGGGCTAATGGGAGGGAGAGCACTGTGTCTTGCAGACTATAAACCTCTCTGAGCCTTCACCACTGAACCAAGCCTTGTGGTCTTTCTTTGCATGTGCTGTGTGTGATCTTTGTGCCTTGGGGTCAGAGAATTTCATAGATTTCATTAGGGCTGGAAGGGACCTCAGAAAGATCATCGAGTCCAGCCCCCTGCCCAAAGGGC
>NW_017728906.1:44064670-44095754 GCF_001723895.1 Crocodylus porosus
ATGATGACTCCCAAGTCTCTTTCTTCCGTAGTGCTAGCCAGCATAGCACTGCCGAGCCTATAAGGATGCTGCAGGTTTTTCTTCCGAAGGTGGAGAACCTTGCATTTTTTGGTGTTATACCATCAGGTTCTTGTCTGCCCATTTGCTGAGCCTGTCTAGGTCAGCCTGGATCATTCTCCTGTCTTCAGGCGTGGATGCTTTGCCCCAAAGTTTGGTGTCATCGGCGAACTTGGCCAGTCCGCTCCTGACTCCAGTGTCCACACCATTAATGAAGAACAGACACTGACCACTCATAGGAGATGCAACAACTCTCAATCAAATCATGGAAGCCAACAGCAATCTGTTTCATCTGCTTAGTTAGGGTCTGATTCAGCTCTCCCTGAAGGTACTGGAAGTGTTGCTAGCGGCTTTAAGGGAGCTGGTTCTTCCCTTTACTAGGATCATCTGCCTATGCAAAGCAGCTTTCAAGTGGCTTGCAAAGCCAAAGCATAGCAGTGTGTATATGTCCTTTTGGCTCTGATATAAAAAGAAAATCTAAAAATGTGGGGGTTTGGAAGATTTTCTCCTGGTACTTTTTGTCTTCACTTTAAACACATCTGAAATGTCATATCAAGTCTTCTTTCCCCCATTCTTGTTGATGAACTTTTTGCAGGATTCAGATGTGGACTGGAAGCTTCTTCACAGCTCTCACTGGAAGAGACAGAAGTTCTGAATTCTTTGCAAAGGGACCTTTACTCAAAACTCTCAATAAAAGCCCAAAACACACTTATAATCCATTTGCATAAAAATAACTTATCCTATTAATATTTTTGGGAAGTGTGGGGAAGTCGGTCCAATTCTTGCCATGCATCCTCGGAGTCTTTTAAAGAAGTAGGAACTGTGTTTTTAAAGGTCTGAAAAAGAAGTCCTAAAACTTTCAGACTTTTCCATACAGCATAAGGAGGAAAAATAAAACAAATCCTTTTCTCTCTTTTAACATAATTAAAAATTACTTTTAATTGCTCAATAAACAACCCTGCCACCTCTGTATTTTCTTCTAGTATTTAGCTTGTGAAACCCCACCAGTTTGTTCAGAAGTTTGATTACCCTGACTCCTGAACTTCTCTTGAAACCTCTGTTTCACATTAAATTCTACCTGTATTTAAGAGTACTTTGGCAAGATTGGCTATCTCTACCTTTCACAGACAAAGGTTCTCCATTACCTTTATGCTTCCTCCCAGAAGGTAGGGACTGATGGTCTGGTCCCTCCCTTAGGCACTCGGAGGAAGTTAGCTGGTATGTTCCCAAAACATTGTCTCAGAAGGAGATGAAAAAGCTGCTACAAGAGTAAGATTCCCCAGGAATTTCCATTATTGGAGAATTTTGAGGGGCAGAAGAAAGAAATCTAGGACTAATAACAAAGCAATCACAATGTCATTGTAAAGGTATTCAAATAGGAAAGGGACTGAAAATGCATTGGGTTTTAGTAAACATACAGTGGAAGTCTTATCTTGCTGGGATCCTATGACCCCAGCTGACTTTCTGCCCTTTGGGCAGGGGGCTGGACTCGATGATCTCCCGAGGTCCCTTCCAGGCCTAATGTCTATGAAATCTATGAAATAAATTGTTGCAGTTTCCAGGGGCACTTTGTCCAGACCCACTGCTGCAGGTTTGACAGTGAGTATAAACCAAGTTCATCATCAGTTGGCTGGTCAAGCCAGCTGAGGGAGGAGTTAAATGCCAAGATATGCAAATCCTCAGTCTCCCCGCAAATATGCATCCCCCTGATTAAATGGATCATGGAATATATTCATCTGTGTGTATATGTATTAGTTCATGATTAAATGGATCAAGGAATTGTATATATAATGGTGCCTGGAGACCCTTTTATGGGTACCACAGGTTGCCATACAATATTAGCACAGTTAGATTTGCAAACATGATCCACAAGATAAACCCAGAGATTTCAAATAGACACTTATAGTTGTGGTCTTTCTGAGTTCTTTGTAACAGAAAATCTTCTCTCTTATTTTTCTGTGGTGAAAAAAGTGAAAACTAAGAACTGGCATTCTCTGCAGGGTGTTTCGAGTCTATCCACGAGTGCCTGGAGTCTAAAAAGGTTGAGAGTTGAGAACCACTGCAGTAAAGGGTGTGTACATTAATCAATTCTTGACCTCTCAAGTCTTTCAGGGAACTCCCCGTCCTACAAGGGTCACTACATTCTTTGTTACATTCCAGGATGGATCTTAGCAGCAAGTAAGCCTTAGTTTTTGAGGATTTTTAGTAGTTAACTCTTTCCTACCATCCTAAAGTCATCTCTGATGCTGGCTGTGGCTCAGCCAATGTGAATCAGGCAGGAATTTTAGTTGGATAGTGAATAGAGTTTAACTACAGTCAGCTCTGGGACTAGTTGTGTAGCTCAAGTGGTACACAAGCTACTTTTCCCTGCTGAGAAGTTGTAGTTGTGTTTGAGAGGTAAGTGACTTCCTACAGGCTACTTTTCCCTGCTGAGAAGTTGAATTATCCTGGGATGAGCTCTGTGCTAGTTTTTGGAATTCAAGCAGACTCTGAACAAACTTTCTCCGTTATGTTGACCTCTCACTACAACGTACAGAATAGTCTTACCTTGAGTGACTTCTGCTGAATGAATCTTAAAAAGGCTTTCACCCAACAATGACATGCCTCCAGAGAGATAGATCATATGTTTGAAAGAGCCTTCCGGATACCACGTGAAGAACTGCTGCAGTACAGAAGAAACCCCCCCACAAATCGCACACCGCTGGTTATGACATATCACCCCCCACCCCCCGAACCCACATGGAAAATCCTCAAACAATTGCAACCCATGCTAGAAAGAGACCCTATTCTTAAAGAGATCTTCCCAGAGCCACCCATCTTAGCCTTCAAACAAGCACTGAGCCTCACTAACCTCATCACCAGAAGCAAACTTCCTCAGGCCCAGAACACACCAAATGGATCCAGACCATGCCACGACAAGAAATGCAAAACCTGCCAACACATCTCCACCACTTCCACAATGACTACACCCCACAACAGAGCCATCAGCATTCCCAGATCTTACAGCTGCACCTCCAGAAATGTAATATATCTCATCCAATGCACCAGATGCCCTGATGGAAAATACATAGGAGAGACCAAACAACAACTGCGCACCAGAATGAATGCACACTGGAAATCTATCAAAGACAAGAATACCCAATTACTGATGGGGGCACATTTCTCACAAGAAAACCACTCTCTCTCCAATCTCTCAGTCCTGAACCTCAAAGGAAACTTACAAAACACTTTACAGAGATGAGCCTATGAACTCCACTTCATTAACCTCCTGGATACAAAAAATCATGGACTAAATATAGACATTGGACTTATGACACATTATAACCTGCCTGACATCTGACTCCCCAGGTATTTCTCCAATATTCATCCCCTTTCTCTCCCCGCAACCCAGCCTGTTTCTCACTCATTGACTCCTCAATCTACATGTTCACTGACTGTCTATCTTGCATGCATCCCAGCCCAGCCTCTGGCTTCTTTACTTTTCATTCCATCCAGGAAGAGCACACACCAACTGCAGATGCTTCCTCCACCTGACAAAGGGTTTTTGAACCTGAAAGCTTGCTTAAAATTGTTTTTTCCAACTATTTAAGTTGGTTTAATAAAAGATATCCGATTCACCCAAAGAACCTTGTTCTGCTGAACGAGAAATTCATGGGAATTGTAGTGTAGAGATCCTAAATACCCATATTCATGACTGGCCAGGTTGTATTAAAGATACAGAGGTGGCCAGTCTGACAGAGAGCCTTACCCTTTCAAGTGCCGAGGTAAAGATGAAGTCAATCTTGTCTATGACACTAGATCTGCTTGTGGACTCTGCAGAATGTCCTCTGTGATTCTGGTGATTTGCATTTAGAGAGAAGGTGATCTGAAGGCCTCAGTCTGTACTAATTGTACAGAATTAAACCCCCCTGACAGAGGGTTTCCAGAGGCAGCAGTACCTAGGAGATGTCAGGACAATGCAGCTCCAGCTGGGAGCCAGTTTAGAGACCTTTTGATTTGTGTAAATTTCCTAGGATCCGTGATTTCTGAGGGGGAAATTGCCATCTATCCATTAACGTGGTGTGTTAAGTCCCTTTGTATCAGCCACACAGTGAGATTGCCTTCAAACCATACAGTTTAGGGTAGTTGTCGGCAAATTTTCAGATGTTGGGCTGTAGTGACCCAACTGGAGTCTGAGGTAGGTTGGCACTGGGACCTGACTGCCACCATGGTTTCTCCCTACTTCCTGGCCATGGCACTAGCGATGCACCCAGCTGTGGCTCAAGTTAAGTTCCTGACTGTGGTGAAGGCTCATCTCCCCATTGTTGAATGCCACCAAGGCCTTTCAGCTCTGGGCTAGATCAAATGACTCCACAGGCTGCATCCAGCCATGGAACTTTGGTTGCTGACCCCTGATTTATGGGAATTACTGTGAGGGGATCTTCAAGGAAGTGTTTGTTCTCAGAGAATTGTAGAATCATAGAAAATTAGGGTTGGAAGAGACTTCAGGAGGTCATCTAGTCTAACTCCCTGCCCAAAGCAGGACCATCCCCAACTAGATCATCCCAGCCAAGGCTTTTTCTAGCCAGGTCTTAAAAACCTCCAAGGAAGGAGATTCTACCACCTCTCTGGTTAACCTGTTCTAGTGTTTTACTATCTTCTTCATGAGAAATCCCCCCACCCACCTCAGGCTAAGTACAAACATTAAAAAAGCCCCAGGCTCCATCAATTCAATTTTTGCAGGCTAGTCTAAACTGCATAGATTGAACCAAGAAGCAAGTGAACAGACATTCACTTTTGAAACCGGAAAGGCAGCCAAACCCCTGCAGTGGCCCATACAAGTAGCTGGGGGGTGATAGAGCATGCCTCTCAGCCTGCCAGCTACAGCTGAAGGCACAGGAATTCAGCCAAGCAGGGCTTATCTTTGATTAGCTGCCCAGCACACCCCTCTCCACCCCCAAATTCTTGTACCCTGCCAGCTAGCCTGCGTGTCGTAAAGTCCCACTAGCCTGGGGGTAGAGCTGCCACCCGCTAGCCTGAGGGTAGAGCTGCCACCACCCAGGGATGGGCTTGATCCTGGCTCTGTGCCCCCTGGGAAACACAGGCCTAGTAGCCCTTGAGGGTACTTGACTCACTTCAAGAACTTGGGGTGCTTCCCTCAGTCGGAAACACAAGTAGTCATCTTCCTTAGTCAGCTGAACCAAGGGGACCCCAAGGCATAATCTAGACCCACTTCCAATAAATCTCCCACACTAGGTACAAAGGAGAACTGTATTGGTTACAAGGAGTAGGGTTGGAATAGGGTCCAGAGTTGAGTAGTATCAGAGAAATCCCATAGAGCAAACAGGGTGGCTGGAGTAGCCTTTGATCACGCATCTGAGTTACTGCAATCCGTATATCTAGTTAGATCTCAGGTAGCATACCCACAAGTATCATCCAGAGGCAGGTAGGGATTCCCTCTGGAGGCAGGCAGTTCATTCATCATGAGTTTTGACAGAGAGACCAAGTTCCAGATGGTCCAGGTCTTCTCTCTCTCTGAGTCTTCCTCATGGCTGTTGCCCCCTCCTTCTGGGCAGTCCTTAACTTATATGGCCATTATGACCTCATTTACGTGGTCCAACAGAGGCCAGCACCTGTTGGCTGTCAGAGTTAAATTTGAAATGCATCACTGGTTGCTGGGCAGACTGGCAGTCTCTAGCCCACCAGAGAGCCCAAGACCCTCACCCAGGTATGTGATGCCAGTCATATAGGCAGAGAGAGCAGGTTTCCTCCCTCCCTCAAGAATGTATCCAGCTCAGCTCAGGTTACCTAAAGAGATAGAGTAAAGTGTGCACCCTCTGCAGGGCCCATCCTAACCAAATTGTCACAGAGCAGAGTTTTTGGGGAGAAACAGAGGTGGCCTTCTGCCACAGGGTCTGGTGTCAAGTTTTCTCCTCCAGCCTCTTCTCAGCCAGTTGGAGCAGTAATAGTGCTCAGACAGCCCAGCTCAGTGCTTGCAAAACATCCTGGGATGCTGGGAGACTGAGAGTTAAATTGAACCAGGAGGGAATCTGGGACAGAAGTTCCATAAACTGGTTTGACCTAAATCAGTTAAGTCTGATGCTACATCCAACCAGGCTCATTTTAAATCGGCTTCAGCCATTTCAAAAATGGTTTAAATGCACTGAACTTCTGGTTTGTTACAGGTTTAAACTGGTTTCTGATCACTTAAACCAGTTTATGTGCAACTTCTGTCCCTAGCTCAGGTGCTACTGTAATAGGCCATGCAGTAATACTCTTTCTTCTTCCTCCCCCTGCTTTTTCCTGTCTTCTTTCTTTCCCATCCCATCTCCTGTTGGCTTCACTTCCCTGTCACTTCTGTCTTAAAAGAGTGTCATGCGGAGAAACAAGGGGAAAACCCCAAAGAGCCAGGGAAGAACTCTGGGAGCAGGAAATGGTTGGGGAAGGAAAAGAAAAAAAGAAGAAAACAGAAAAGCTCTTACCTACAGCCGGAACCGTGGTGAAGCTGGAAATGGTGGTGGGACCCAAGCAGCTCATTAGCCGTGTCTTTATACAACTGCAGCCAGCTGATAACATCAGCTGCAGGAGTCGGCCAGCAGAGATAAAAGGAGCTGTGGGCAAGGAAGAGAGGAAGAGACCAGCAGAAGTACCGGAAGAGGAATCTCTCCTGGAGTCCCCGTGAAGGGGAGGAACCTGGGGGTTTGCCTCCTGCAGCACAGGAGGAGAGAGCGAGACCCTCTATGAGGAAAATGCCGCCGGCAGCGATGCAGGGGGCAAGAGTGCTGAGCAGAGACCCGGAGACAGAAGAGAGCAGGAGAGGTTTGAGACCTGGAGTTTCCTGCGTAGGGTCAGAAGAGTCGGCAGAAGCCAGGACGCCAGATCAGGTGGGACCGTGGAGGGCTCAGACAGCCTCAAGAAGGTACCCCAGGCAGAGGCTGAAGGGCATAGTCAGCGGGAAGGGCGATGAAAGACGGGCACTAGACACATAGAGCCGCCCCACCGGGAGACGTGGGGGAGACACGCTGAGGGGGATCACTGGGGGTACAGTGAATCCTCAGGAGATAAAGAGCGAAGGGGAGGACGTGGAAGCCAACAGATTGACTAAGACCTAGTCTAGGAGTGTCAAGGGTCTTAGGGGCTGGAGCCAGTTGGAGTAGGGCAGTCTGTAGGAGCAGGCAAAAAGGGGCAAAGGCCATCCCTCAGTATCTTGTATTTCTTCATCGTTGATATTCTTTTTGTGTTTTTTTCCATTTCCCACTTTAGGAGGAGTGGCTAGGTAAGGAACCTAGGTAGTTTTCAGCCACGGGCAGGGCCAGTTGGCTGTGAGGTAAAAGGGGGCGTAGCGGGCCTTTGGCCTGAATATTGTACAGCCTACTAGGAAAAGGGCGGGAAGCCTCAACTTGGAGGGGCTTGGCTGAAGATTGTCAGGATTCAACAAGGTGGGGTGTGAGGGAAAGTTAGAGGGGAGGTGGAGCCTCGCATAAGATCACTGTTCAGCGGTCCTATGCATGAGAGACACCGATAGCCAAACCCTACCACTGGGATAAGATTGAAGTCGTGGCGGGCGGGATTGGGGCGAGAATATCCAGGGTCAAAGACACCGACTCGGCAGGACCACAGGGACAGACAGGCGGACAACCCCAAACATCCGGGGATGCATAGCACGTGACTGGATGTTTGAAGCCAGGTGGGTACAAAGAGATTGTCAACTCCCTAGGGCAAAAGCGGTCCCTTCTTACCTACTTGCACAGTGTCGAGCAGTGGGGCCCTGACCATGACTGGGATCTTGATACACTACATTTGAACAACAGCAATAGCAACAACAAGCTCTTGTGTTTATTTGGTGGACCTGAAAAAAGGAATTTCTTTGTTACCTAAGGGAATGGTATGCATCATTTGGCTTGTCAGCTCTGTCTCTGTCTTCTTTAAGCAGTCTAGGGTAGGAAGTCTTCTCTTCAATATATTTTGAGTCTTTTTTTTTTTAATCAGTGTATTTTACATTTTGATAGACTCTATCTAACACTTAACTAGATTTTCAAGTATGTACCTTCATGCTTTTCCCTCTGCTATACCTTCCACTTGGGAGCTTTCTGTAAACATTGACAAAGCTACCTCATTCTCCTCTTTCAGATCCCTCCTTTAAACTCTCCTTTGTGTCTACAAAAACCTTGAGAAAGTTTAGACCACTGGTGACATGAGACCATCATCTGTCATGCTAACCGGTATTGCCTTACTGTTTCCTTGTGCTCCTTCAACTGGCTACTATTCTCTATTTGTTTTCTGTTGTCTTAGACTTACAGTATGTTCAAACTGCTGTGGCTGCAGCTCCTGGAGATGTACTTTATGTAATTTAAAATAGCTCCCTTGGTTACTACTAGCAGTGTAGCTGCAGAACCACAGAGCTCAACACAGGCTTACTACTAAAGCATTTATCTGGGTTTTCAACCAACTTTTGCAACCTGTACTGAGTTTCAATTTTGCCACAGCTAGACCACTGATTGAAAAGCTAGTTTTAAGTCAGGTTGGGTATGTTTATTTTACATTACAATGCAGATAGACCCTTTCATCTAAATTGTAAACTCTCTAGGTCACACAGCACTCAGTGCAGCAGGCCCCTGGTCCATAGCTGGGGATTCTAGGTGCTATGATAATACAAAACATAAAGAGCAATAATTTGATGAGAGCATGGAGCAGGCTGAGGGCCCAGGTTGCAAATGTTGCACTGGCATGGGTTCTGCAAGTTCATTTGTCTCCTGTGATGGTGAAGCTAATCAGTTAAAACTCAGATGTTTTATTTCTTTAAGGACAAATGACGTGTTTTTTACTGTCAGGGAATGAGATCTGACAGGATAGCAGGCATTCTTTGATGATGTCTCTTGTGTTAAACAAGGTTTCATAGAAATTTAATTCTACTTATTTTTGGCTATCTAACTTCAGAGAGCTTTTCTGACAGAGCAAGCGCTGTACTTTCCAGATATAATGACAAACTGTCAACTCTTCAAGCTCTCTTGCTCTATGTTGGTTCCAAGAAACCAGACATAACTTTTCCCCTAGTATTACTGCAACTAGCCCACACAGTTTGGTGTGTCAATGCTTGGATAGTCATTTCTGATTAGTGGTTTATTGTGAGCACTCAGCACGAGCTTTTTAAAAACTATTCTGCTTGGTTCGCTTCTTGATGTGACTGATTTTGTGCAAGGATGTGCTTTTACTTAATAAATAATGGTGTGAGACTGTAGCTGCTCAGACAGCATGAATGAAGGAACAGCACAGAATGTTCAAGCTTTTGCAAACTTTTGTGTGCAAACATCCGTACCTGGCTGGATTAAGCTAATAACCTCTTAAATCAGGGGTTGACAATGTATGGCCCAGGGGCAAGATGTGGCTCACAGAGCCTTTCTATCCAGCTAGTGAAGCTGGGGCATTTGCAGTGATTCAGCGACGGGGGGGCTTTCCCCAGGCAGCAGCAAGGAAAAGCAGCAGTGGCCAAGTGGTGGGAGGGGGAAACAGTGGCAGTAAGAATTGCTAAGTCAGGAGGTTTGGCCTGCCTTGGACCAACCTGGGCTATTTTGGCCCATTACTACTGAAGTGTTGGTGATCCCTATTTTAAATTGTATTCAGGGCTCAGTTTCACATGGGCCATCACTTTCATGTCCATGGAATGGCAAAAGTATTATATATGTGAGATAGAAGAGAATCCATAATTCCCATCTTTTCTAATGGGGTTGCAACAAAAAGGGAATCTTTCTGGCTACCAGGGTACTCAACTTGTGGCTCTTGAGTTCACGTAGCTTTCAGGCAAAGTTTCATAGATTTCATAGATTTTCAGAGTCCGAAGGGACCTCAGCAGATCATCAAGTCTAACCCCTTGCCCTGGGCAGGAAAGATTGCTGGGGTCAGATCATAGAATCATAGAAGTCGGGTCAGAAGGGACCTTATAGATCTTCAAGTCCGACCCCCTGCCAGGGAAGGAGAAAAAAAAACTGGGCTCAAATGATCCCAGCTAGGTAGGCATCAAGCCTCCTCTTAAAGACCCCCAGGGTAGGAGCCAGCACCACTTCCCCTGGAAGTTGGCTCCAGTTCCTAGCCGCCCTGACTGTGAAGTAGTTCTTGCGGATGTCTAATCTAAACCTGCTCTCCAACAACTTGTGGCCGTTATTCCTTGTTATGCCAGGGAGCACTAGGGGAAACAAGGTCTCTCCCAAACTCTTCTGTCCCCCCTGGTGAGTTTATAAATGGTCACCAGGTCTCCCCTCAGCCTTCTCTTGTGAAGGCTGAACAGATTCAGGTCCTGCAGTCTGTCATTGTAGGGTCTGCCCTGTTGTCCCCGGATCATGCGGGCAGATGACCCCAGCCAGATCTTTGTCCAGTCTCTTAAAGACCTCCAAGGTAGGGGAGAGCACAACCTCCCTTGGAAGCCTGTTCCAGATTTGGGTAAATCCATATCTTTTATTAGACCGACTCAGGGTGTGTCACTGAGTTAGCTTTCAGAGCGTCACTGGTTTACTCCTGAAGAAAGTCTCATTCAGGAAAACACTTCACATGTTACCTGCTATCTGAGGACTAGTACTGCACAAGCCTATTGGCAGTAGTATAAGAGCCATTGCAAAGAGTAAAGGAACCTCTAACAACCAGGAGGAAGACTGCCATCATTCCCCTTTCAGGAGTCAGGATGGAGAGGCAATGATGGTGGGGCATGAGGATGTTTGATCAATGATCACAATGTGTTGTTAACATGGAATGGAAGGTCTTCATGTATTGACGCGATGTCAAGTGTGCACAACAAAAAGCAGTATCAGGCTGCTGCAGGTATTTTAGGAGTCATGATTACCAATGCATAGCGACTTAGTGGCTTTTCAGCTTTTAAAGGCTGAGTACCACTGCTTTACATATCTATTTTCAGTTCAGTTTCTCTGCAGCAAGGGAAGCTACATTTTAGAATAAAGAGACTATGACTGTTCTAATTGCTAAAATTATTTCTGTGTGAATCTTCTGCTGATGTTGTGCTGTTAGAATAAGATCGTTTTGATTGTTTACTCCCCTTGAAGGCTCAGTTGACTGTCTGACACAAATTAATTCTGTTTGACGTTTGCATTCCTTTGATGCTGTCATGTATGTTGATACCATAAAAGAAGTGCTGCTTTACTTACCCTTTCTCTACCTACTGCTTTGTGCACCTTTTTAAAATCTGGAAGAAGCAAATGGGTGAGAATTCAGATACTGTAGTCTGGCTCTTGGATGTAAAACTCTGGGGCATGAAATTGGATAGGGGGCCAGGAATCTCAGAGGCTATAAAAACATTTATTTTAAATGCTTTCCTTCACAGTGTATTTCAATATTTAAAAGTAAGATTCCCTTTTTTAAACAACAAATATTTCAAATGCTGTGCAATGTCTTGTAAATATGGAAGTGTCTCTCTTTCAGGGTTCTTTGTGTAAATCTGATATCTTTTATTAGACTAACTCAAATAATTGGAAAAATTCTTCCTTGCAAGCTTAAACTCAAAGCTACTGTTCCCCAAAACACACACAGTAGCAGGTAAAATTTGTTCAGGGCTACATGTATAAAACATATATTGATGCTATGGGATATCTGCAGGGTTTCCTCTGAAAGGATTGTGCATTTTGTGTGGTTTATAGAAAACAGTTCATAAGGCAGTAAGAGAGGGGGAGTGAGTAAGAGAGTAAGGGAGATTAAGAGGCAGCAATGAAACTGGAAAAAGCTGTTGTGAGAAGGGACCTCACATTAAGAAAGCCTGTCACCTTTTGTATTTCTGAGTGGCTGGTAATCATTTCCTTGAGAAAAGTCTACTGGGAGACAACAATTCAGCAGAAAACAACTCCACAAATTTAATACATTCAACCAGCTTCTGCTCTCAGGCTCCCTGATGAAGAAGGGTGACTTTGGTAAAGCTGCTGTTAGTGTAAAACTAAATGTAGAACTGAAGCAGTTGCATCTCTATTCAAGTCTTCTATAAAAGGAAGAACCCAGTGTGGGGAGGGGAGCAGGAGAGGGAGATAGGGACATAAAGCATGACCTGTAAATCCAGGGGATGCCGGACAATCCAAGAGGCTAGAAGGGATCTGGTAGATCCCTATGGAGGGTCTGTACTATTTTGTTTCTTAGCACTAAGAGTATCAACAGGATTGATCTCTGGCTAAGTATAGGCATTCAAGAAGCCCATGGTGGAAGTGCTCTAACTTTTGAGCTTTACTCTAAGCACCCCCATTTAGGTTGGGAGGAAGGAGAATATACACTAACCTTCAGTGGGTGGGGGGAAGGGCTCAGAGCCTGCCTGCCTGCACCACCTGAGCATAGCAGGTGGCAGCGGGTCTTGCATACCTCCCAGCATGCCCCGCAGGCTCCCTCAGCTGCCAAAGACTCCTGAGTGGTGCCAGACAGTTGAGCTACTCCTACTGGCTGGCAGGGACCTCATGGCCTCCCACCGGGTCCTGATGCAGCAGTGGCTCATCGTAGCCACGAGCCATCCACCAGTCATCCTGGACATGCCCACCCAGTGCACCCTGCGCCCAACAAGTGTGTGTGTGTGTGTGTGTGTGTGTGTGTGTGTGTGCACGCATGCGCATGCGCACACGCAAGTGCACACACGCCCCAGGCATGTGACCTTGACAGATGGGGTGGTCTGTTGACAAATACCCAGATTTATGGCCCTGCTCAATGTAATACAGACTGATAAGCCTGCAGCAACAGTAGGGGGTTCCTACCCTAGCACCTCTGCTTTGTTCCAGGCCAGTGATGCAGGGGTTGGGAGAGGGTTGTTTGAAAGGCACGAGGTCAGTGGGGAGCATCATTAATCAATATCATTAGCCTTCCACATGAACAATCATTGAGCCAAGAGCATGCTGAATATCAAAGTAGGCAGCCATGAGCATACCCCAGCCTAACTAGGAGTCACATTAGACCATTCTTTCACCTATAAACATCACACTCAGAAGGTCAACAGTAAAAGTTTCTGTGTGGGTAGCTGCTTTAAGACATCTAATCAGTATGACATGGGGTGCCAATTTCAAAGTGCTCAAAACCACTGTACTTGCAATGGTATATGCCCCAGGAGATTACTATGCTCCTGTATGGTTCAGAAGTTGTTGCACTAAAGAGCTTGACACTGTACTTAACAGTGTGCAAAGACTCATAACAGACTGCCTAACTTGCGCATGCACATGTATTTCCTGCACTCAAACATTAGACCAAGTGACATAAAATGATGGACCCTAACCACTCCTCGACTGCCAAGTTTCTGGGCCCACGTAGAGCCTGGCAGGCTGGGTACTGTGGCCTTGTGTGCTGCACTAAATTTAGATAAGGTGTGGGGCGAATTGAAATGAAATGATTGTTAGGGGAAAACCAGTCTGAAATCTATTCCTACTATGTTTTGTATCAACACCAAATGAGTTCCTCATTTGGGCACGACCCTGACAGACAAACACAGGTCATACTGAACAGACTAAGATCTGGATATGGAGGCTTCAAAACAACACTTCACAAGATGAATATCTTGGACAGTCCTCTGTGTGAATACAGCATCCACAATCAGCACAGCACTTAACTGAAAGCTGCAATCTTGACAAATGCCCAGATGGGGTAGTTGGAGTTTGTACACTGAGTAATAATACCAGACAGTGGCTCATAGCTGACTGGAGGGAAAGGGTTGGAGGTGGGAAGGTTGGAAACGGGGGCTTTGCTGACTCTTGTCAATGACAACCGAGGCACAGGGCCAGAGCTTGGGTAGAGTCAAGCTCTGGTCAAGGCAAGACTGCTGCCTGGCAAGGGGGGTGAGCAGGGTGCTGCAAAGCTCCATGGATTGCCAGCAGAGTGTGACATAATATGAGTTGTGATGGGATCTGGTACAGATGTTTGTTGTGGTGCTCTCACTTACAGTGCTGAAGTCTGATACCACATACATCCAGGGTTATTTTGGAGTGTGATCCACCATTTTTATACTGCTCTATGTACCATGACTGTCTGTTCAGTTATGGTTGTAGAGAGCTTTCTGCGTGCCTACCGTGCAGTATGTGTTACTTCTGTCCCTGACCTCTCTCTTGCAAATGCCACTTAGACAGGGAAGCATGTCTCAATACATAGCTGTCTTCTGGATTCATCCCTTTTCCAGTCCTCAGCTGAAAATTTGAAGTCTCTGGAGATGGAGGAAGGTTACCACCCCTCTTCCCATATATGGGAGGGAGCTTTTTCTACCCATTTTGCTAGATCAAGAGAGTAGGTAAGGAGTAGTTTCACTTACTTCATAAGCTATGCCTACACTGCAGATCTCAGCACAGCCTACAGACATCTGAGTCAGATCAGGTACCAGAAATCTAACCTCAATAGCACGCTACTCGGCACAGACTGATTTACCCTGCTGAAAAGTGTTTGAAGCTTGCTTAAGTACCTCTACACTACACTGCAGTCTGTGGTATGGGCACACTCTGTAAGGCATGATGGACACAGACCCACCTGTGACTCTTCATTTTCTGTATCAGGGGAAATGAACAGTGTCACATGATAGACAAGCCATGTGGCAATATTGGGCCTCCTCAGTGGGAAATCGGCAGAAACATCAGGAGACCTGGGAGGATCTGTGGAACAGGGCTAACAAGTAGCCACTAGTAGGCTGGGGAAGGTGCACTGAGTGCAGGAGAGCTGTACATTCCCTTAACTGGAAGAAAGGTTTTCATGGTTCTCCTCCATGGTTCTCCTCTATGCTACTCAGTGCCTTTGCCCTGTCCCCAGTCCATTTCTCCAAAGGCATTTGTCTTATTTCTGACCCAGAAGGCCTGATTCAGCTACATGGCCTGCCTGTTACATACTTTGCTTGTATTCTCCACTTGGGAGGTGAGCTACAGGAGTCAAAGGTGAAGTTAGACCCATGGAACAAATGAATTTAGAGCACTGTTACAGCTATTGCCCTTACAATAAAGGCTTACAGGTCATAATCTGTCACTGCACTCAGCAGACAAAAAACAAAATACTAGTGTTTACAGAAAGGAAGTCAATCTTGGGAAGACAAACTGGGTAGGGCAAGGATTCTAGTAGAACTATTTCAGTTCTACTAGATGGGCACATTATTTAGTGTTTTGGTCTCCTGGTTGGGCCTGGAGGAAAGTGCTATAAACACATCTACTTAGACCAATGCCTGACGTGATTCCTGTTTCCACACTTCCAAGTAGTGGCACAAATACCACAAATAATTGTGGAGCTAATTGTGGAATAAGACACTATATGTGAGGAAAGATGGCAGAGTTGACTCTTTCCATAGCAAATGCTGTTTAAAGTAGAGGTCACTTGTCTTGCCTTTGGGTCTGACCATGAATCTTCAAACTTGGCTAACTACAGTCTAGGTCTTTTGATAATGCTAATCTTAGGTATGCTACATACACAGCATGGTGAAAGACATAAAGAGCAGTCAAGAGCAGATGTGTTCTTGAGATACACAGCAGGTTATCCTTTAACAAACACAAGCTTGCTTCTTATTTTGAAATTTCAGCACTACCTTTTGAATAAAGCTGTGCAATTCAGAACACTTCCAGGGTGAAATCTGTGGGATGCCAGGAAATAAAAATAAGTCAGAAAAAGAGGATTCCTTCCAGGCAGGCAACCATGAGTCCCTGCAGCAAAATTCATTTTAACTGCAATTATAGAAATGCTGGGTGTTGAACTAAAAATGGCAAGAGGTGGCCAAAGCTTGTGTATAATGAAAACTAAAAAACCCCTAAGCCAGAATGTATATACACTATACCAATAGTCACCGACCAGGTGACTGGTCAATTGTGGAGCCTCTGACAGTTGATCTCAGTCTGTGGGGGCTGAGTGCATGTACATGTTCAGCTCCTCCCAGACTGAGAGTGAGTGGGTGGGCAGGCGGTGCAGCTCATCCCAGCAGTAGGGGGCTCATCATGCTACTCCTGGGGCAGTGGTAAGGTGGTTCAGGGTGAAAATCCCAGCATGCAATGACAAGTGCCTCTGCCCTGTGCATGGACGGGGGGTGGGGGGGAATGTGCCCCCCCGGGCCTCTGCCAGAGTGCATACAGTGGCAGGAGCCCCCCCACACCTGAATGAGCCAGCCAGGCTCCTATCGTCCCATCACCTGGCCCAGCCAGGGTCCCACTTACCCCAGCCCCTGCCCTACTCCCTCCCTCACTGCAGAGGCCTTGATCTGCCCCCCCCCCCCACTGTCCTTCCCCCATAGACTGACCTGCTGGAAGGGGGGTTTGGGGGGATCACATGCAGTAGATCCTGGGTTGCACTTTAATTCATAAAGTGATCTGGTACTTAAAAAGTTTGGAGACCACTGTGCTATACACTGAAGAGAATAGGTGTTACTTTTAGACAAGATTTGAACTGGGTACTCACAGCTCTGTCTATAAAAAGGATTTTGGTAGTGCAAGCACCTGCCATGTTTGTAACTCACTGTGTGTCCCCAGATGCTAAAGTGCTCATAGTAATATGCAAGAGCTGCCAGCACTGTTGCAATTGTCTTACAAAACTAATTGCTCTTACACATGTATATTATCAATGTGGAGGTGCAGTGGTAGTGTGGACTAAAAGTTGTGTCATTTCCACTACTAGGGTCCCAAACAACTTTTTTTCCTACTTCAGTTGCACATTTAGAAGTTGACAGGAGCCAAGATCTAGTCCTCAGCACATTAGAAAGCATGCAGGATTAATTTCTTGTTCTTACAGACCTTGAAAGTTGTGTAAGAGTGAGGCTACTGTTTTGTGAACCTCCAGAAGTTTGTAGGAGGCTAGGAACAAGTAAGAGAACACTATGTGGGCTTATGAGTAGGGACCTACTTTAATTATGGTTTCACAATTTTCATGGAAACTGAAAAACAGTTTCTGCAATCACTTAAAAAATGGCATTTCCCACAATTTTGCAAGGAATTCCCCAAAACAAAATAAAATCTTACTGAAGTACAACGAAAATATGGCAATCCCTGCAGCCATAGAGCACAGGGTTTGTGAGAGAGCTACTGAGAGGCTGAGCTAGTGATGGTAGACTTAATGAAGACACGAGTCAGGAAAGCAAAAGTGTTTTAGTGCCATCTCTTAAACTAGATGATTGAAGATGATGAGTGAAAAGAAATCCAAGAAAACTTGCATGCAGATGGAGGTAAATTATTTTGTCCATTGTGCAACAAGGAAAAACAGCATTAATCTGCATTTAGAGTCCAAATCACATATGAAGTGAACGGCTGCTTCAGAGGCTGAAGGTCAGAGCAAGAAACAATTGTCTATGTACTCGATCTTTAAAAGAACCACTGAAAGCAGTATAACAAAAAAAGAGGCTTCAGTTGCACTTGTGGAGGCATTTGTGGCTGCCAACATTCCTCTGGAGAAAATTGATGACTCTAAATTAAGGGACTACTTAAAAAAAATAAGTGCCAAATGCTGGCAGTTTCCCACGTGCAAATAAGCTTTGCCAAGATTATCTACCAGGAGTAATTGTTTTGCATGTTCAGTCTACAAAATCTGCATTGGCAGAATAAGAATCAGTCTTGATTGTAGCAGACGAAGCAACAGATGCCCAAGATAACTATGTCCTGCACATTTTATTTGTGCCTGAAAGCTGGACAGACTGCGACCTGTCTGTTTTTCAAACAGAGCCAGTTCCCCTCACACCTGACAATTTTTCTACTGTGGCACAAGCAGTAGTGGAGGCTGTTGTAAACTAGGGCTTAAAATTTAACAGTATCTCAGCATTTCTGTCTGATAATGTGCAAAGCTTTCTCTGATGTGCTCCATGGGGGACACCCAATGCAATTCATGTCACCAGCAATGTCGACATCTTTTCTTTAGTAAGTGACATCTGGCGCACACATTTTTTAATGTTGATAGCCCACCCTCCTCTTTTAAAAAAGTATTTGAACATTGTCCTGGCCATAAGCTTTGATACGCAAGTCCTTCACCAATCAAAGTGGGGCTCTTCATGTGACTGTGTCACTTCCACCAGAGCCATTGCTTACAAGGTAGAATTCATGGCTTAACACAGTTCATTACCAAGCAAACAATGTGAACCAGAACCAGCAATTTTTGTGCAAGGAGCTTGAAATCACACCTGGCACACACTGCCTGCTTAAACTACGTGATCTCTTAAGACAGGACGATGTTGAAGATCAAGTTAAGTTTGTGGCTGAACAGGCTTTGATCCACCAAGCACACAACAAGCTGATAGATTTGGTAAGTTGGGTCAAAGATATGGTATCACAACAACTTTCCAGCTGTGATGTGAAAACCAGTGGAGATAAGAGCTGTTCCACACAATAGCTGCAAAGTTGAATCAGCGCTACAAGTACCATCAGTCACTACCACCATGGATTAAGCAACCAGGTGCCTCCCTTTTTAGTGCTGTTTGCATTTTTTACTCCAGTCAGGTGCCTTTTCTGAGTTTTGACCCGCAGTTACTGAAATCAATCCCTGAATGACAGGAAGAACATGACAGGAAAGATGCTGCTTACCTGAACTTTGTCAAAGAGTGCCAGATGCTTTTGACTGACGGTGTTTTGAGAGTCTGTTTCTGATCAGTTTCCACATCTCTACAACTTGGCAAAATGCTTCCTTGCCATTCCAACCAATTCAGAGGATGCAGAACGTGCGATCTTAGTTTATGAACAAGTGTTGACACCACAGAGACAAAGGATGTCAGCTGCAACTGCCCATGGATGCTGCCTGCTAGCGTTTAACAACTAACATGAAGTGTTTCTATCAAGGCTAGTATTATTTAGTGTGTCTAAACTTTTTGGAGAATGCTAATTATAAATCATGATGATATTAGTTACACTTCATGTTGTTTATTAATTTATATTCATAATATATTTCAATTTAAATTTTATATTTAGATTTATAATGCAGTAATTTATTTGATATTTCTGCAGACTTTGCTACTTAATTATGCCATGGTTTTTGCCTCTTAGCCAATCAGCAGTGAGGAACAGGGCCACTAGGGCCCTCAGCCAATCAGTGGCGAGGGGCGGGGGGCTTACTGCAAAAAGACCACAGAATCAGTGCTGTGCACCATAAGTGGCCTGCGAATATCCCTTTGTCTTGCTGTGATTTAGGTAGGTCCCTGCTTATGAGATAGTATAGGAGGTGACCCAAAGCCAGGTAAAAACAAAGACCAAGTGTGGAAACAGTGGGATGATTATTGGGAGCAAAGTTTTAGAGACAATGAGTTGTGACAGCAGTTTGGAGACTTGATGGAGGAGAGAAGAGAGAAGATTGAATGAAGAATTCAAGATTTACTGGCACATGCAAAACAAGAGGATTTGAATGGCAGAGTATTGGAGTAGGAAAGTAGCCCCTGGGAGACCACAACCTCAAAGACAAGGCTAAAGGAATAGGAATGGAATGGCAGGTTTGCTGTACTGGAGAGGAAGTAGGCAGAAATAGGTGATAAGGTGGCACAGAAGAACAGAATGCAAATCGATCACAGCAAAAGAGAGAAAGATGGAGACAGGAGACCTAGGAGTAAGGGTACTGCGATAGAGAATAGGGGACCAAATGATATGCAGAGAAAATTGAGAGAAGGGAAAGAACCTGAGATTCATACCTACCTGAGGAAAAAAACACGTCCATGTAACTGATGCCGTCAATCAATGGATCTGTCACCAGAGCAGATCTAGAGAACAGAGAGGTGTTGTGTGCTATGACTTTGGATAAAGCCGGCAACCTTGATAAGTCACAGAACAGAACTACCTGGCTCCGGTCCACTGCAAATGTTTGGCTGCCTATACACGTGCTCAGGGTGGGGGGTGGCATTTTAATTAGATCAGCTCCTGGACAGTCACTTTAATTAAAATGCCTCAGTCACGTGTATTCAGCCCCCATGTGTTTAAAAATGGGGGTCGGGATGCTTTATCTAAACCTTATTCAAGGAGATTTAGATAAAGTGCCCTGTGGCTATTTTAAAATATGCAGGGGCTTAATGCAGGTGATGATGAAGCAATGCTGGACTGTTCTAATTAGAATACAGAGCAGAGGTGATTAACTGAGTCTAATTAGCAAACCAACAATCATGCATATAGGCAGCCTTTGCTAATAATGCAAGAAGGTTGGGTAATGAGAAGGAAGAACTTGAACTATGTTGCAGGGTACAAAACTGAATATGATAGGGTAATATTATACTGGTAATAGAAACATAGTAGAATGACTGTCATAACTGAAAGGACAAACTGTTCAGAAATAGAGGGGACAAAATGTTGGGGAAGCGTAACATGGTGGCCTGCTTCTTCGAGCAACAGGTTACCCTGGGTCCAGCCAACCCTTTTCAGTTAGCCCTGATTGCTACACCTGGCTGCTGTTTAGGGCTTTAGGGCTAACAGACATTCAAAAGTTATGGGTTAGGGACAGACATGCAAAAAGTCTGAGCCTGAATTGATTCAATCTTTGTAGGTTAGTCTAACCTTCAGAGATTGAACTGGTTTGCAAGTGGATAGACATTCCCTTTTCATTCCAGAAATGCAGGCAGCTGCCTGCAGTGGCTCAAACCAGAAGCCCAGGGGTGCTAGAGCAGTCCTTCCCTTCCACAGGGAAGCTGAGCTGAGCAGGAGGAGGGGCATGACCAGGCCTGGGCAGGCCTGCGTAATATTGAGGAGGGGTTTAAACCTCAACCTTGGCCTGCAGGGTTTGGTGGGTGTGGGAAGAAGGAGCCTAGACAGACCACTGTGGCAGGGAAGAGGAGGAGGAGGGGGAAGAGTCCCCCCAGCACAGAACAGAGCCCCCCTCCCTGCCCCATGTTAAGAAGGGGGAAGGGAGAAGGGTTAATTCCTCCCTCTGTTCCTTCTGCCCTGCAGCGGGGGTCTGCCAGCCCCAGGGAGCACCACCACAGCCCCCTCCCTTCTCCTTCCCGGCAGACAGGCAGACCCTGGCTGTGTGGGGGGAGGAGGCAAAGGGAAGGAGGGAAGAATTAACTCCCACCCTGCCCACTTTGCCTGAATGGGACCATGCCAGCTGGTGTCTCTCCAGGTCCTCTCCCTGCCTGGGCTAGAGAGCAAAGGACCAGGGCCAGCCCTGCTCTGGAGCAGACAGCTCAGCCCATCCCAGAGAGCAGACTGGGATGCTGGAAGACTCTGGCTTAACTTAAAACAGAAAGGGGGTTGGGACAGACTTTGCATAAACTGGTTTGAGCTCAATCAATTAAGTCTGATACTACATTCAACCAGGTTTATCTCAAACTGGTTTCAGCCATTTTGAGCTTGGTTTATGTGCATTGAATGCTGTTCTGTTACAGGTTTAAAACAGTTTCTGATCACTTAAACCGGTTTGTGTGTAATGTCTGTCCCCAGCCTAGGAGGAAGATAGCCGAGCAGTTGGAAAAATAAAGAAAATAGTATATCGGGAGTCAGACAGACGGATAAAGTGGCAGTTGCAAAAAAGTTTAATTAGATTTTGAAACGGGTATTAAGACAAAAAACGAGATATTATTTAGTCACATAAATTAAAAAAAGAACAAAACAGCAAGAAGGCAGGCCTCTAGCATGGGAAGAGATTTAAAATAATCTGGGGTCTGACCCAAAAACTAATTGAAACCTGAGACAAGTTACTTAATAAGTATGATGGGATAGAAGATGGGTGGGGCAAGAGTATCCTGCTAATGGGAATGAGAATATAAAATTGGGACTGGAGAATTGGAATTGAATTGGAGAATTCGAAATTTCCAGATTGAAGGTGCAACAAAGGCAAAAAGCTTGATATTCTCTATTGGAAGAACCAAATCATCTGTCACCAAAACATCTGGTATGGGAAATTGGAGGTCCAGTAGCAAGGGCTTTTAAAAATAAATCTATGACATTGGACTGGTTCCAAGACTGCAAAGTAGCAATCTTAGTATCATACCTATATTTAACAGAAGGCAAAAAAGTGACTCAGGCAACTAAACACCATTAGTCTACGAGCACCTTAGTGTATGCATTTATTTTCCCTCCAGAAAGTCATACAGATATTTGGGAAATGCAACATGGGTTTACCAAAAATACATTATAGAATATATATGTACGTGTATAACATTTCAGCTGTGCTTACCCATGATTCGGTCCCAGCTCTGGGAGTGTAAATGAGGATGCATCTGTCTAAAATATGGCTGGGCCACTAAGTGGAACTTGAGGTTTGGCTCCTTTCATTGCAAGGTTGCCAGCCTAACAAGGGATGGAGTATGATAAAGACCAAGGAGCCTGCCCCTATACTCTGCCGGTTGGTCCTTTGGCTTTCCAAGCCTGAGGTCCTGGGTTCAAGACCCTTGGTTAGAGACCTCTTGGCTGCACATATAGGCTACTTACAGAATTTTTTTTCCCCTAGTGAGCCCCCCTAACATGTGGTAAGTGTCCAGAGCACAACATTTTAGGGCTCAGAATATCATGTACCCTTTGGTGTCTGGCATGGTGTAGCAAGCCCCCTATTCTGGTTCATGCTTTATTCTGACCATTGGAAGTGTCCGTGAGGATGGGCTAACATGCACAGGCCACCAAGCAGTGCTTGAGGCCGGGTTTCTTTCCCTGCAAGTCTGCAGGCCAGCAAGGTGGGGAGCATGAGAAAGATGGAACAGCCTTCTGCTGAAGCCCAGAGGTTAGCCTGCTAGCTTTCCAAATCTAAGGCCCTGGGTTTAAAACCCATGGCCACTTTGAAATTAGTCTCTCTTGCCTGAGAGTCCAATTTTTTTTCTTAAATTTGGGGGTGGCAAAAACCCTGGGCCCATAAAACAAAAGCAGTTTGAGAGAGAAAGCTTCCAAACCTGCATTTTCAGTGGCTCTGAGGCTGGGTATTGTGCTTGGGAGGTGAAGGGTGCAAGTTCATAGCTGCTTGTGGACTCCTCTGTCCTCTTGTGGACTCACCCACAGATAAACTTTTTTTTTTTTCATTTTTGAGCTGCCATGACCCCTCAGACCATCTCTGGGGCTGGATGTTATGACTGAGAGGTAGAAAGGTGCGAGTTCAGCACTGTCCACAGGTAGTAAGAGAGTGCCTATGTTTAGGGTAGGCAAGACATTCCAGGCTCAGAGTGAACAATACGGACCTTGGGGCCCCCACCTTGGGTTGCAGGTGGGAGGGTCCCAGTGGTGGAATAAGGCTCCAGGTTTGGGCAATGCCTCTTTCCCTACTGCATGTTGTGGCAGCAGGGGATTTTAGGGATGGGCTAAAGGATTGCGTTTGGTGGCTGTCCAAGTTCATTCTTGTCATCAAACTGCTCAGGCTCAGGGCTGCTTGAGCTAGGGTTAAGGTTAGAGAATGGCTGAAGTTTGAAACTGCCTTTCTGGTTGGGTTGGTAAGTTGCCTAGAGCTATGTTTAGGGCATGGGTAGGTAGGGCAATTCAGGTTCACGGTTAGCGGGATGAGCCCTAGGGCACCCTACCTCGGGTTTGGGGTCCAAGGTCCCAGCAGTGGGATCAGTCTCCAGGTTGGGAAGGTTCCTCTTGCTTCAGTGGTGTTGTAGCAGCTAGGGATCTCCTGGCTAGGCTACTGGACCATGTTAGGGGGTTATCATACTGTGTGCTCTATCTGTTTATCCCTGTGTCAGAAGAAGTAAGGAACTTTGAACAGAAATTGATTGCTGCGAACTGCAAAATTTTGTAAGCAAGCATAAAGGGAGTGGCATACAGAAACCTGTGCAGGAAGATTGTGGTAAGGACTGTATTACTTAGCAGCAGGGGGCTGTTTGAGGGGAAGGAGTGGGGAATGTCCTTCACGCCCTGCAGAGCTCCTCTTTGAAACTGTTAACAAAATATTTGTCTCCTAAAATATTGTTGGGAAGTAGCACGGTGCACATTTTCAGCTTCAAGTCTTTAAATGTTTTAAGAATAAGTCTTCACTTCATTTTTTGATACAGGCTCTTCCTCGGATGTTGCTCCCAACTTTGCTTTTTTGAAACAGAAACCCTGTTTCACATGCCTGGTATTTCTTCCAACCCAGACAAGCTGATCCATCTTGGGTTTGGCTTAAGAGACTGGACTATATTTCAGTGGGCCAGTACCCAGACTGCTCTGTAGTGAAAACGTAGACATAACCATTTGCATGCTAATAGTCTTCTAAGCCTTTCCACAGGCCCACCTTGTGCCTGGAAGGATAAAGGAGTTCTCCCACAGATCTAAAGGTAAGGGGTAAATACTAAAGCAGCTCAAATAACTGCAGCACAAAGCAGCTTGGGATATGCTCCCAGAATTCTGGATATCATACAAAGGAAATGCGATAGCAACTAATGTATGGTAATCTGTGTGTGTGTGTGTGGGTGGGTGGGCTTGCAGTTCAAGTGGTAATGCCTGGGCACTAAGTGCCAAAGTTAACTGTTCAGTGAAAAGGTATCTAAGGAGCTGCAGAGGAAGAAGATTTTGTGGATTTTACAGGGTCTTCAGCTCATCTAGATCCAGATCTCTGCTCTGAACTAAGCAGAATGGATTTGGGTTTGGGTCTCCCAATTCCCAGATGAGTGGCCCCATTATTAGGGGTACAGGTCATTCTCTGTCTCAGTTACTACTGCTGCTGAGTCACTGTGCTTCAAACATAATAACTTGTATGAATATGCTGTACTGTCAGGACATGCACAAGTGTCAGTTATATTAGCTTAGCTGACTCATGTTGTCTGTGCTCCAGAGTGTGCTGCACAGAGGAGAGTTTAGGAAGAAAAAAGTATTACTTGTGTTCAGTAGCATGCTTGCAGTGAATCTGATACATTGACATAAATATTCATCTTTGTGCTATTCCCAGCCTTTGGGCTGTGTGCAAACTTTCAAAAATTTCAAAATGATTTAGGAGCTTAAATCTCACTACTGTATGAGTGACTTTAGTTCCTAAATCTTATTACAAGTGGAAAGGATTTAGGATCTTAAGTTACTTAGGCACCAAAAGGATGGTGCTGGGGCCACACAGCTGTGAGAGGCAGGCAAACATCAATAAATTTGGTAAGGGGAGAGTCTCCATGGTTTGGGAGTTTGGAGGAACACCCAGCAGCAAGTTCCCAAGCCCCTGGAGAAGTAGTGGGGAGAAGAAGCCCCAGGATGCCCTCATTGAGCTGGGCAGAGAAAGGGAGGATTTATCATTTCTGACTGGGGCAGGGTGAGACTATCAGGCAGTTGATCCACCAAGAGAAAGAATGAGGAACAGCTGATTATGTAGAAGAGATCGCACTTTGGGAGATGCAGCTTTTGGGAAAGCAGGAACTTTACCATGTGAAAGGACCTGGTCATTAGTGACTGGGGAATGAAATTAATTGAACTAATTGATTTTCCTTAATGGTCAATGAATTATGGACCTTTTCTTGATTTCATTATTTATTGTTATTTAATGGCATAATTAAATGAATTGAAAGAACTGAATTGTGAACGTTTGTGTTGATCTCATTGGTTATCACTATTTGATTGACTAATGAAATGTAGTGGGCAGATTAACTTTCTTAAGGATTAATGAGTGATGGACCCTTTTTTTTATTTAGCTGATTAATGTCAATTTACAATCCATTGATTGATCGTAGACTTCGGTAAACTGAGTAAGCATCTGAGTTGACATCTGGATCTATGGAATCATATTTGTAGCAAACAAACATCAGAGTTGCACCATTTTGTGAGAAGGGATTGTACATCATTACAGTATTTGCCTGGCATGTGGAAGCGGTGTGAGGGGAGGTGGAGCCCCACACATGGTGATCAGCACCAACTCCAGTTGATGACCAGGAACCCTCCCATTGGTATTCAAGATCAAGGCATGGCAGATGAAAAGAGGGTCAATTTTGGTGAGTGGAACACTCTGAGGGCCAAGCTGTCCAACCTTAACAGCTGGCACTAGAGGGGCCTGAGCTTCCATTCAGTGCTGTACGGGTCATACCTGTAGCACTGCTCACACGTATATATTTTCCAGAAAAAAGGAAAGCAGTCATAGGCCTTAGTTCTTATGACTCTTGTGGAAGACACAAGACCATTCCTGATGGGTCTTTAAGTCCTAGCTTGGATGACTATGCCCACTGTGCTTTATCCTTTGCAGCAAGCATCAACTGGTAGAAATGGCTCTGGACTCAGCAGCAATAGCCTGTCATTTTTAGTTGAGGGTCCTGCCCTATTTTTCTTATCTAAAAAAATTATATCCTGGGATGCAGGGGTGGTTATTTTTTATTCTTTCTTGTTTATATGCCTCATAGAAGGTTATGTACTCCTATTACTTGAAAATACACTGATCATCTTCCCTAAAGGCAATATTAGCAACAGCATATTAATGTTTGGATTGTAGGACAAGTTTTGATCTTCACTGTTTTATCAGAAATCACAATGCATGGACTAAAAGTTATATATATGTGTGTGTGTGAGTGTGTGCGCGCGTGTGTGTGTATATGTATATAATATGTATGTATAAATAGTATAAACATATAATTATATCTATATTGTATATGACAAATTATATATTATGATGACTATGTATGAAAAACTGTGTATGATACTCAGATAGTATGTATGTGTGTGTGTATATGTGTGTAGATTTCCTAGACGTTAGGGCTGGAAGAGACCTTGCAAGATCATTGGGTCCAGCCTCCTGCCTAAAGGGCAGAAAGTCAGCTGGGGTGAAATGATCCCACCAAGATAGGCATCCAAGTATTTTGTGAAAGTGTCCAGAGTAGGTGCTTGCACCACTTCTGGGGGGAGTTTATTCCAGGCTCTGGGGACACGGACAGTAAAGATGTTTTTTTCTTATGTCCAGTCTAAAATGGTCTTCCAGGAGTTTATGACTGTTAGACGCTTCCCTTGGGGTGCCCTGGTGAACAGACATTCTCCCAGTTCCTGATGTACACTGCTTACATACTTACAGGCAGCCACCAAATCACCCCTGAGCCTTCGCTTCTCCAGGTTGAAGAATATATATAACACATTACCTTTACCTTTCTAGAACGAGCAAGGTGGATATATATAAGTATACATACATACATACATACATATATATACATATATATATATATATATACACACATATATATAAACACATTACCTTTCTGGAAAGAGCAAGGTGGATACAGTATTTCTTTTAAAGAGTTCTAAAAGCTTCATACCTCTTAAGTTGTTCAGAAGCACTTATTCATTTCTGAAACTTCCTAAAAGAAAATACAGAACTGTGTTTTCATTTACAAATATATGAACAATAATGCAGGGTGGGAGGATGAGAAAGGGAGAATTGTATCCACCTAGCTGAAAACACCAGTTAGCACAAAAGATGATCAAACTAGTAGGTATAGTAGTAAAATAATACTGAGAGCTACTTAGAACCCCTGTAAGAATCCTGTAGTTTAAACTCTCAAAGTAGATGGAAATATACTGAAATTAATGAAGTTATACACACTTATACCTTGACCCTATTTCACCTTGTTCCTACACTAATTTAATACCTGCAGTTCTTCATTATACTAATGTACTACAATGCATTAGTAAAATTACACTTTATCTTTACCTACTATAGAATTATTAACACAGCTGTGCTAAAAATACTATAACAGGATGAAAACACACAGCAAATGCAAAGCCGGAAGCTGTCTGTGCATACTGGCTGACCCTTTCTCCTCATCAGACCTCTTGAGCAGCATGTGGGTGGTTAGAAAGAAATCTCTAAAGTCTTTTTAATTGTCTATTCATTCTGGAATGTTTATTTGACTATCTGTCCATATAAAAAAGTGGTCTCCATTAAAACTGCCCACTTAATTAACAGCTGCCTTCCATGTAAAAACATTTCCGGAGACTTAGTAAAGGCTTTAATTTTGATCCAGGGGAAGATGGAGCAGTTTGCTATGAGGGCTGCCAAAGAGAGGATAACAGAATCTTATCAAATTTGGAAGGTACTAGGACTTGAATCTCCATACTCCAAATTAGTTGTGCAGCTCTGATTGCAAATTAAATATAGCCTGGAAGAAAGAGCCTGCCTGTTTTCTTCCTTCCAGCTCCTAAGTGATTTTGTAAAATGACTCTTCTTGTGCCCTTTCTCATCAGTCCTCCAGAAAACGTAATTAAAATCCAGAGGTAAGCAGAATGTCTTGCCTAATAAGGGTATGCGTTGCTCAATTCAGAGTGATTTGTAGAACTCAGTCCTGCTAGAACATGACACTTCAGCCGGAGTTGAAAGCAGAACTTCTGGGCTAAGGATAAAAATTACACATAAAACAGTATAAGCGATCAGAAAGTGGTTCAAATATGCAGCTGAAGTTCAGTGTATATAAACCACTTTCAAAATGGCCAAGACCAGTTGAAGATAAACCTGGATGGACATAGTGTCAGATTTAACTGATTTAGGTTAAATCAGTTTCTGAACTTCTGTGCCAGATACCCTCCAGATTCAAGTTAACTCACAGTCCCCTACCCACTCTTCGTGGGCAGTTTCTACCCACTCTTTGTTGCTCAAGCAATGCAATGGAGATATCACTGACTGAAGACTTTGAATTCACCCTCTAGCATGTTTTTGGCCATTTCCAGTAGTAAGAGCAAGAGAAGTGGAACCCAAGCCCAGGACTGCTATTGAAGAAAGTAACCCTGCCCATTTGATCCCACTAAACCCAGCAAGCAGGCAGAGTAGACAGGTTATATCAGCTCCGAGCACATGCTCCAGCATTGTTTTCAGGCTCTCCATCTTGAGAGCAAGTCAGAGTTTCATTCCTCAGCAGCTACCCAGGGTTCAATAGGGGAGGTACAAGTATAAACATACCACTAGAGAGAGTTCCCACAGGAGGAGGCAGGTGCAGTAGAAGAGGCTATTTGCAGAACTACTGTCAGAGCAGGAGAAGCAGTGATGCCAGTCCTGCCAACCTCCCTTCCACAGAAGCAGCGCCAGCCCAGAATAGCAGGAGCCAAGAAGAGGCAGCAGCAATAGTGGAAGGAAGTGAAATCCTGAAATGGAATCTTGCATGTGGACAGAGCGAGATTAAGAGGCACCAGATTGGGCAGTGTCCTACCCTACTCTGGTTATTCTTCTGTTCTGTGCTGGAAATGGGATTACTGGAATTTTCCTCTCCCACCAAAAACCCAGAGCCGTGGCTGTACTTCGAGTAGGGCTGCTTGACTTCCAAGGTGAAGAGACGCAATGAAAGCGAAGATAAATGAGGAAAAGGGCATGGTCTCACCAGGGTTTTCTGGGAAAGGCAAAAGTCCTCCCTATGTTAGTATCACTTTCAGGTGTGTGGCTGAAATTGTCACTGCCACAAAGGAGTGTTGTCATGTTCCATCCACTTCCGCTAAGACTGCTTTCTCCCTTTTCCATTGCCTTGGAAAGGGGAGAAAGCAGTCACAGTTCAGTCCAGTTTTAAACTGCAAACTTGCCTGGGTAAGAGAGAGAAACACTACACCATACAACAATGACTATTCACACAGATTCCTGTAGGTTCAATGGCTTAGCAACTCTGTTGCTGGGCTTATGTCAAGCCACAGCCCTTTGAGAGGTTGCTGCAGCCAACTGAGTTGATGTCAAAGAAAGTCGATGTGACCCTTCTGACACAACAGACATTCAATGTTGGATCAGGAAGGTGGTGGACTGAGCTCCACTTTGGAGGTGATCCAGGAAGAGAGGCTGCATGTCTGCAGCGCCTGTCACCTAGCCCTGCCCCACACTCCAAGCTCCCATGCTGTCTTAGGATTGGAGGGAAGGAAGGCAGGGGAGGGAGGTCCATTTTGGGGTTCTTCCAGCCTACTCTGGAGTGAGTGGATTGAAGCCTCCCACCTCAGAGGAGCTCCAATCCACCTGCCTGACCCTCCAATGCTGGATGGACAACCCCCAGACCAAACTCACTCCCCTTTCTTCTCCCCCTCCCATTTTGAAGACAATGCCAAGAGCAGGGCTGGGCTGCATCAGCCCATTCTTGCTCCTAACCTGCGCTGATGGACATTAATGAAGGTGCTCCACTTTGGACTGCCTTCATATGAACCATCATGTAACCCTCAGCGCACAGCTGTAGAGTGCTTTCAGTAGCTGATCACACAACAAACTGTTACAGCTTTCAGTGCCCCATGGGTTAGGTGGCAGCCTCACACTTGGTTTCTTAGTCTGGCCAGCACGGGTGCCCATTTCAGCCTACTACCCTATAGCTGATCATCCAGGGTAGTCAAAGCTGGACTGAAGCCTTCAGTAGAGCCTCCCCCTCCCCCAACTCTCTGCTGCTGAAGTGGTCAGCTGGAGCCAGCTGACCCTCCACTTCCACCTATAAACGCCTAACCTGGAACAAGAAGTGTCTGGACAACAGGATTCTAACTGACACATTACTGCGTCACTGCTCCTTCTTGTTTGATTTACTGGTATCTTGATACAGCTTGCCCCCAGACTTCATTCTCTGTTTGATCTCCTGGCTTCTTAAGTTAACCCATCCCCAGACCCCACTCTTGGATTGACTGACCCAGTTCAACCTCAGGTTCTGGTTATCCATCCCAGCCCTAGTCAGCATCCCAATCCCAGATTCGCTCCAGACCATTCTTAGCTCCAGCTTGCCTTTGACATGAGTGAGTGTGAAATAATGTTAAAATACCATTCCTTCTATAACAGACGGATACAAGGACTCGGGCTCCAATAGTGTGTTAGTCTGCTCCGTTCCACCTCAAAGTATCCCAACATCCAGGAGATTTAGCCCCTGGATATTGCCTCCATATTGGTATCCTTGTGAGGAGGCTACATCTCTGTAGTACAAGGCAGTGATAGTACAAAGCTAGATATGTGCATGCTGGCCCCAGCACTGGACACAGTATAGCTATATTAGCATAGCACTTTTCCCATGCTAATTAGCCTCGCTTCACAGAAAAGCTAGCTAACACAAATGCAGTGTTGCCCTGGCACAGCTGTAGGGCTTTGAGTCTGAGAACTAGTTTGGGGTATCTGTGCTTTGTGTCATATAGACCTATCTTAAATGGTTCCTATTACCAGAATGCTTCACCCATGCTGCACTATGACTGGTGGCAGAGAGAAGTGGCAGTGAGGAGCAGCTGGGTCCTACCTTCCACTCACCTTTGACCCAAGATAGATCATCCCAGCCTGCTACAAGAGAGCATCACTGACCCTGATGTAGGAAATCTGTGGTACAGCGAAGAACTGAGAGTGGATCTCT
>NW_017728906.1:44095765-44125478 GCF_001723895.1 Crocodylus porosus
TCCATCCACTTCCGCTAAGACTGCTTTCTCCCTTTTCCATTGCCTTGGAAAGGGGAGAAAGCAGTCACAGTTCAGTCCAGTTTTAAACTGCAAACTTGCCTGGGTAAGAGAGAGAAACACTACACCATACAACAATGACTATTCACACAGATTCCTGTAGGTTCAATGGCTTAGCAACTCTGTTGCTGGGCTTATGTCAAGCCACAGCCCTTTGAGAGGTTGCTGCAGCCAACTGAGTTGATGTCAAAGAAAGTCGATGTGACCCTTCTGACACAACAGACATTCAATGTTGGATCAGGAAGGTGGTGGACTGAGCTCCACTTTGGAGGTGATCCAGGAAGAGAGGCTGCATGTCTGCAGCGCCTGTCACCTAGCCCTGCCCCACACTCCAAGCTCCCATGCTGTCTTAGGATTGGAGGGAAGGAAGGCAGGGGAGGGAGGTCCATTTTGGGGTTCTTCCAGCCTACTCTGGAGTGAGTGGATTGAAGCCTCCCACCTCAGAGGAGCTCCAATCCACCTGCCTGACCCTCCAATGCTGGATGGACAACCCCCAGACCAAACTCACTCCCCTTTCTTCTCCCCCTCCCATTTTGAAGACAATGCCAAGAGCAGGGCTGGGCTGCATCAGCCCATTCTTGCTCCTAACCTGCGCTGATGGACATTAATGAAGGTGCTCCACTTTGGACTGCCTTCATATGAACCATCATGTAACCCTCAGCGCACAGCTGTAGAGTGCTTTCAGTAGCTGATCACACAACAAACTGTTACAGCTTTCAGTGCCCCATGGGTTAGGTGGCAGCCTCACACTTGGTTTCTTAGTCTGGCCAGCACGGGTGCCCATTTCAGCCTACTACCCTATAGCTGATCATCCAGGGTAGTCAAAGCTGGACTGAAGCCTTCAGTAGAGCCTCCCCCTCCCCCAACTCTCTGCTGCTGAAGTGGTCAGCTGGAGCCAGCTGACCCTCCACTTCCACCTATAAACGCCTAACCTGGAACAAGAAGTGTCTGGACAACAGGATTCTAACTGACACATTACTGCGTCACTGCTCCTTCTTGTTTGATTTACTGGTATCTTGATACAGCTTGCCCCCAGACTTCATTCTCTGTTTGATCTCCTGGCTTCTTAAGTTAACCCATCCCCAGACCCCACTCTTGGATTGACTGACCCAGTTCAACCTCAGGTTCTGGTTATCCATCCCAGCCCTAGTCAGCATCCCAATCCCAGATTCGCTCCAGACCATTCTTAGCTCCAGCTTGCCTTTGACATGAGTGAGTGTGAAATAATGTTAAAATACCATTCCTTCTATAACAGACGGATACAAGGACTCGGGCTCCAATAGTGTGTTAGTCTGCTCCGTTCCACCTCAAAGTATCCCAACATCCAGGAGATTTAGCCCCTGGATCTTGCCTCCATATTGGTATCCTTGTGAGGAGGCTACATCTCTGTAGTACAAGGCAGTGATAGTACAAAGCTAGATATGTGCATGCTGGCCCCAGCACTGGACACAGTATAGCTATATTAGCATAGCACTTTTCCCATGCTAATTAGCCTCGCTTCACAGAAAAGCTAGCTAACACAAATGCAGTGTTGCCCTGGCACAGCTGTAGGGCTTTGAGTCTGAGAACTAGTTTGGGGTATCTGTGCTTTGTGTCATATAGACCTATCTTAAATGGTTCCTATTACCAGAATGCTTCACCCATGCTGCACTATGACTGGTGGCAGAGAGAAGTGGCAGTGAGGAGCAGCTGGGTCCTACCTTCCACTCACCTTTGACCCAAGATAGATCATCCCAGCCTGCTACAAGAGAGCATCACTGACCCTGATGTAGGAAATCTGTGGTACAGCGAAGAACTGAGAGTGGATCTCTTATATTCTGGGTTAGTGCCCGAACTGTCAGACTCTTTTTTCCCCATATGAGACTCTTCCCTCATTCCATCTGCACAGAGAGCATTGCCAGGCCTATCCTGTACAGTTCCCTGGGACCTTTGGCTTCTCGTGCAAATTCAAAGCAGCCTTCAGTGAGTGGAGCACTGCAGGGCACTCCAGGGAAAATCTAACTTTTCAAAAAGCACTGCTTCACAAACTGAACCTAACTCAGTACCAGAGCACAGGGCTGATTACAGACAGTCATAAAGCCCAAGGCTGAATCGATTCAATCTTCACAGGTTGGCCTAAGCTGAGTAGATTGAACCGACAAACAAGTGAACAGACATTCAATTTTGATTCTGGGAATGCAGCCACATGCCTGCAGTAGCCCAGGCCAGAAGCCAGGGGGTCCTAGAGCACACCTCCCTACTCAGCTGGATCATATAGCTTGGGCTATGGCTAGCCCACCTACCCTGCAAGAGGAGGATTTGTGGGGGCTTATTTGGAACCTTTGGATATAAGGGGAGAGTGAAGGCTGGTTGAGGGTATAAATCATGTGGGATGGTACTGAGAGATGAGGGATTACGGGGCAGAGAGAAACAGGCTGGTTTCAGGCAGTGTATGTTATATGAAATAGGTTCTTTGTAGAGAAAGAGTGTTATTGGTTTGGGTTCTTATCCAGACTCCACTGAAATGCTATTTCACTCTTAATGTTTATTTTCCAACCAAATTTTTTTGTTTACTGATAGTAGTATAAATTGCTGCTGCAATTTTGAGAGAGTCTCACTGAGCATTAAGGAGCCAGATTATCTGATGGTGTAACTCCATTGCACCCGGTACATTACAGAGACAGAGCATTTGCCTTCCAGCTGTCTATTAAATACTTAACACATTGTGGCACACAATTTGTTTGTTCATTATATCCTAATCAAAGCATACAGCCTTACAACTGTCCTTGCCCCGGCCTGCAGGGCAAGGTGGAGAAAGGTTAAGTGGGATGTCATTGGCCATCTGTAATTTATCGAAACATTAAGCCCAGTGTTCATGAACTAGTCTATTTTGTGCTGCCCGTAATCCAAATTCCTGCACATGCACCTGTGACCGCAGGCCAGATGTAGGATTTTCAAAAGGGAGGTGCAGATGGTGTAGTGCATCATCACATATAATAAAACACACACTTTTCTCCATTTAAAGGGAAATTAGAAGGTTCACTAATATGCTAGGTGGCTAACACTATATTATATTTTGATTATTTTTATATATTATTATTCAGTTTTTGCTTTATCTTAAACATAACTATTTGAATGTGCACTAATTTGCTGGACTATATATTAAATTAAAAAACATAACAAACTAGACAAAAACAGTCAAAATAGTCAAAAGATATTATGTCATTAGTGCTATACCCATTATACTTAAATGTATGTCTCTTCAGATTCATAAAACAAAATTGAGACTTCTTGGGCATCTTGATAGTGCCTCCAATACTTCACTGTCAGTCATTTCTACACCTGAGTTAATATTACCCCACCTGAATTAAGGTTTTTAGCTAGAGATAAAAACAGACTGCAAGGCTATGAAAAAGGAGAGACATTACCAAGAACAGATAGCAAAATTCTGGCAGAAAGAATAGTTTGAATAGTAGAACATTAAGATCATTGAAAGAGGATAGAAGCCTGGTAATACCTGTGGAGTGGAGAGAGATTAGCAGGAATCAGGAAGATGATAATGAGCCATGAAGTCACCTCTCTCAGCACTGCCTGAGTAGAAATGTCACTGCCCCTCCCAGGCAGTTGGTTTTAATGTTTGGATGGAGCAGGAACCAAAGGGGGATACAACTGCACCTCTGCATCTTCCTGCCCCTGTCTGCAACTTATCAACAGTAGGTCAGTTTTCTCACAAAGAAAAGACTGGCAACTATCATACTTCCACAACACAAATGACACTAATGACAACTAGGGCTGTGCAAAGCTTCAGTCACTGATTTGATTTGGCGGAGATTGAACCCGATTTGGCGACCGAATCACTGAATCCAAATTGGATCAGGAGACTCTTTAATCTCTCCGAATCGATTTGAAAAGGCTAGGAGAGATTCAATGATTCAGACACAGACACAGCTTTATATGTTTTTTCTTCATACCTAAAGGTACCAGGTGGCTTCTGAACGTTGTGATGGTGGGGTGGATGGAGCATCCCACAGGAGCATGGGGGGAATCCCCAGCACACTTGGTGGTGGACCCGGAAGTGGACCAGAAGCACTTCCAGTCCACTTCCAGGTCCGCTGCGGAATTTGTGGGGAACCGCCCCACCCCTACACCCCTGGCTTGGCAACTGGTACCTCCTGGGTCTGGGGGGGCACCTGGGATCCCCCTGCGGCTGATCACCAAGCCAGAGGGACATGGGGGGTGCTTCTGGTCCACTTCTGGATTCACCGCCGAGCACACGGGGGGCCCGCCTGCGCTCCTGTGGGATGCTCCATCTGCCCCAGCATTGCAGCATACACAAGCTGCACCTGGTACCTCACTACGCAGAAAAAAAATTTAAAGCTGTGTCTATGCCTGAATCACTGATTCTCTGAATCAGCATCGAATCTTAAGATTTGGATTTGGCCAAATTGAATCGGGGACAGTGATCCAACTCAACAAATTGAATCACTGTTTCCAATTTGGGCCGAATCCAAATCCGAATCAAATACTGCCCATTTTGCACACCCCAATGAAAACAGACAAAGGGTGCAAGTAGATTCTTTTTGCTCCTAATATCTTTCTATTTTGTTCACTCAAGCTTGGGGAAAAATCCAGGAGGATGGCTACTGTTAAGTAAGAGGTATGACTCAAAAGTCAAGATAATATGCAAATCAAAGATCAAAAGCTGTGCCCATGATCTTGAAAGAATCAGTATTCTACTGCAATGAAATGGGTGCTGTGTAGAGTCCATTAACCCTTTTATAAGCTTACGCCGTTGGGCTGGTTGGTGCTAGCTTCCATTTTTCTTGTAGGTACAATTCAAGGTCTTGATTTTTCACTATAAGACCTTACATGGTTTAAGACTTGACTGTCTTACTGCTCATGTCTCCCCCTACTATGACAGCAGACAGGCTGCTTCTGCTGACCATTCCTAGGTATCTGAGGGACCAGAGACAGTGTTAAATATAAAACAATGTTTATAGACAGTGCTATGCCATCATGCTCTTTTCTTTGCAGTGAGACTTAGTGATGTGCTGGATCTTATTAACAGTAGATAAAAGATGTGAAGGAAAGAGATGGAAACAGACTTCCCCTGCAATAGACCTGAGTCCACAGCTTCATGGAGGCAGCATGACAAAGCATGTGATCCTGAATCAGGTCCTCACCTGGCCTAAAAAGATGAGGTTTAATTGAATTCTATCTACCTATGTTAAAGTGCACCAGCTGAAGTTATAACCTAGATAAATTCTGATCTGAGAGAGAATAAAATTTAAAGTGAGCAACAGTGGAAATGATAAGCACATGCCATATTCATTTTGCCTGTCCCTTTTTATATATTCCACAGCCTATCAAGCTATTGTCAATACTTTCTTTTTTTTCATAATTTGTAGTAACCTTTCTCTTACTTTTCTCTTAACTAATTTCCATTCTCCAACCATCAAATATGTGGTTAAAATTTACTTCCCCCTAAAGCCACATTAACAAAAGCTCCATACCCTGTCTATTAATATGACACACCTCAGCCAGACTGACCTTGCATGTTAGAAAAGTTGGTGGGGAGTGCACTCATTCTGTTTTCCCCACAGAAAGAAGCATCACAGAGAAAGGATCCAAAAGGGCAGCCAAAGAGGACTGCTGTCTGGAGGATGCTGAACTCTTCCCCCCACACACACATGCCTTCTTGCCACTCTCGGAAGTTGCAAAGGTACCTGTCTTGTGTCTGTTCCCAGAGGCAGGATTGGCTGCTAGGGTCCTATTTCAGGGTAGGTGAGGATAGGGAAGTTCCCCCTCTTCCGCATGCTAATGCAATAATAAACATTAATTATTCTAAATGAAAAGCTAACATCAAGGCCTTTTGGCTTTGTGGGATTTCTCACTGGAAGTTGCAACCTTTCTAATTTAGACAAGAAGCAGCAGCAAATGGGAGTTTCACTCCTGGCTCTCGTTTTCCCGAATTACAGAGAACACAGACAGTATGGGTTATGAATGATGAAAACGTAATTGCTTTAATGACATCTTCAACATAAAGTTTGCCATCCAAGGTATTTAAATGAACAGCAATGCTCGCTTTTCATTAATATGAGCTCTATTGATGGAACTTGTAAAATATGTTTTATTCTCCATTCTGGCCTTGCATGTTAGAATATAATTCTGTAACCTGTCTTATTTATCAAATTCCTGGGAGAGCAGGGAAAAAAATCAATAAAAATATATCCCTAAATAAATCAAATGTGACACTGCATTACAATATAAACATAACATTACTTTGATACAGTGGCTGGAGAAATTTCTCTTTGAAATGTGGTAATGACTGCTCACTTCATTTATTGTAATAAAATGTTTTGGGCACATTTATTGTACCATTCTCGGTGATACAACTTCTATTTCATTGCTCTGTCAGTGACCTAACAAGACCTTAGTGATACTTTTAGTATTACTACCTATGTTTGGTGACTCACATGAGCATTGTTCTGTTGGTGAGTTCTTCCACTGTCAAATCTAAAAATAGTCATCTAAAAAGAAAGAGATTCAGCTTATTAGACAGGATACCTTATACGCAACGATAGGAGTTTTTGTTGTTTTTAATTTCCTAAGCTAATTTTTTAGAAACAGCCTCCAATTTGCAAATCAGTGTGGGCACATTCAAATTTATTTTCTGTCTGACTACCTGCAAACCACATGCAAGTGTCATCATTAGTAACTGCAACCTAAAAAGCCAAACAAAGGCACCTGTCTTGAGTGAGTCCTGCTTGAGGAAAGATCTGTATTTCCTGCTTGAGGAAAGATCTGTGTTTTTATTTGCTAGTGGCAAAAAAAAGTTAATTTAAAGAACCAGGTTCTGGTACTATATTGTATAGCAGGGGTGCTTAAACACCAGCCTGTGGGACAGATCTGACATCTGAGGACATATCATGGGGCCCACGGGTCTGAAAATTTGGGAGCAATGGCAGAGTTAGTGGCAGCTTCCCTGCTGCCAAATTTCTAAATCTGTGAGGATCTCTGTAGGCTGCATGTTATGGCCCTGTGTGGTAGAATGCACCAGTGTGCAGTGGGGCTAGTGTGTGGCCAGATCTAGCATGCAGGGCTGGGCCATGTTTGGTGTTGGAATTGTACACATGGCCAGACCAGCATGCTGAATTGCACCCATGGACCAACTCTGTGCACTGGACCTGGCCTGTGGACTGGATCCACACCATTCATCCAGCTCATAAGGCCAGAAGGCTGAGTACTACTGCTGTATGGTTATGAAAACAAGTATAGCAATGCCCTCAAAGCAGAATTACTAAGCACTCGTATTCTGGCTGGAGCAATCCTTGCAAACTGTCTTGTACAGAATATTCCCACTAGGGTTGCTAGTCATGCAGGTAGGAATGAACACTTGCCATTGTATAGTTCAATGAGATACACAGATATGTGTCGTAACCCTCTGGGGGTGGGTACACAAGTGCTCCGTACACGTTTTACAGGGCTGTAATTTAGAGCACTTTTTATAGCACTATAAAGTTACAATGCTTTTAAACATGACAGAAGTTCAATGTTTGGTGGGGAGGTGGGAGAGAGCTCTGAGCCTCCTTGCACTTTCCAAGCTAGGCGGCAGGGGGCCCTCTGCAGCCTCCTAGGACTTCTCCATCGGTTAGAAATTTGACCAGTATACAGAAGTCATTTAAAGCACTGTAAGTTGCTAAGTGCTGTAAAATACAATGCTTCAAATTTAATACCTCATTTAACGAGGGTTAATTTAAAGTGCTGTGGCCATTTTTAAAGTGCTATAAAGCTGTGTACTTCTGTTAAATCACGACAATAAAGCACTTTAAATGGCAAAAAAGCAACTTCTGTACTCACCCCTATTTCTAGACTCTACTTCAAAATCCCATTCTAGATCATCTGTCAGAGTCCAGGTTTTGAGTGGAGAGGCAGAACTGAAACAGAAAACTTCCCCTTCCAGCTCACTTTCTGCCTGCATCTCAATTCAAAGTAAGGGAAAACCTCACTTCCCAGGTGTGCTCAGCACACTGCGATTCGAGCTACCCAGTCATCCAAGCTTCTTATGCAAGTGTGTGAACCACTAGCTGTTTATTCAAGGCAACAAGGGGTACTCATACATGTGACACCCAGACGATGTACATGTGATGAAAATGTTCCTTTGTGTGGCTTAATGGTGTCACATTTTACATGTACCCTAGTTTTTGAGTTTGCATCGTCACAAACTAAACCAAATCCTGATTCAGTTTAGCTTGCAACAATGCAACTTGGAACAGTGCAGCCATTAATCTGCCACGTGTGCCTGGCAAGTCACTGAATGATGTGTAGCGAGCCCTTTCGTCCATTGGGTGTTGCTACAATTTTTGTGTTGTGAGCCCCTTTGTCCACAAAGTGTCACTACAATTTGCAGGTATTTGTATATAATGAATGTTTTAGGACACTGGGTATAATCCAACGTGGATCAATCTTCAACTGATCTCTTATTATTTTATTAAATAAATAATTCAAAGACACTGATCTGTCATTTTCATCTTCTATTTTGCTTGATGTGGTGGGTGTCCAAAGAGCCCCAGGATGGGTTGGGGGGTTACAGATCTGGGTGATCCTGGGCTGTTTTGGAGATCAATCAGTATGTGTTGTATGTGCTCCCTTCTCCATTATAGGGAATAACGTGGTGCATGGTGTACCCTGATCCCCTCAGTGTTATTATAGAAATACTGCACAGTGGAGCATGCTATTGAGTCTGGACACCTAATTTGGGGTTAATGCTGTGAGTGGTGTCACAAAACCACTCACTGGAATAAAAATGACCTGTGCTGGTGAAAGGTGTATTTTCTTTTCCTAGTTGGGGATTCGGGGTTACTGAACAGAATTAATAATGGATTGTCTGCTTTATGTGGGCTGCTGAGTGTGGTTTTGTTTGCCGTTAAAAGCACCCACTCTCAGGATGGTGGATACTAACCTGCAGGCATAATAACATAGTTTTTTGGGGTGTGCTACCACCCACCCCTGAAGCTGACCTACAGTTCCAGGAGGGCGGGCACTTTTCCTGGTTCAGCCGGTGGTATCTTATGGGAACAGCCGTGATGAACCCCTGTGACCCTGCATCCTGGGAAATTTTGTAGCCTCTAAGGGGAGGCTATAAAAGGGAGTCTGGGAGCATGGGGGTAACCCCCGCCCCCATCTTCTTTCTGCCACTCATCTTTTGTGTGATGAGTCAAGCAGTGATCCATCCATAGTGCATGCTGCAGAACAGGGACACCCCTGCTCTTCTGGAACGTGAGGTGCAGCACAGGAAGAAATTGATTTTGGACAGGGAGAAGACTTTGAAAGGGGCATTTTAGAACTTTACTTTTATTGACTGCATTGTAGTTGTAGAGTAGGGGAGGGGGCATTCAACAGTGTTTCCATGTTCTTTGGTTGTATTGTTTTATATTTGAATTAAAGTTGTGTTTTTGTAAGTTTCTGCTTTTTCAGTCAAAGTATGCTTAGCAGTGCTTTAGCAATCTGTGGGGCGTCGGTCTTGCGGTTGGCAGCTGCTATTGGTGGTGGCTGGCTCCTCTGTGGGGGTGCTGGTGTGGTTTTGGTTTGGGGGAAGATTTCAGCTAGGAGGAGTGAATGGCTGCCCTTGGGATTCAGTGTTCATTCATTCAGTCTTGTGCTCAGTGCCTACCTTTTTTCTATTGACCGCTTCTGCTGGGAATGGTGTCTTGACACATGGGTTGGTCACTAGGCAGCCTGCTACTGTGCCATAACATATACGCGGCTAAAGGACTGTGGAAGCGAGATGCCCCCACAGGCTCCCAAAGGGGAGGGGACAGTCCCCGCGGGCCCCAAGCCACACAAGTAGCCCCCCCCCACCAGGGAAACCTACCCCTGGGGGCTCAGCTGGAGCTGGAGGAGGAGCTGTGGCTGCAGCTGCACAAGCCAGCATTATGCCGGCTGTTTAATCAGCTGTTCCCTGGGTGGGGAACAGTGGAGCCAATCATGGGGGCTGGAGCAGCTGCTGCAGGAAGATTTAAGAACCACACCAGAACCCAGCTGGGGAATGCAGAGGGAGCACGCCGGCATGGAGCACGCCCAGCGTGGTGAGGTTCCGGTGGCAGGTAGGAGCACTGCAGACGGCTCAGTGCCAGCTTCCAAAGCCAGGGGAAGCTGAGTCCCTGTAGAAGGCTGGGAGGGAGGAGGTAGTTCCACCACCTCTCCACTACCCCGCAGCGGTCTACTTGATAAAGACCTTTGGAAGGCGTCCTGCCCAGAGGTGGCAAGGAGGACGCCAGCTGATGGAAGCCTAGCCTGTCAGCATCCAAGGCAAAGACACTAGCTGTTGTGACAACTGGGCTAGCCCACCAGAACCCTTGCTGATGCCAGTCCCCCTCATGAAAGGGGTTGATGGGGCATGGCTGATCTATGCAGGCGGCACCTGTTTTGTTGGCAAGTGGACGGGGTATAAGGGAGGCAGAACATCTCGTCAAGACTGTGAGTACTACCATCCCTGGGGTCCCCCAGGAAGAAGATCTCCACTGAAACCCTCCCTTTCATTCGGTAACACCAAGTCGTGGCAGGTGAGTTGAGGGGAGGGGCCCCGCATTAGACGGATAGTGCAGCTCCTAATGTAAACCCCACCTTTGGTGCTGCTACAAGGACCTAGCAAGGTTAAAACATGTCCAGAACAAGCAAGCCTATAAGATGCAAAAAGTTGCCATGGGTAAAGACAGAGCCCCCCTCCCTGGCTTGACCCTGCCTGGTGCCAAAATGTCCCAAGTGAAACCCACTCACTGGTACCAAAAATTGCAACAGTTGCAGAGCATGTCTGTTGTCCAAACTTTGCCCAGACACAACAGGGTGGGAAGGGGTGAACTTCCCTTGGTCAGGTCACCTCAAGACCTATAAGTTGAGTGCATGACTCCCCAGGCTACCCCTGATTGATCCTAGATGTCTGACATTCAGGAGAGAACAGAACAGACTGGACCACATAGGTCTAGGTCCAATTGGACCTTTGCTGAAACAAAGAGCCTGGTGCAGGTGTTGTGGGACCCTAAGGTCGTGCACCAGTTCATTTGCAGCCCATGTACCAACTAGCACAGCTACATATATGTTGAAAGGAGAATGGGTAAGCAGGGGCACAACAGGATAGCACTCCAGTGCCAGGTCCAGGCAAAGATGCTGTGGGCTGCCTTCTGCAGGGAAGTCACCAGAGCACAATGGCAGAGCACCCAACTATCTGACATGGCCCGTTATAGATACCTCCAGTCACTAATGGAGGTACTTGAGTGCCATGAACCCATGGGGACAGAGGTCTCTGGGGCATCCTTGCCTGCAGGCTCATCGCCAACCACCACTGACTCACGGGGACTCCAGTGGAGAAGATAGCAGAATGATCCCGGTCATGTCATGTGCCAGTTCTTCTGAAGAGGATAGACGGAGGAGTTCAACTTTCACATCTGGTATGTGAAGCTCTGGGGACCCTTTAAGTCATCTGTCATCTGAACTGACAGCTGTGATTAGGCTGCAGTATGAGGTGAAGGAGGAGAGGGGGACAATGTAGGACAGTGCATTAAAGACACTGGGAGTTAGTGGACAGTGCACTGAGCTATAGGGCAATCCCAGCAGGGAGGCGCATTGGTAGCCACAGTGGGTGGGCACTTGTTTGCAGGTAGTCAGGGCCCACTACCACCCACGGACAGGCACCCTTTCTCAGTCATTTTGAGCCAACTACTACTTTTCCACTTGCAAGATTTGCTGAGCATGTCTTTTTAGAGCACTGATCATCCTTAATTCGCTCTATGTCTTGCATTTCTTGATTTTCAGCTCTGCATGCAATGCTGCCACCAAGAACATGCAGGCTACTGAGGCAGGCTGCTACCAATGCACAAACCAATAGGATCATTAATGCCCTTAGGGACTGCAAGCATTGGCTGGACAAGATGGTCAGACAGCTCCATCTGGCTATGGGCAGATTCATGGCCATCCAGCACAAAAGGAAGCACAATTAGTCCAGGAGGCATTTCTAGACCCAGAAGGACTGGCAAGTAATGACCACTATCCTGGCAACAATTCTGTCCCTGCTGGTCATTGGCTCTACTCCTGCCCTTGTTAGGGAGTGGCTGAGGCCAGTATGGATCTGTGCTTTGCCATCCACAGGTTTCTGGGCAAGCTCTGAAAGTATGCCTTAGAGCCAAGTTCTTTTACTTAAAAATGATAATTGCTTAAATTGATTTTTTTCCCTCAGCTCATGCACCATTACAGTAGTAAAAAGAAATCACTGTTAAATAGTAATTATGTGTTGTTACCTTATATAAGTTCTTCTGTGGTTTGTTTAATCTTGTTTAATTTTCAGTTTGTAAATAAAGGTTTCTATTTGCTTTGTTGGATTCTACACTTCATGTTCCCTCTGTTTAAGCGAGGAAGTGTAGATGGTGGGGTGTTTGCTAGCTTGTGGGAGGGTGGGGGGAGTTGGTTTTCTGGCTTGTATTGGCAATCAGAATTTTGTCAGGCCTGCCTGATTGGTTTTGAAGTTGTTTTGATCTTAAACACTGTCAATCATTTGGTTCGACTTCTGACCCCTAATAAGCTTGATGCACTCAGAGGACCCACCCAATTAATGCTCTGAGCTTGATGAGATCAGAGCACCCCACCAAATAGCACTCCCCGCAGTAACAAAATTCTGGGCCAGCCCACCACCATCTAGTTTTGGTTTGGCCACTGTGTCTTTCTCTGATCATAATAATAAAAGCCCTGGCCTTGAAAGCCCCTGCCTCCCCAAGCTTCCCCCTTAGTTGGGGTGACCGGGGAGCTATGGAAAGCTGCATGAGCATAGAGGAGGTTTTATGGGCACAGTGCAGCAGCCCCAATTACTATTCACCACTGTACCCCGTGGTACCCACGTTCTGGGCAAGCACACCCCCTCCCCCCCCACCCTTCAGTGCAGAGGCAGGCATGTCTTCTTTCATTAGTGCAATGTCTGAAACAAGCCTGCTTTTCTTTGGTTTGGCTTACCTCTCCCCCTATAACCCACACCTCTACAGCCCTTTCCATGTCAGCAGACAGACATGGATGAAAACTCATTCTAATTTCACCAAAGCATTTATTTTACTGTCATTAACCAAAGCAGAATCAAAATAACACAGGATCACAGTGCTCATTCCCCAATTTGCTACTGAAGCAGCAGCATGGCACTAAGAACTAAAAACCTATAGCCCATCATAGGCTCTTCTTCTTCCCCACCCTTACCCACTCTGTCTCACCCTCCCCTTCATCCCTACAGCATTGTGATGCTCTCCTTGTCCTGCTAGAGTAGGGGCTCTCCTCACTTGGAGGCACAGTGACTGTCACTGAGGTTGTCACTATGTGGGGGCTGATCAAAGACAGGAGTCTCTATGATGGTCAGCTCATGGAAAGGGGGCACACACAGTGGATGTTGCATGGGTGGTCAGGCATGGGCGGGGGGCAGATCATGAATGGGATCCGGGGCCATGCATCTAAGCAGCTCCTATCTAAACTTGCCCTCCATTTGCCAGCTCTAGGCAATATTCTGACAGTTATCTTTCTTGCTAGGCACAGGGGGCTGGACCTGATGATCTTCCAAGGTCCCTTCCAGCCTTACAATCTATGAATCTATGAATGTACTTTTGCACTGCTGCCTCTTGCTCTTTTACCTTTCTATACACCTCCTGGAGTTTGTCCCACCATTCATCTGTGGACTGTACTCGTGACTGAGAGGCCACCACCAAAACCTCCATCATGCTTTATCTTGACTGGCACTGCCTGCGGTGGTGTTTATGCATTCACTCAGCTCCGGTCCATGGTGGTGTCAGCACTTTGGGCGCACATCCCAAAATTCCAGCGGATGCTGTAGCTGGTAATAAGAATGGCAAAAAGAAAAAGGTGTTCATGACCAAAGATCTTGTCCTCACTCCCTGTAGCCAGTGGGCTATTGGCGATCGCCAAGCAGCATCCCTGCTACTTGGCGAATTAACACAGCCACCTGCAAAGAATCATTATGCAGGATCCTAGATGTTTCCCCAGTCCACTGTGGAGTTTATTGTACATCTCAGGACTAAATATGTTCTCTCCTCAACTTTTGCTCTATCGATTTCCTCATTCCAAGGCTACTGTTCTCAATGTATTTCCTTTTCACCCTCTCTCCAGTTTCAGCATTCTGCCTAGAATATTCTGTTCGGTTCAGTCAGTCTTTACTCTGGATATCTGAAAAGAAATTCCTACCCATCTCCCTTTCATTTAAAATAATAGAAGTTTCAGAAAGTGCTGAAGAGCTACTTGTCTACACAGGAGCAGCACAAGGAGTTTTGTCACTCTAGGCAAAGGAAAGTTTGCCACTCTCCTTTGTAATGTAGCTGGGTCTTGGTGAGGATGGGCATCAGACAGAGCCCTGGAGCAGCAGCTTGGCAATGCTAGAGCTGCCCTGCTCACTTCTGCACTTGCCTTGACTCCCAAGGCAGCCCCTAGCGACTACATGCAAGGTATGTGAGGACATTTTTGCTGTCCTCTTCAAGTTGCTACCCTCCACAGCTGCCTGTGCTGCCTGGCTGGTTACATTGGCTCTATGTCCACATAAACTGGGCTATGAGCCCGGCTTATGTTTTGGAACTCTAAAAATAGCATGTATCTACTGATTTCTAGCTATAAGGAATTTGAGAGCAAATCCTCAACTGGCATAACATGTCATAGATACACCCTGTATTCCATCTGGTCATGTGTTCCATCTGTGGATATCTCTCCCTGTCATTCTGTTTCTCTCCAGTGTTACACCTAACTAAAATTCACTCAAGTGGCCCAATTCACGAAGTTGAGAACTACTCAAGTTCTCCTTCTCTTGTTACACATTTATGGGTGATTTCAAGCACGAGTTATTTTTAATGATGTAAATTAGTGACATGCTGTCAATTCTTTGACAAGCAGTTCCCACAAAACAGTTCCCTTTAATCCCTGATAGACCCTTCTAAGCATCACGAAGGGATGCATTTTCACAGAAGGAGAATTCAGAGATTATGAAGTCAGAAGGATCAGAGCTTGTTTGGTGTGGTCTTTTATATTATATAGGAAACCACACTCGTCTAAATTAATTCTTATTTGAGCTAGAGCATTTTTTTAGAAAAGCTTCCAATCTTGATTCAAAATTTGCTATTGCTTGATAATCAGCCATACCCCTTACTAAGTTGCACCCCTAGTTGACTCACGGTTTAGTTTCAACTTCTGTCCAGTTAGAATGCATTATATCTTTTTCTGCTAGACTGAAATAGCCTCTGTTATCAGATTTATATGACCAATGTAGTTATTACAGACTGTGAGCAAGTGACCCCTCTTTGACCAAATAATCAGACTGACCTCCCAGTCACTTGCTGAGGCACATTTTCCAGTCTTTTAATTATTCTTATGGCCATTCTCTAGCTCTTCAATTTATCAACATTCTCTGATTTGTGAACACCAGAATGGGACATACATTTCAGTCGTAGTCTCACCAGTGTCAAGTAAAGAAGTCACTTTTTTTAGTGCTGCTCAGTATGGCCCTGCTTATTCATCCAATGATCATATTAGCTCTTTGAAGCCCATGCATTGCACTGGGAGCTCTTGGCTAGCTAATTATCACCATAACCCTCAGATCCTTTACAGATTCACTGTTGCCCAGGATAGAGTTCCCCATATTGTCAATATGACCATATTCCATGGCCCATTATCTGGCCATATTAAAACACATTATTTACTTGTATCAGTGACCTGACCTCTTCATTTTTACCTCTTCCCCAAATCTGTTTCATCTGTAAATTTTATCTGTGCTTTATGATTGTTATCTAGCCTGTTGAATAAAAAGTGTTATATAATATAGATGTAGGGGAAAGAACAGAGCTCTTTGGGACCCCATGAGAAACATCCAAGCCTACCCTGTGATGATTTACCGTTTACCGTGACAATCTGAGACCTGCCAAATAACTAGCTTTTAATCCATTTCATGTTCACTGTGGTAATTTTTCTATCTGTCTAGTTCTGTCTAGCTCTCTGATATGACTACATTGCCTGGCTTTTCTTCAAATACAAAATACAAACTAGAAATATTTATTCAACATGTCTGCACTTTCTGGAATTATTATTGAGAAATTTGCCATTTCCATTGCTGTTAGTATTATCTCTATTGTTGATGCCATTGGAAAGTCTTACTTACTGTCCTTAATTTTTCTGGCTACAGATTCTGCCATGTTTCCTCTTGTTTCCCTTAAATATGTTCTACTTCTGATTCATATTAATTATTTTCAGCTTCCCTGTTCTCCATTTTGTCTGTTTTGGTTTTATCACCACTTTTACTTTCTCTTTAAGCCAGGTTGTTTTTTTAACTGAAGTGGCCTTCTTTCTTGATTGTAGCTAGTAAAATAGTCACTGATTTGGCTCATAATTGTTTTCAACTTTGTAAAAAATAGCCTTTAAAACACTAAACATATATTATTGAGTTTGACTTTACATTTCTGGTGTGAAAAAGGAAACGTCAAGTTATGATCTCTAATTTTAACTTATAATCGCTGGGCGTCTTTACACATGCTCTGGGAGTGGAGGGGGTGCTTGAATTAGAGCAGCTTTTGGGAGCTGCTCTAATTAAAGCACCCACAGCTTTTCATGTATTCAGCATCCCATGCTTCAAAATGGCAGCAGGGGTGCTATAACTAAAGCTCGTTTGACAAGCTTTAGTTAAAGTTCCCCCACTGCCATGTTGAAGTGCGAGGATGATGAATACCTGGGATGACAATGCTGTTAGCATGTGCTAATAAGTACACTCCAGCAGACTTGATTAATTGAACCTGCTCCAATGCACTGTGATTACAGTGCATCAAAGCAGACGTCCCTCATGTCTACAGGCACCCACTACTTTTAAGTTCTGTGACCATTCAATTTCTCTTTAAGCTGTCAAAATGAGGTCTAAATATAGAGTTAACCTGTGATACATACAACCCTTTTCAGCTGGGAAAGTACCCACTTGTTAGAAATTCCAAAGATGTTTCATGCTGGCAGCAAGAGACATCCACATGTGTCACTCAGAGAGAAATCCCATAATAAACATTTTCCTTTTCGTAGTTAGGTACTTAAGAAGCCAGTCATCCTGCTGTCTGTAATCTGATCTGGTGGTCTGTGGCAGATGCCAACTAGTGTCCCATCAGCATTGTAAGTATTCAAGATCATTTGCTTCTGGGTTGTCAGGGGCTCTGAAAGGTTAATGCCAGTTTTGACATAGAATACTACCTGGCTTTCCCTTCTGCCCTTTGATCATTCTGAAATAGGTTTTAATCAGTCATTTGTATTGTTCTAATCAATGAAATTGCCCCATCAGGTTTCAGTAACATCCACTAGACTGAATTTATGCATATAAATGAGCTATTCCAGTTTTCTTTATTTATTACTCTGGCTCCTAGCATTGCTTGATAGGTAATTAATTAATTTTTTCTCTTCCCATCATTTAGTATCTTGATTAAATTTGTTCTAAGCCTCACGATTTTGTACTGTGTATTTATTACCTCTTTTCACTTCCCCTTTTGTTGTTTGTTTAATACTCTCCTGGCAGGTCCAACCAGACTCTTCCCTAGAAGATTATTTCCCCTTCTACTAAAATGTAAGTCATGCAAATCATGTAACCCCCTTTCCACAAAAAGCAGACCCCAAAATCAAAACTCTGTGCTTCACACCACTTACCTGGCCTGTGGTTCCATCTAGAATCTTTTGCCTTCTGTATTCTTCTGATTGTGGGATAGGAAGGACCTCCAACAAGAACACTGAGACTCTTTTCCTACAACTCACGCCTGAGTTTCCTGAAATCATCTGCAAGCTGTGAGGTAAAGTATCATGAGAAGCTGTGTCATTATCACTGTAACAGGCGGATCCTGCTTGGGGTCCGTCTACTGGTGGCCCCACCCACCTGTTATGGGCCAACTGCCCGCTTTCTCATCTGCCATGCCTTGTTTTTAATTAATTGTTGTTAATTAAGCAGGAGGCTGCCCATTGTATGCCCCAATGCCAGGGGGCGCTATCTGTGGCTCTGTTCCTCCCCTACACCACAGCACAAGCCTCGCAAATGGTATTTGTATATTCCTCTTTCTGTTGGGGTCTCAGCCACTGTTAGGTTAGTGTTAAATCTTTTTAATTGTCACAAAAACTGAAGTTCCACTCTGGTGCCATGTGAGCTTTGTTCAGACTATAATAAGCTAAATGCTGTATTTCATTGTAAAGCACAATCAGCTGTGGATAAAAAAAAAAGGCTTGATGTTACACTTGTAAGTCTAAGTGTGCTTACATTACACACAAAATTGAAAATCTGTTCCAAATAAATCTAGAATGAACAAAATTCAATATATCACATAAAGCAACACTTTGCATTTTAGGACCTAAAGCAGAAGGATTTTTCCCTTGTATTTCATTGTTATCTAAGGCAGTGCTACAATAGGAAAAGTTGACAGCATCACAGTAATGGATCTCTACGTAAGAGCTTTTTTAGTGGACGTAACAATTGTATGTTTCTTAGCTTTCAACTACTATGTCAAGAAAAATTGTCCAGCCTGGACAAAGGGGAAGAGTTAAAGATAGAAAGTAAGTTCCAACAGGATTTGCTCTCACTTTGTCACAGGATTTCCCAGAAAGGTTTACTAGTTCCATATGGAGTATGAATAGAACTTGCTATCGGTTCAATCTAACATAACTTCATATCCCTGACAATGACCTCTGGCTGTTATTAATAATGATGACAACTCCATTAACTGGAACTGGTGCAATGTTTTGTGGTAGGAAATATTGTTGAATGAAATTCAATAGAATGAATTCCATCAAAATTCCAGTTCAACTGTATACAATTCCATGACAACTGCTTGTTTCAATTCTAGCAAAACTTTTGACAGAAACCAGGCAGGCTTCCTGGCTTCAGGGGTCTGTGGCTCTTCTGGGTTTCTGTACTACCCATTTCCCTGGCTGGTTCCCTTGATCTGCTGCATAGAGGATCTGCAGGCTTTCAAGCTACTGTCTGCAGGTAAAACAAGCCAGGAGGCATTCCAGCTCCATGGACAACTACCCCCACATAGGTGATTCCCTAGCTACCTGGGCCCTAGGTTGCCTGCCGGATAGGCTCATTAATCGGCAGGGATCCTATTTTTTTCCAATTTAAAAAAAATCCCCAATTTTTGTTTTAAAAAAAGTAACCCCAAATCCATATGCTTCTGTGATTAAAATGAAACACCACTATATATATATGTGTGTGTGTGTGTGTGTGTGTATATGTATGTATATCTATGTATGTATATATGTGTATGTGTATGTATATGTGTGTGTGTATGTGTATATATATGTGTGTGTGTGTGTGTGTGTATGTGTGTGTATATATATGTGTATGTATAGGTGTATAGCAGTGTTTCATTTTAATCACAGAAATGTGGATTTGGGATTACTTTTTTTAACCAGTTACTTTTTTTAAAACTGAAAATTGGGGATTTTTTTAAATCGGAGAAAACCAGGATCCCTGTTAATCAGCCTCCCATGGATATATGAATTCATATATTGCCAAGCAATTTGATTCAGTCCATGAGGCTGGGATATCAGCAGAAATTGGGAAGTAGAAGTGATGGTGGCAGTCAGGTGACAAGCATTGGCTTACCTCGGACCAAGCTGCGTTACTTCAGCCCACTTCTAAAATGTTGCTGACGCCTCTGCAAGTTTTACAGTTTCCTAGCTGTAGATGGGAAGAGGAGAAGCAAAACCAGTGAGACTGAATATCTTTAAAAAATCCTTTTGAGTTATTCCAAAATGGAACATTTTGTATATTTTTTACAAGAAATATTCCCACATCCAGCTTTTTATTCTGAAAAACAAAGTAAAAAAGCAAATTTTCCCTGGAAAGGAAATTCAGGTTCCCATGTACTTCTATTCAAATCTATGTTAGATCTTTCATCAGAGGATGAAAAATGATCTTACATATATGTATTAATTTAATCTTATAATATTGTTCTGCAGAGGAAATTATCCTTATTTTCTGGTACATGAGATAGATCAGCTGAAATTAAAGGTTAAATGACCTGCCCAAGATGATGCAGTGAATCAGTGCCATGCCACCATTCTCAGCATCTGTGCTAGTCCATTCCCACCCTAAGGCTTCTATGGTCTCACAGGGATTTTGGGAGTAGGGGAAGGAAATGTTGTCTTGCTTGCTGAATTGATTTAAATTGCCAATTTCAATCATGATTTAAATCAAGGTTTTCTGCTTGGTGATTGTATATAATCAGTTAATCTTGTTTTCACATTCGTACTTTTCAATTATTTTGCTAAACATAGGTTGATTGTTATTTGTTGACACCCGCTGAAACATGAGGATTTGCAGTCAAAGATTGATTTTATACTAAATTTGGTACTTTTTTTTGTTAACCAGAAAGGTACACTGGCTCCGTACCTGTTTACTAAAGCAACTGTAGAACTTAATATATTTACATAGATTCTTAATTTTTACATTTGTATTATGTAAGAAAGAGCTGAAGGATGATTATTTTTTGCCTGTGATTTAAGGTCTGTTAGGGTGGAGAATGAAGTTCAATTAAGAGTGCCCAAAAACAACATTTCAATATTTTTAATAATATAACTTGTATTAAATATGCTGGATGAATCAGGAAAAAAAGTATATTTCTCAACATGTTTTGCATTTAAATTAATAAAAAAGGAAGTATAATCTACATGTTTACTGCTTGGTTTTTCATTTTAAAATGATGGGAAGGTGGGGTTTTTTATTTCACAAATCCTCAGGCAACTTTTGTATCTTTTAATTTTTGCACAGAATTCTGAGGAAATCACTTGAAAGAACATCTTTTATATAAACCTTGCAACAAATCTGTTGGTGGTCATTGGTTTGGGAATCCTGCACTGTATTATTTTCCTTCCATTTCCTGTTCTAGGACTATCATTTACATAAAAAGGCAAAAACCTGTTTTAACTGAAAATCACAGAAGATGGTGGATTAAGGAGCAGCAAAAAGACATTGTACCGCTTTCCCCATTGTTAAGTGGCAATATAGTGCCTTGTGTTCACTGCAGTATTTTCACTGCTGTTACAGATGGGGACTGATTTCCTTCTTGGTTTTATTGTTCTAATGTCAGTATAACTTCACTGAGGTAAGCAGAGATCCATCCGTGTTGTCATCGGCAGTAGCAGTAGTCCCTTGATATGAGGGTGACTGTCTTCCAGTAAACAGGGAAGTCATCAGTTAATCTAGAGATGATTGAAGAGGTGGATCTGATATCCTCATGTTTGACTGCAGATGCGGCAAATAGTTTGGGGTCTCTGTTCCAAGTAGAAAACTATCATCATACATTTACCATGTCTGTGCAGGTCTGAGACTAGGGGCTCTGCTAACCACTAGCACTTGACCTCATCTCCACTCACCTGTCACCATAGGACTTCCTGTTGAAGGAAGATATCTGCATGGGACTTCTTGTAACATGGGGAGGATGTTGTGCATCAGCAACCACACAAAACTTTGGAGGAAGAAAATCCTAGCCCGATGGCAAGGAAAACCAGGACAACTGGAGGTTTCTATTCTGCTGCAGCCTTCATCCACCTGTGCAGCCACTGTAAGGTGTTCCTTCTTCATCTGCCTGCTCTACCCTTGAGGACTTTTATTTTTGTTTTTGGACTGAAGTTGGTCTAGAAACCTCACTCTCAACCTTGCTTCTGTGGCTGATCCTACCAGGAGTGCAAAACTCCAGACGGCACCACTCTTGAATTCATTGGTAGTGCACAAGCTCCTATACCACATCAGGGCTGCAGTCCTTGGGAACCACCTGTGTAAAGGGGTAGGGAAGGACCCACCAACTGAGGGTAGCAGATGACAAAGAACACTTTGGATTTCTGTGTAGTTTTATTCACAGATTAGTATTCTCACATTACCTCACTGATCTACATACTGTTATCACAAACTTCCACCCCACTTTTTTAATGTTCATTGATTTTTTTCCAAATGGCAAAACCACAGAGTACCCAAGAGAAAAGGATTATAAAATACATCAAAGCTATATCAGGAAAACATTCTCTGTAATAACAATTTATCAACCTACAAATATATTGCCTCCAGGGGAAAAAAAAGAAGGAATTGTTCCATGCAGGTGTAAGAGAGATCAGGTTTTGATCTAGCTGGGAACTTGGCACACACCATTCATTTTTTTCAGTTTTAATATCTGTACACATCTTAAGGAAGCATACATGGCCATTACCAGTACAAACAGAAAGAGTTTAGTGTGTACAGCTGCATGACAGGACCACATTTTCAGTGGAGGCTGAGGGTGATGTACAAACAATGTAACAATTAGTGTGGAAACATACAAATGTAAAGACTGGTGTACCTTTATGGTGAAGACCACCTGCTGAAAATCTGCTCTGGAGTGTCCATAACGATACTGTATATTAGCCTATTAAAAGGAAGTCTGTCTGACAATTGTCGCAAAATTATATTAAAGAGGAAATTAATCTGAGATTCTGATTCTTATTTATACTCTATCACTTTTCGACCAATGCACAGGAAATTCACTTACAGGCTATTTATTTACACTGCCAAAATGGTGCAAAGAAATCTGAGTATAAAGGAGAATGAGGCACACAATGATTGTAACAGAAATACATGAATACATCAGGAAATTCAGTTAGGATTCACCAGGATGATCATTACATGATTGTATCTCAATGCAGGGGGATGAATATTAGAGGATATCTCAAGGTGCCTCTTTTGGCCCCATATTTCTATGATTACAGAATAACCTATGTGCAGTAATTTAAGACTGCTAATAGGTTTGTCTAAGTCTGTGCATAAAGGGGTAGCTTATGTAAAAATCCAAGATCAAAAACTGCATTTCAACATGAAAGCTCTCAGTGCATTATTAAAAGCCACTGAGTAAATAAAAAATGCTGACATTGCTGGGGTCCTGAGGCTGTAGCTGTGCTGCTCCCCTGTGCTGCTGAGAGGAGGAAGAAGGTCTAAGGCAGTGCTCCCTCCTGAGCTGCATGCATGCATTTTAGTGCATAGAAAAGAACATAGAAAAAAGAGCAGTGCACCTGAGCTGCCAGGGAATGCTAGAAAGGAGAAGGAGAGCCTGTGTTTAGGATGCATAAACAATATGATTATTGCTTACCCATGTCTGGGGGGTTCAAAGAAAAGAAAATCTTCTCAGATATGTATGAGAACCTGATCCTATATCCCTTGCATAGGGGAAACTCCCACTAACACTGAAGGTGTTTACCCTGAATCAGGTATATAAGATAGGATCCTGAAGTTATGGGAAAAAGATGTGATTTGAATAGAAGCCAATATTACTAACTAGTGTCTACAAGATATCTATTCATTTAATGTCATAGACAAAAGTATACTGTGTATTTTATTATGCTGTTGCATAACAAATTTTTCTTAATTTTGTTATATTAAAATGATAATTTAGCAATTTCTATATATTTTCCTTTTGTACTTAAGTTTCATTAGAATTTTAAACATGCACACACACACATTCATTGTAAATACTGGCAGGACATTTCTTCAAGAAACTATAGGCATAAAGAAAATCCAAGCTATACTTATAATAGGCTTTAACATGATATAGGGGTACATTTATCTTCACTGTAGTATCTAAGCCCTTAGATTCAACCTGCATAATCAGGTCTCTTACCTAGTTCAAGCAGTCTTCTGCTTTTGTGGTTAGTGCAAATGAAACATTTTAGTGCTCATATGATACAACAGTGAGCAAACGAAAGCTGAGCAGACTTTCTCAGGAAAGAAAAAAGACAGTTATAAATGTTTGAAAATATATATTTACAGCTAAAGCCCCTATTCATTAACTAATGTACTGGTATTAGAACAGCACCATCACAGTAAAGAACATGAGCAAAAATTACTATACAAATAACATTCAAACCGCTGGGAACTTTAATAGGAATTTCTATAGATTTTGGGTTAAGGGATTAAGCCCTTAATGAAATGCATAGTTGCATTTAATATCTTTCTGAGATCACATGCAGATTAATACATTTTCAAGTGTTCAAGCTAAGCAGGAGACTAAGTTTAGCAAGTTCATTTTAGGGTGTGTCTACACTTAAAAATGAGCTGTATTTAATACTTATTGCCTGATTATCCTTTCAGTTATACCATCAGTTTTATACCAAGGCAGCATAATTATGATACATTACCTTCTATTTTACAGGAGTGTAAATGCAATCACGTTCAGGCCCTCAGTGTCAAATGTAGTTCCCCCTGGCCTTTCTTCAACTAGCGTAACGTGGTTTGTGCAGAGAGACTTACCCTGTGTGTTCAACATTTAATAAACAAGGCATTATCAACCTCTTTGGTTGCCCTGTTTAACCCAAAACCTATGTTCAACATGCATCTACACGACATTATGTCACCGTAGCAATGCAGTGACATAGTATTGGTCGTCACAAACCGTGATGCTGCAGATATGTCGCTGTAGCACTGCGTTCCCTCATTGTAGTGTGTTGCTACAGCAATATAGCAGCTAAAAATAACTGTGCACAGCGCAGTACAGGCTATTACTGAAAGTACTAAACAACGGCACAGTAACAAAGGTGTCATAAAGACACGTGTAGATGCGCTCCCAGAGTTGAGGGGGGTTAGGAAGGAGTGGTGTTTGCAATCATGTGTCAAGCCTGACTCAGACCTGGCTCACAGTCCGAGAGGAAAAAATGGAAAATTATCCACTAGGGACTAATAATTTGAGAAGCCAGACTGAGATTGTTTCAGGTTATTGGCTATAACCTATTTAAGAATTGTTAAATAAGCTCCCTTGCTACTGTAGGAAAGATGGGAGGGAAGATAAGAGGTTCACATTTCCTAAATATTTTGTCATATTCAGAAAGACCGATAACACATATGCAGATTAATGCAAGACATTTCATATCTAGCATGCCTGACTGGGCTTCCTAAGACAACTGATAAATAGGTATCAGTAACTTTGATGTGTCAAATATCTTTTTCTTAGGCAGTGGGAAAGCCCAGCAGTGCCTTATTTGAATGACTGCTTTATGTATATGACTGAGATTTGCTTGCCTTAAGAAGCTCATTTATGAATATGATGATAAAATTAACAGCTATCAAGCCAATTGGTCTTAATTCCCCCTAGAAGTAATGGTTGGTGCTTTATAACAGTCTCGTTATGACGGGAAACAAAATGTTAGGTCACATTAAGATGTTAGAGAGTGTATGCAAGGTTGGAAGGCAGAAAAGGGTTTTACAGGAAACCACACCAGTCCTTCCTTCATCGTTTTCTTTCATGTCATTCACAGTCACCTTTCCTCCCACGCAAACTCCCATTCCATTTTATTTTTCTTCCTATTTTATATCTATCTAACCATAAAATATTCTATGAATATGTTGTCCTTTCAGATATCAGGTCAGGTTCTCCAGTTGTTACACATACAAAACCTATATAAGCTTGCTGGGAGTTACGAGCACGTAAATATTTCACCATAGGACTGTCTGTATTTATTAAAGATAGAGATTTTGCATATTTTATGGTCACAATATAGTTTTGCCAGACCAAAACAGCCCAAGATGCTCCAGATCTGAATGAAGACTTCTGACAAGGATTATATGACATGCTTTATTTTTACAGGTAAATCTAATGAATATTTTTTATTATATGATTTGTTAGAATTAATATATATATATTTATTTTGGATACAACCATTTTTAAAGAAACAAACTAAGCTGGCTGCATGAACAAAGAAACTACTTTTCTTAATACTGTACTAAGGTGAGCACTTGACCGCCAAAATGGAAAGAGAGAAATGGGATAAGTTTCTGTGCTGTCCACTGGGGAATGGGGTAGGGTAGTTAGTGGCTTAAGTCACCTTTGCTCCATTCCTTTTCTGAGCTATGTTGAGGACCAGGATGTCTATGGTATAGCCCAGTGGTCTCCAACCTTTTTAAGTAGATCGTCTTTGGCATTTAAAAGCAAACCAAGATCTACTGTGCACCACCACTACCCACCACCCCCTCCTGCCCAGCAGGTAAGTCTATGGGAAGGGAAGGGGGCAGATTGAAGCAGAGGGAGAAAAAATTATTTGGGGGCGCGCCTCCCCAGCAGGTAAGTCCCACCCAGCCAGAGCCCCACTGAAGTTACCCCTGCACCTGCCTCTGCAGCACTGTCCTTCCGCACTGGGGCCTCAATCTAGCCCTCAGCCCTTCCCTCCCCCATGGACTAACATGCTGGGCTGGGATGTGTGCATGCATGCACATGGGCACTCAGCCCCCACTCCAGCCTTGGATCAATTCCAAGAGGCTCTGAGATGTACCAGTGGATCTCGATCCACTGGTTGGTGACCACTGGTATAGCCTATGCAGGCGTTGGGACTATTTTAAGTTAAGGTAGTTCTCTATGTTGCAATGGCAAAAAAGGGGGTTGGACAATATCGCTCAAAGATGTTATGAACCAGTGCATCCAACATGGACATGGGGCTGTGTTATTTTAAAATTGTTTGCTTGTTTCTCCTAGCACTGCCCCCTACCCCCATTTTCTTTTGTATTCTAATTTCTCTCTCTTTCTTATACTCTGCTTTCTGCACATCATTTCACACCATCTGGTAAAGTGAATTTGGGTTCACAAAAGCTTGTGTGTGCGCTCTATTTTATTTAGCTAGTCTATAAAGGTGCATATCTACCCTGCCTTCTGACTGACTTCACTCTAACACAGCCAATAGAATAACAGATTCAGAGACATCTTTTGTAAGCAGCAGCCTATTCTGCATCTCTCTATAAAGGATTGTGCCACTCTGAACCAGTTGTTCTCTGTGGTGCTGCCCTGCCCTCCCTCTACTCAGCTTGGGTAGACAGTACAGTCAGACTAGACAGATCAAAACAATATTTAGTAAGAAACAGTGCAAGGGAAATGTATCAAGAAGCATTCTAAATTGTGCAAAAATGTAATAGATCTAGACCAGAATCTGTGTCTAATGCTAGAACTAATCAAAATAGGAAACGGCTGGTGAGGCCAGTGGTGGCAGAGCACAAAAGATTAGAGCATTTAAATGGAACTTCAGAGAAACAAAGAACAAAGATATATAGGGAGTATTTGCAAGTATATATTTTAAAGTAAGCTAAATTTATTTTTATATTACAAATGCAACAAATTGTAAAGGTAAGAGCAGACCATTCAGGACATAAATGGCTGTAAATGTATTTTTTATTTCAGGTCTCCCACAACCATTCCAGTTATCTTCTCTTCCATTGTGATACTCCACCATGTGTGACCAACGTTTTCATAATGTTGGTGCCTAACAGCGTTCTCAAACCCTGTGTTTTTTGCAAACTAAATGCAAAGTAGCGTGATTTTCAGAGACATTGAACACTCACAAAATTTCCATTACCATCTGTGGGCTCTGCAAGTTCTCAGAATCTCTGAAAAGCAAGACTTTTTTTTTAAGTATCTAAATGTTGCATCTAAAGGAAAGGCAAGGATGTCATAGGGTGATATCTTTTACTGGACCAGCTGCATAGTGGGGTTAGAGTTAGACAAGTTCTCAAATCCAAGACATTCTTCACCAGGTTTGAGCAGTAAAAGCCAGCACATAATGAAAAATGCCTTGCATTCAAAAGCTTGTCTAACTCCCTTCCAGTGATGCAGCTGGACCAGTAAAAGATATCACCCAAAGAAATGCTTGCCTTAATTCCTGAATTATCACAGGTACATCACTCTAACATGACTTTAAAGGATATATTTACATGCTAAGTTCTGAAAATTGTATAAGATCTTTGGAACCACATACTGGAACATGGTTTCTGTTTCTTTGTTATATAGTGTGTTTTTATGATTGCCATATACACATACACCAACCTTTTAACACAAAAGTGTTGGCAATCCAAGGCATACATTTGTCGAAAGAAAATACCATTGACTTGATAGTATTCTTCAGATGCAAAACACCTATTGAATTTTGCAGTACACAGGACACAGTGAGGTGTGTTGTATGGAGAACTTCAATGCTACCTTTGAATTACCTCACTTTGGGGGATTTCTATTTACAAATAATTTTTATTTTAAGTGCAGGTATAATTTCCCACAATGCTATTTCTGTTATAGACTACTCATGGTCCCAACCCCATGTTTTCCCAAAAGCATGTTCTAATCTTCCCTGTATGGATAAACCTGTTTTTCAGGGAAAATGCCTGATCCAAAGGCCATTGCAATGAAGGGGGAGAGAGCCTCTGGTTCCAGTGGGATGCAAAGCAAACCAAGGGGCCACTCTGAATACACATATATTTTCCCCTCAGTCCTAGGTGGTGAGAGCTTTGGATGCAAGGTGGGATAGGAGAGGAATGGGGAAGAGGGGCAGCAGCTCTGCCTCCCATACAGTGAGATCCTCCTCGGAGACTTCTTTCAGTTGAACACAAACCTGGCAGCCTATTTGCCTTTTGACTGACTGAGTTGAACAGATCATTATGTGCTTTCCTGTGGCTCTAAATTATATATAATATATATTTGTAGGCAAAGTTAAACCAAAGGGTCATTTTGAGTATATATGTATCTATATATCTATCTATATCTCTGTGTGCATATATGTGTATATATATTCAAATTGACTCCCATATCTATATTTTTGTGTATGCATGTATATGTAGGCATATACATGTGTAGAGATTATATATTCAAAGCAGCCTCTATATGTGTGTATAGGTATATATGTGTATATATTTATTAAATTATATATTTATTCAAATTGACTCCTATATCTATATCTGTGTATGTCTATATACATTCAAAGTGACCCCTGTATCTGTATCTGTGTGTATACTTGTGTGAATGTATCTGTATGCATGCATGTGTGTATCTATCTATAGATTTATCTATAGACACACACATATATTCAGTGACCCCTATATCTGTATGTGTATACTTATGTGTGTATGTACACATGTGCATGTATGTATGTGTATATATACGTGTGTGTCCCCTATTCAGTGACCCCTATATCTGAGTGCATGTATGAATATGTGGATATAATTCAGTGACCTCTATATCTGTGTATGTATACGGGTACACGCGCGCATGTATTCAGTGACCCCTATATCTCTGTGTGTATGTGTCTGTGTATTAAAAGTGACCCCTGGCTCTGTCCCTACCGCGGTGTGTGTGCACGCATATGCCAAGCGTGCCCTCGGCTTCCCTCGCCTGGCAGAGGCAGAGCTGGAGACGCGGTCCCGCATTCAGCCCCATCATCGTGCTCCAGGCCCCGCTCCCTGGAGAGGCAGCCCGGCTGTGTGCGCGCGCGGGGGGCAGGCTCCCGGCAGCAGGTCGTTGTCGCGAGGCAGAGCTGCCCCCGCCCGGCCCCGGCGCGGGCCGGGGTGGGGGGGAGAGCCCCTGCGGCTGCCCCGACCCCCGCCCGGCGCCGGCCGGCTCTCCTGCCCCCAGCGCCCGGGAGGAGCGGAGCCAGCGTTGCACAGGAAGTCGCGGTCTCGGAGCCGCGGGAGCCGTGCCGCGCCGCGCCGTGCCGCACTCAGTGCGAGCGCCTGGCGGGGCTGCGCCCCCCCCGTGCCGGTGCGGAGCCGCAGGCCGAGGCGGGAGCCGGTGCGAGAGCGGAAGCCGGAGCCGCGCACGCACGCGCCTGCAGCCCCCCCGCAGGTTTGCAGCGCCCGGGGGTCGGGGCGGGCCGGGGG
>NW_017728906.1:44125729-44138375 GCF_001723895.1 Crocodylus porosus
GTGTGTGTGTGTGTGTGTGTGTGCGTGCGCGCGCGCGCGCGCACGTGTGACTGTGCATGACACTGAGCGACCAAGCGTATGTGTGACAGTGAATTGGGTGATGGAGTGTGTGTAACAGTGTGGGTGTGCGTGCATCTGTGCCTGAGTGTGTGTATGAGTGAGTGTGAGTGGCAGTGTGTGACAGGGAGTGTGCATGCTTGAGTGAGAAAGTCTGTGTGCGCATGTGTGTAACTCTGAGTGAGTGTATGACAGTGAGTGTGAGTGATGAGTGTGTGTGAGTGAGTGTGTGCATGAGTGACAGTGATGGAGTGTGTGTGCATCTGTGAGTGACTGTGTGTGACAGTGAATGTATGAGTGAGTGGGAGTGACAGTGAGTGTGTGTGCCTGTGTGACAGTGTGTGACAGTGAGTGTAAATGACTGTGAGAGAGAGGGAGGGTGAGTGTGTGCAGGAGAGAGTGGCTGAGCTGGGAGGTTTTTTGTTTTTGTTTTTGTTTGCCTGGTGGATTTGTTTTGGAGTGTCTGAAAAGCCCTTTGTGTGTCACTGCTGTAATCAAACCCCTGGGGGGAGGCAGGGAGAGGTGGAGCAGTGCAGAGGGGGCATGCTCACTAGACAGGTGAAGCAAAAGGATCCGAGGCGCCCGGCTGTATCGGTTGACCACACTGCAGGTGGGTATTTGAAAGGGGATACAAAGCACAGTGCCAAGTGCCATGTGAACAGCGCCTTCCGTCAAAGCATCTCTGTGCGTGACGTCCACTACCCTGCTCGCTCCTTGCCTGGAAATGTTGCCCATGGCAAAATGAATGCGTTTCCCCATCAAGAGCGCTGCAAATTGGGAGGGAGAGGTTGTGCTGCATACTGGAAAGCACATGGCTTGCTGAAATCTGCTGTGCCACAGTGTGATGCTGAGGGAGAAGCCTGTGTAAAAAGTGATGGAATAATAATTTAGCCATTGGGAAGAAGGCTTCCTGTTTGAGCTGTTCAGTGCAGAAGACCCCAGGGTTTGGCAGCCTAAACCAAACGTATCATTGCTAGGTGTGGGATTCTGTTACAATGATGCTGATGGGTTTAATAAACTGTTAATCTAATGTCTAGGCACCTAGATCAATAGGCTCATCGATTATTCTCTCATAGCTTTACTGCAGTTTTTTCTTGGAACTTGGGATATAGTGATCCTTAGTATCAGCTAACTGATGCTTCATTTTCTTAGAGGTATTTTTTTACTCCTCCTGAAGTCCACTTTCTCTCTTTGGCTCTTTACATTTTTTTTTTCTAATGAGAGAAAAGGGAGGTAGCAGCTGTGGAAGGATTACCACGCTTGTAATAGTTCTGTTGCACTTCCAGCTGGTATACTAGCTCATGATTGCACTCTGTTTTCAAGAGTAATACCTTTCCCCTCCTTCTACTGTAGCACTAATGTTTTAAGGTGCAGAATCAAATATTTGATTTGAGCACAAGTACTCTGGAGAACGCTCCCTGCTTGTATTAGCAGCACCTCTTTTGATGTGAGAATTATCATGGTACAGACAAAACTACAACTTTTTTTCTACTCAAGCAACTCCAGAAACTTACAATTAGGTTTTTGAATCATTATATTTCTATTTATTGCTATTGGAGTAAACTTCATGGCAGGCTCTTGAACAACAGCCTACACTGCAGAAATTACTGTTTTAATAACAGCATTAAATACAGCATTCTCGGTATTGCATATCTCTGTTTCATTACGGCTGTTGGATCTACTTGTTTCTGTCCACTCCTAGTGGGCCACAGCTTTAATATCAGGTAGGAGCTGCAGCATTTTAAGGCTGCAGTGTTTTCTGGTTTGGAAAAACATTCTGGTTCCAGCTAGAAGGTAAATCTTGGTTAGATTTTTAGACCCAAATCTGCCTTCCTCCCTTCGTGTCTGATGTTACTGCACTTTGTACTATTAAAATTAAAAAGGCTGACAAAAGACACTGAGTTGGAAGACTAAAATGACCCCAAATCACTCTACGCTTTCTATGTTACTCTTTCTCATTTTAGTTCTCCATCACATAAATGGCCTTAGCAGTTTGGAGAGAACTACTGCTGGCCTCTAGAAGGCCTTTGAATTCAACCTTTATAGTAGAAGGATCCACATAGGTTGTGATGACTGAGCACAATTAATTTTGCCTAACTGCTGGTAAGTTTGTAAACTTAACAGTGTACTGCAAATCATTCATCCCTCACCTGGGAGTAAGGTGACCCAGCATGTCACTTAGGGAGGTGAATTAATTCTGGTCAAAATTGAGATTAGAGTAGGGTTTATTAGTTGATGTGTTGTAGTTGTGGTCTTGGCAGTTATCTTGACCTGAAATTGTGGAAATGAAATTCCTTGACCCTAATTCTTGATCCTCTCAAACAGACATATTAGCAAACAAACCATAATGGTACTTATAGCTATTCATGGAACTTTTCCAGAATAGAGGATGTGTGCATGCTTTTTTGAATCAGAAGGATAGATCGTCTTCTCGTACCCCCTCCCCCCAATTACAGTCTTGCAAAATACAGCCATTTGCGGCATGGTCCAGTACTAGTTTCATTATTTTTGCTTCCATTTGCAGAGGGATGCATTGTTTTGAAGTCTTAAATGATGTTTTGCTTAATTATGAAACTATTATTGAGTAATTGGATTAGAGATGCTATTCTTCAGGGGAAAACTGTAAATAATGTAGTCTTGTTAACTGCAGGTTATTTATCACAGGACTTCTAATAGTTAGGGAAGCAGCGTACCATAACTTGTTTTCTGACCATAACTTATGTTTTCCGAACAAACAAAAGAGTTGCATTTACTTATTCCTCTTCTTGGTTATTAATGTCTGATGGCGCTCCTTTTTCAGTATCTTACTTATTTCAGCAAAGAACTGTCATTGTAGTAGTACTACTTGTTTTGCTCCCAATATATTCATTCAGGGTATCAAACTTCCAGCCTTGCATTCCTCTTTATTGATAGGATCATAGGAAAGTAGGGCTGAAAGGGACCTTATAAGGTCATCCCTGCTAAAGGCTGAGTTAGTATTATTCAAGTCTTGCTTACTGTTAATGCTTGAAGCTAATGGCTTAGGAAAAAAAGAGGGAATAGACCTGTGGCTCTCATTATTGGTTTGACAGTTCCTGTGTGAAGAATGGCAGCTACAAAAAAATGTATCACTAAAAGTGGTGGAACTTGCAATTTTGTGATAGGCTCCAGTAGTCACCTTACCTACCCTCTTCCCTTGATAAAGCTAATGCCAGGACAGTTCCCTTCAGAGAGGGAGAGAGTGTGTTAAAAGTTATAGATACAAATGAGCACTTGCAAAGAAAAAGTAAGTACTTGAAAAGGAAGGGAATGGGCAATGTTAGGAAAAAATGATCCAAAGCAACAAGTGGATATCTCTTGCTTAGATATAAATAGCAGCCAGTGTAGAATGGGAATAGCAAAAGAGCATAATTATTTGTACTCCAACTAATGCAGTTCATAAACTACAGATATGCTTGTTGAAAGCAGCTTTAAAATCAGTGTTAAGATTAAGACTACTCTCTTGTTTGGGGGAGGTGATTAACCATATTAGTTTGAAGTCAGGCAGAAGGCAGGGTAGAGTTGAATGTTACAGACTAATTCAGAGCTGCATAAGCTTTCATAAGCTACAGCTTGCTTTGTCAAATGCTGTGAAAATACTTGCAGGGAGCAGGCGGTCCAGTAGCCTGCCCACCTGCCTCTGACCCAGGGTGGGTCATTCCAGCCACCCATTGGAAAAGGTTGCGTACTCCTGATCTAGGGGCACTGACAGATGTAGAAAAAAATAAAATGTGCTGTACTGGCTCTGCACTGTCTGTGTAGATCGGGTGCTTCAATGGGGCTTTTGAGTGCTTTTAGCTAAAGCTGATTTGATCCATTATTAGATAAAAGCACCCAAAAAGCTCTTGATCTCTACAGATGTTGGGAAAGCCAGGTGCAACTCATGTGATGCCTCTTCTGGCTATGTGCTAGTCCTGGCATGGGAGCACACCCAGTTTAAATTAAAGCACCATTTTGGGTTTTTTTCCCCTCTCATGTCTGCAAGCAGCCTAGATGATTAAGGCCTGCTTCTGGTCATTTTCAGAATCTCCCATTTCTTGATAATACTGAGCAACTGGGCACCTTTGGGATCTGCAGACTAGGTGGGAGGATGCCTGCCTCAACTGCAGAACCCAATAGAGTAGATATTCTCAGAGCACTCCAGCTGGATCAGGCCCAGCACAGACCGCAGCAGGAGGTAAGGGTGTTGTCCCCATTTATTCAAACGACTGGTGGTTAGAGCATTTGCCCAGGATATGGAAGGGCCAGTTTAATTCCCTTCTTTGCCTCAGTGGATTTGCATCTGCATCTCCCAGTTGAATGCTCTGACCACCAGGGGAGAGGTTATTCTGGTGTTGGGCACCTTTTCCCTGTCCTGTAGAAGGGCCTGACTTTGCAATGAATAATACTTGGTGAATTCAAGAGAGCATCACATTCTACCAGTGTTTAGAGCCTGGGAAAGGGGGAGAATTGGGTTGCCCGTTCCTGCATCAATGAATGTTAAGTATCTTATACCAACATAAGATCCTAGGACCCTTTCATATGAGAGATATTAATTGTGGTGCCCTCTCCAGATTCCAGCTTGAATACCACTGCACTGAGGGCATTTGAGTGTCACTTTGAGACTGATCAAGAAAATAACTGCCCATATTTGGAATTGGAATTTAGTGCTGAGTTTATGTGTGGTGCCTGCCATTTTTGTACCCCCTCAAGAATCCGTATCTTCCTCATCCATCTCCAGCTAGCGAGGTAATGGTGCTCATACTAATACAGTGCTTATCTGAATTCTAGGGCGAAATTCTCACATGAATGTTATGAGTGGAAGAGGTGGACTGGAGGTTGTGTGGTGTTTTCTCCTGGAAAGTGTTTAGAATTCAGCACTTCCCATAAATTACTTGACTTCCCTGACAGCAGGTGAAAGCTTGCCAGGGACTATTTTAAATGTTTCAAGTAAAACGATTGTGCCTCAACATCAAAATCTCAAATTCTTTTGAACAGTTTTGAATAAGGTGACGCTTGCAGTTAGCCTAAAGGAATTCAGTACAGTATTGACCTCTTTCTTCAATGCTGAGAACTGGCATCTGCTACTGTGAAAGAAACTTACTTTTGATACAAGTGTTTTGTTTTTGCTCATTAAAAGTATTGTGGTGATTGTGGCGTGTTTGTCAGGAGCTGTGACATCTTAAACTGAATTCTTTGTCTAGAGAAGCATGAGTAAACTTGGAATGCTTCCTGAAATGAACCAGTACATCGATCCTATCAGGTACTTGAAAAAGGCGCAAGGAACTGTTTTGTCCTAAATGTATCGCCCTCCTCTTTTTTTTTTTTTTTTGACTAAACTATTGTCCCATATAAGTAAACTTCTCTGAGCTACTATGTATTAGGAAGTGAACTGTCCCAGAAAAGTATATCATGCATCATTCACATGAAATTCTCTCCAAATATTATGGCACAGTATTTTGGAACCATATTAGCATTTCTCCACCTTCAAAGGACTTCACGTATGTTAGATTGTGTACATCACACCCCCAATGCAGTGTTGAATCCATTTTTATGGGTGGGAAAACAAATTAGTTGGTACCACTGCAGTGGATTTTGGTAGTGGAATTTTCCAGTATGTTTAAGGCCTACTCTGCACTCACCTCATCAGTATAATTGCTTTTGCTAGGAGTGGATTCGTGTGCTTCCTCCCTGTAGAAATAATTATAGTATAGTATTATACCCCTAATGGTTATAGTTTAAACAGAGGTGGAGCAAGGAGTTTCTGCCCCCTGGGGCAGAACAAGCAGTGGCAGCTGCAGTGGCTGCCATTAGGCCCTTTCAGAATCAGTGCTCTGGGGTCATGCTCTACTCACCCACCCCTAGCTACTGCATTTAACAGTGCTTGCCCTAATGCAGTTGATATTGTTTCCCATAAGGTATTAAATTCTGTTTATCTTGGTATAAATTGCATCCACACTTAGTTGGGGAAGAGTGGGGAGCTGTGCCATTTTACTCATAGTTAACCTAGATCTGTAGTATAGTTAAAAATGTCATCTTTGCATGTAGACAAGCCTAAGTGACTTAAGCATAAAAATTCCATGAACTTCTGAGCGGAGCTCTGGTAGAACTCCCACAGCTGTTCTTGGGTATGTCTATACAGTGTGTAGGGGCACTATGCCAGGATAACAGGGCTTGCTTTGTAACTAGAAGTATTATGGTTATGTTCATGATGTGCTGTGTGTGACGTAATAAATCCTGCTTTTCAGTCAAACTAAATAATCAGATGCAGCATCATGCTAATATATTTCTTCCATTTCTAGTACCAGAGCTAATATGTGCAATACTGGCATAAGACTTTTTGTGGTCTGTGTATGTACACATGCACATGCATAGTATTGTATGTATGTACCTCCTTTGGGTCTCATCTGGTTGGCTCTGGTGCTCTTAGTTTGCTTTGGTCTAGGTAGGATGCAACACTGGTGGTTTCCTTGGCCTATTTGCCCAGAGATAGCATAGTGCCCTTTCTGGGACCAGGATTTTTTGTAGTCACTTCTTCACAGAAATGGGATATCATGATCCAGTTGCTTTAGCCTTTGGAACACCATTTTCCTAGGGATACAGTATGGTTAAAATGTAGACCTTACAGATTCCAAAATAGACCCCCTTCAGTGCAAAATATACAGAACAGGGCAAAATACTAAATGCCCATGTACATTTTCCTGCCCATTTCTTCACCATTCTGGAACAGTCTTTAGATTTTGGTCTGCATAGTGTGCAGTGTTGCTTATAATAGGCTATGCAGTGAACCTCTGCTTTCCTATATCTTTTTCCTTAGATGAGAAAGGGGAAATATAAATGGAAAAGGAAGAGAAAGTAAACTGAAGAGCAAGTGTGCAATATCTCTTAGGTGACTGGAAAGGCTAATGTGGTAATAGTAACAGAAAGTATTTACTGCTTTTATTATTGTTATTTTGGTATCCATACTAGAGAATCATGGAAGTATGCAGCCACCAAAAAAACTTAATGGAGATATGTGATGCTCAAGTGTTTGAGAACCACTGCTCTGTCGCAAGGTGTCTGACTGTGCTCCCCCCTGCAGCTGCCTCTCCCACTGCTGTGTGGTGGGGGAAGGCCCAAGAGGGATCCATGTACTGCCTGCAGGGTGGGGGGTTGCGTGCTGCCATGGGGGTATGGGGGGTGGCAGGGCCCACACAGTCGGGTCAGGACCACGGGAGCCAGCCCTCTTGTGTATGGCCTGTTTGGTGTTCAGCCCAGGGGCTGAATGTTGGCATTGCATGTGGGCTCCAGCTGTACTGAAGCTGGACCGTCCTGCTCTAGAGTGTTGGAGACTTTATTTTTTTCCCCCATAGCATGTGTTTTTCTTTAGAGCTGAGTTCCACTCATTCTGGCAACACTCACTGTGTGTTTGTGTCGCTGTCTTCTCTGTCTGAAATGGCTGGACAGAGACGCTTTCTTCTCTAACTTCCAGCCTGTTTTGTCAGGCGGTCCTTGGTTCTGTCAGTGATTAGTCTCCCACTCTTTCATCTGTTCTTGTGTTACCATCCTCCTGTTAGGATTTCAGTTTGAAAAAACTCTCCTTCATGTGGATAGTGGATTTTTGTTGTTTTGTTTTGTTTTTTTTAATATAACAGCCTCCTTTCATAATTTCACAGTTTCATAGATGTTAGGGGCTGGAAGGAACCTTACAAGATCATTGGGTCCAGCCCCCCTGCACTTGGGCAGGAAAGACTGCTGGGGTCAGATGACCCCAGCAAGGTGGGCATCAAGATGCTTTTTGAAGATCTCCAGGGTGAGTGACTGTACCACCTCTGTGGGGAGCCTGTTCCAGACCCTTGGCACTGGTTTTGTAAAGAAGTTTTTTTCCTATGTCTAGTCTGAGATAGCTCCTGCTGCCTTCTATAGGTTTTGGCTCAGTATGGAGGCAAAAGATGTAGAACTTAGCTGTCGTGTCCACCACAGAAAATGGAGTTTACAGCCTGACATGTGAAGAGGCCCCAATATCAAACAGACCATTTAGATTGTATATAGTTATCACAATCAGTTGAGATGATTTGGGGAACTTGTGATTCTTTATCACTTAGCTAGTAAGGCTAGAGATGGGTGGTGCAGTTAGGGTCCTGGTTTTTCACCTCTGGTAATGTATGTTCAAAATCTTAGCACTGATAATATATGCAAATAAGTTTAGTCTTCTAACCCTCAGTTTCCCCATGTTACAAAATCTGCATAATGGAACTTTACTGGAAGTCTCATTTTAAGAAACCCAGCACTGCGGGGTGTCATCTCAGAATTAATCTACCCATAGAGCACCTGCTCAGTGCTAACAGTACCAATATAAGTCACCCTTAACTTTTACTTCTGTGCGCTCTTAACTTGCATTCAAATACAAATGGGGTAGTTTCAAGTGATTAGTCGGGCAGGACAACCTATGGCTGCAGCAAGCAAAAGAAATGGGAAAGTGAGACTGAGGTATGAAGGTTGCCTTTGCTGTAGGGTTTGGCTGGAGTAATTCAGACCAGTGGGGACCAACCTTTATAGCAGGTATACTGCAGACTAGCCTAATACCATCCCAGGGTGTAACTCTGATCCCCTTCCCCAGAAAGTTCTGCTTTCTGTACCCTGCCCTGTGCTCCCTGCCTATTCTGTTGCTCTGCTTTCTGCTTCCTGCCTGGTCTGATGCCCTGCTTTTGCTCCTTCCCCTGTCTGTCACTGTGCTGCCTGTCCCCTCTCCCGTCTGCTGCGTGTCACACACAGAGGCTGCCTGTGCCACTTGCAACTCCCATACCACAGATTGGCCATCCTGATTCGGATGGTACATAAGTTTTAAGGCCTGCTTTTCCCAGATAGAATGTGGGCACACATTTTTTAGAAATGTATATCTATAGTTAATTGTTAAGATTTGTAACTGTATTTGCATGCGTGCATGTGCTCGTGTGCGTTTGTTTAATTGCCCTCATAGTAGGAAAGGGAACCTTGGGTGAGGGAAGTAATTTGTTCCTTTAGGAATATGCCTGCTTCTGTTTTAACCAACATTGCAAACAGGGGCTTTATTTATTTAAAATCTTAGCTCAAGTAAGCTGAAATATAATTTGCTTCTAACAACTTATGCTGTTAGTTTGCTGTTTGTGACTTCTATTGTTTTGACAATGAGAACTCAACTGCCCAGTTCCATTCTTCAGTTCTCACTTACCAGCATACTGATGAGGTGGTTTGAGAGCCATTGCTGCCAAAAACTTAAATTCCTTTCAACCCCTCCTTCCCAAATGTTCATTAGAATTAACAACAAATGCAAAACAAAGAGCCTCCATGCAAGCACTGTATTCACAATAGGTTTTCTACAAGCTCTTATTACAGCGTATTTGGCATATAGCAGAATATGTGGCATGTAACTGAACCTTAATTTACACAAGAAAAGGTTTTCTGGTGTAATTACACCATTATAGCTGTACCAAAAGCCCTGCTACTGTAGACAGTTTTACTGAAGAGTCTTTTTTGCTGGCAAAGCATATACAAGTTCCCCGAATGAAATCCACTATATAAGTGAAAGGACTTTTATGCCAATAGTGGATGGTTATATGGCATGTATTAGTATATATTAGTATTGCACCACTGGCAAGCATCTTTAGTGTAGAATTAGCCTGAGTGTCTTTTTTAGAAGTAGGAGGTCTACACGTGTTGGAAAGTAGCTTTCTGTGATTTAAAGAAATCTTTAGTCTTACTGGGAAGAGATGGAGTTATCTTGTTTTGATGAGTTGGGGTTATTTGGCATCCATTCGGCATCCTTTTTTGGTAGTATTTCACAGTTGAAGTCTAATAGCATTCGTCAGTGAAATATAGTAGCTACTATATGCAATCCATGACATTGCTGTCATCATCGCTTTCAGTAACAGCTGAGTGTTTCTTCCAGTTCCTCCCTCTCCCTACCTGAAAAAGCAGCACAATCTTTTCCTTCCTTTTTCGCTGTTTTAAAAATGTTTCATTAATTGAACAATGTTCTACTCTCCTTATATAATGTCCAAATGCAGACTTAAAATGTATTTCAAAGACTCAGTAAACTCACTTGTTTTCATTTCTTCCTTTCCTTGGTAGGCTTCCATGTGGCGGGTCAGCATTTTATTGTATAAAGTCTTTGCTTTCAGCAGGTTGCCATGTTCACCCTCTTTTGGGATGATTGGATGGAAACCACTGCTTTTTGACACCAATTTAGGAGTGGCATAAGGTCCCACGAATTAAGAGCAAGGATGATTTATGAAATATGGCAGTTGGCTTACAGGTCAGCAGAAAGTGAAAAAAGGGCAAGGATGGGGTATGTGAGAGTGGTAGGCAAAAGCTTTATGGTGGTCAATATTGCACTTGAAATTAAAACTAGCATTTGATAGCCTGGTCATTGCAGCAACAGTCATTGCTGTGAATTGTAGGACACCCCTTTGTGATTAGCCATCAGTCTTGGAGCATACTGACAGAATGAAGTGTTTTTTTATCTGGTTTTAATGTTGGTTTAACAAAAAGAAAATATCTTTGTAATTGAACTAGCATTGACAAAATTTCACTCACACACACACCCGTGCAAGATAGAAGCAGGTGAATTTTAGCCTTTGAATTTTTAGTAGCATTCAGTGTAGTGTAAAAATGATGTCCTTTTTCCAAGATGGCTGCCCTTATGGAACAGTTTAACTCACACACAGCTTAACTTGTCTGGCTCTGATTTTCTTTCCAATATACAGGTGATAGGCATGCTTCTGTGTGAATAGACAGGGTGTTAATTCCTGGGACCTGCCTTTCTGAATCACATACAAAGAAAGGTTTTTCATGTCTTTCAGTTTGTGTCTACTCCATTGTTTAGATCGAGTGCTGATGTGATGGTGACTGGTGGATATGTCACAATTGTCATCAGAGTTATAGTTTTACACCTGTTAATTTAGACAGTGTCACCATTAAGGAAGTTAGAATTCAAGGAGCCTACTATACTGAAGTTGCAGCTTGACCCATTCAAAATCCATGAGAATTATGCCAGAATCTATGAAAGAAACATTTTCTGTTTCACTTCAGATATATTGAAGTATACAGATTCAGTAATGAGACTGTGTACTTTTAAGTCATCTCTGCTCAATCATTTTGTCATTTTTTTATCCCTTAATTTTAATAAGCTTGTTGAGATCAGAGTATGTATGGCTGGAAGTTGTAACCCAGGCTTCCAGCTGGTGAGCACAAGCCGTTTCATGTACTGCAATGGGATATCTTGAAATTATGTTCACCAGCACAAATAAGAATTATGTAATTTTAGCCCTTACAGACTTTCTTAAGAAGGAAGTACACCTGCTCTCCTTTCCCATTCCTGTGAAATAACCCCATGTATCCATGTCTGAGGGTCTGTTTACACTCAAAAGGTCGTACTTAAATAGAGCCAAAGCTTACTCTGACTTTGGTAGGATTAAATTCAGTTTCAGAATGGAATAAACCCAGGGTTGTCAACCAGGGGTATGCGTACCCCTGGGGGTACTTGAGAAGGCCCTAGGAATAGAGGTAGATGTTGTTTACGTAGATTTTAAAAAGGCCTTTGACACAGTGCCACACCCAATTCTTATAAATAAGCCAAACAGTTGCAATGTAGATTATTACACAGTCTGGTGAGTAGAAAATTGGCTTATGGGGATGCATCCAGAGAGCAGTGGTAGACGGGTCAGTTTCTACCTGGAGAAATGTGGGCAGTGGAGTCCCCTGAGGCTCTGTCCTGGGACTGGTATTATTCAGTATCTTCATTAGTGACTTGGATGAGGGAGTAGAAAGCACCCTGTCCAAGTTAGCTGATGATGCCAAACTGTGGGGGGAGGTACACAAACTATAGGGCAGGGAGGGAATCCGATGCATTTGGACAGGCTGGGGAAGTGGACTGAACAGAATAGGATGCAGTTTAACAAGGATAAGAGTCATGTGTTGCACCTGGGGGGGAAGAATCATCAACACTCCTACGGCCTGGGAGGTACTACTCTAAGCAGCACAACTGTGGAAAGGGATCTTGGAGTCATAGTCGACTCCAAAATGAACATGAGTCACCAGTGTGATGAGGTAATAAGTAAAGCTAACTGCACCCTTTCTTGCACAAGTAGGGGCATCACAAACAGGTCCGGGGAGGTGATACTTCCCCGCCACGCAGCATTGGTCAGGCTACAGCTGGAGTACTGCATCCAGTTTTGGGTGCCACACTTTGGGAGGGATGTGGATGGCCTGGAGAGGGTTCAGAGAGGGACCACGCATTTGTTAAAGGCCTACAGAAAACCCCCTATGTGGACCGATTGGGAGACCTGCACCTCTTCAACCTCTGCAAGAGGAGAGGTGATCTCGTGGCTGCCTACAAACTCATCGGGGGGGGGGGCAGGAAGAAATAGGGGATACAATGTTTACCAGGGTGCCTGTTGGCCACTAGAAATAATGGCCAAAAACTGGAAGAGAGCAAATTTAGATTGGACATCAGGAAAAAATTTTTTACAGCAAGGGTTGCCAAAATATGTAATAAGCTTCCAAGGGAGGTGGTGCTGTCCCCTTCTTTGGAGGTGTTTAAAAGGAGATTGGACAGACACCTGGCTGGGGTCAT
>NW_017728906.1:44138475-44143901 GCF_001723895.1 Crocodylus porosus
AATAAGCTTCCAAGGGAGGTGGTGCTGTCCCCTTCTTTGGAGGTGTTTAAAAGGAGATTGGACAGACACCTGGCTGGGGTCATTTGACCCCAGCATTCATTCTTGCCCAGGGCAGGGGGTCAGACTTCATGATCTAATAGATCCCTTCCGACCCTAACATCTATGAAACTGTCAGAGAGAAGTTGATGGAGCAGATAGACATTGGGTAGGACCCAGAATGGCAATTCCAGGAGTATGATAACACTATGTTGTACTTATAAATATTAGCTTAATTATAGCATAGTGTAAATCAGATATTCAGTGTAGTAATATCCTGACAAAAACTGGTATCTCTCTCAGCAATTTTGAGGTTAACAAGTTCTCTCCGCACAAAACAGGATGACCAGACACATTTTTTTCCCACTGAGAGGTTCTACAAGATATTCTAGTCTCCAGATCTCATCTAGCAAGAAACTGGTCTCCGCAGGTGGCCACACTTCTGCTTATCCATTATTTTCACCTTGCCTGTATCTTTCTCATTCTCTGTCCTTTCTTTTTTTTCTCTTCCTAGCTAGGAATTTACGTAAACTTCAAGTAGGCTCTCAATTCTCCAATTTATGGTAATAAGCACATTATCTTAATAATAGATGTAATGATTGTATTAATGACACTTAATTTATTTTTGTGTGTGCATATGTGAATTATTCTTACTCCCAGTAGTTTAAGAACAATGCGTGTGTGTGTGTGTGTGGAGGGTTGTTTGTTTGCTTGCAACTGACTTTTGTTACTGCACCTGTAACGTTTTTCCCTCTCCTGGAAATAGTGTTTATGTAGGGGGAGAAGAGAGTTTTAGGGTAGGGAGGGATTTTTATATAATTACATTTGTCTTTTTCCAGGTCTGTAATTCTGCATCAACTGTTAAATTATCCAGAGGTCTTTGGAAATAGCCTCTTCAGAAAAAACAATCTCTTTTCTTCCTTGGTGAGAAGCTGAATTCTTTATTTTTCTCTATGAGTCACTCTGTTCTGTCATTTATTTTCAGGGATTATTACCTGCCCTAGGACTTTGGATACCCAGCCAGGAGTGGGCAGTTGACATAAACCCCTTCACCAGTGTAACTATCTTGAAGCTGGAGTAGAATTAACCCACTACTCCCTAATGGTGAGGGGCTGTAATAGCACCTGTTGCAGGCCACTTCCTGTGGATAGCTGCTATAGGTTTCCTTTTGGTCCCTGGTATAAATTTCTCTGTGGCAAATGCCTGAATGCCACACCTCTCCATCCCATCTTTCTTTCCCCTGCTTGCCTTTCTAAGTAAGCTTTCTAGTTGTTACACTTGCTGCTGCTCCGGCCTTTTTTGCTTCTCTGGAGGGAGTTCTGCCAAACTCATATTCTCTTCAATTACATTTTTCCAGCAAGACCTCCTGTAATTGTTTACACCAGTATAACATGTTCTGGGAAGGAAAACCATGGCCTGAAGTTCATAAGCAACTGGTACAGTGTAATGGGAACTATCCCCTTTTTTTTCAAGAAGTCAAAAGCTACTTCATAAATTCTGTATGAGATTCTAATGTACACAGGTACTGAATTAGGATTTTTAGTGTTGTTCAAATGTCAGCATTGCATCATTTTTATTAGACCAACTGAGTAGTTGAAAAAAAGTTCTTAGCAAGCTTTTGGGTGCACTCGCCTTTCTTCAGGCATAGGAAGTCTCGGCTGTTTGGAGTCTCAGACCAGCAGAGACTCCCTATGCCTGAAGAAGGGTGATTGTGCTGAAAGCTTGCTAGGAACTTTTTTCCAACTACTCAGTTGGTCTAATAAAAGATATCACATCTCCCCAAAGAGCTTGCCTGCTTATGTCCCTAGACCAATGCAGCTACAACCAAAAAACCAGCAGCATTGCATAATGTATTATAACAGAGGTTTCAAACTCCCTGGGCCAGGTCCAGACCACAGGGCTCCTTGCAGACTAGATCTAGACCCACCTCCAGTAGTGGGCAAGTGGTCTGTCTTTAACTGCCATTGGTTTCTGAGTGGTGGGGGGAGAGGGCTACCCACTGCTCACTCCTCTTCGTGTTTTTGCCCCCATTTGCCCCGCACTCTGAAGCCCTGTCCCCCCCAGAAGCCCCATGGGCTGGATTATTGACACCACAGTAGTATGTTATCAGTTAGCTTTGCATTTCTGTTGTGATGAAGTAATTGTTCCCAAATCTTTAGGGAATTTTACCAGCTTACTTGAGAGATCTTGTTTTTACTGACCAATGCCTGACTGCATCACACTCAATTATCAGATAATGTGTTTGTTGGGAGGATCATTCTACTGAGAGAAAGAGAGAGATTTTTTCCGTTCTGATTAACCCTAGTTGACAGATGATTTTTTTTTTTGATATACCTCAGCATGGTTTAATTGAGTCTTCAGTGGCTGCCCATGGCATTCTTCTTCAATGATCCAAGTAAAATTACTTGATACTAACTAATCTTCTCTGCTCATATTAGATTTATCCAAAATAGAAAACCAATCTGACGCCAGGAAACACTAATTTTTATTATTTTAAATTTTTAATGTAAATATGACCAGCTTTGTGAAATACTTCTAGTGGGGAAAAGAGAAATTGAAAGGGACCCGAAGCATTTTTAAATGAGATTGTGTTGTCTACAGATCAGCTGCAGTGCATTTTATTTGTTTGAACCATTTGCCTGTTATGAATTTGATATTAAAATTTCCAACTTCTCTGTCAACTAGTAGATAAGTAAAAAAAAAAAAAAAAGAGGGAGAAATAATGTAAAAGATAAGAGATGCTGCTGTGGAAATTTAAAGGAAACTTCAGACTGTGATGGAAAAGGTCCTCAGACTTTGAAATAGTTATTTTCTTTGGAAGATATAAAATAGAACACTGTTATTGAGTCCCACATTATTAAATATAAATGTGACTTTATGCACTTTAATACTGCTTAAAGTTATTGGGTACTTTTACACATGCTCTGGGGGGTGCGCTTTTACTAGAGCAACTCCAAGAGCTGCTGCAATTAAAGCACTGGTCCCTGCACTTCAAAATGGTGGTGGGGATGTTTGAACTAAAGCTTGTTTGATGAGCTTTAGTTTAAGCACCCCTGCTGTCATTTTGAAGCATGGGGACGCTGATACACAAGACGTGGAAGGCTGTTGGGCTGCTGTATTTGCCACGCTCCAGCAGACTCTATTAAATTGAATCTGTGCTCACACACTGTAATTACAGCGTTGGAGCAGCCTCTGCGCTTGTGTTCAGGCACCCATCCATGATTGGCCCTATAACAATCATGTAGATATGGTAGCCTTTGGGAGAAGACTTGGTGAGCTTAGTCACATTCAGATATAAAAACTGCAGTTTTGCATTTTTAGTACCTAAATGACTACTCTTTACATTTTAGTACAAACCATAAGAGTAGTTTTGAATGTGGGGTATGCCAGATTAGAGCCTAGCTTTTGGAAGCGTTAGTTAGCTTTTAAAATAAAAATAGAAACCTTATTATGTGGAGATGGTGAGAAATGTGCACAGAAACCTTTTGACTACTTAATGTTTTAAAGCTCCCTGCTGAGTTCTATTAGCCTTTCATGCAGTGGCTCAGGTTTAACCCTTTTGCTGTCCTGGAAGTTCATGTGATGATTTGTCAGAAAGATTTGTTGGATTGTGCACAAAATCTCAGAAGTTACAAATACCATTTTCTTTTTTCTTTTCTTTTTTTAAAGAGGAAACTATCTTTTCTCCTCCTTGTTACTGTATAGTATAACAAGTCCAGCCTTCCTTATAATGAGTGACTGACAGAGTGGAATGGAGATTAAGCACTGGTTGACATTTTTAAAAGGACACATTGTTTTAACTGCCTGTTTTTGTCTAGAGGCTGTCAAAATTTAAGAGACATTCCAAAACTTCAGTTGTTTCTTATTAATTTATTTGTTAAATGCATAAAATAAGTACAGTAAAAAAATCTTCTCTAATCTAATGGTAGTCCAATATATATTCATTGTTTGGTGTCTGACCCACATTTTAAGTGACTTGTTCCCCATAACAATAATGTTGTTTTGGATTTAGTTGCTTGTGTATTTAAAGGTCAGTCTTGAATGGATATATGATAATGGTAATATATAACGCTGGATTATTGTGAGACCCTTGCAAATATCTGTGCACTTATGTATGTGAGAAGTTAGATTTTTTTTCTTTTTAAGTGCTACTTGTGCTTATAGTTAAAGTGTTTGTAAGATCAGGTCCTTAATATGTAAAAACTAATTTCCAAGTAACTGAACAGAGCAGAGGCTCTGTGCCATGAAAATAAATGTTGTAGCGCAGGCTGACAACTCAGACAGCCAAAAGAAAGGACAGAATGGCACAGAGGAAACGGTCTTGTTTCAGACAGCATGTGCCTAAGTACTGACAAAAAGAGGAGAAATAGGCATGAACGAAAAAAAAAAAAGATGTGACTCTGCTGCTAGCATATGTCTAGGATGTAGGGAGGAAGTGATGGATGAATTTGTGGTGGGTTTTAGGTTGCCCACCATTGCCTAGTAACATTCTTTTTAAGCGTGCCTTAGGAAAAGGGATTGTATAATACTTTGGTAATAAATGTGAAACTGCTTTAAAAAAATACCTCAAATTCTATTTAAAAAGTAGTTCCAGGTTTTAAAAAAAATATTCAACACCCACATAATTAGGGAGTTGCTGTAAATGATCTGTGTCTCTCTGTTCTCAACAGTGTAAGTTTCAGTAAAGCAGAGCACTTACACAGGTGCATAAATCATATCAGACTTGAAGATTCACACTTATTCTGGTCATGCTGACTTTTAATTTTTGTGGTGTACTACTTCAGGGAAAACAAATCCTTTCCCTAACTACTTAAAAATTATATCTGCCATTTAGGGAAAAAATAGGGGTGGAAGTTAACCTTGAGTCATCTTTCTTTTGATGGGATTTCCGAAAGGATTTCCAAAAGTCGTAAGTTTTATAATTGGACCTGCCTTGTTAAGGTCCAAATAATTTGATCCATATAATGATGCATTAAGTGGCAGGTTCAGTTGTAAAGTATATGGAGTAAGTGTGTAGTACTTGCTGAAACCAGCAAGTAAATGCTCAGAGAAACCCATAAGGCCTGGACAGGCTTACCACTGTGGGCTCAGCAAAACACCTGATAGACTGAGGGTGGTGGGTAAGACATTTGTATGACATTTGAATACAGTTTGCATGTAGCATAAAACTTATTCTTTGCTGCATAATTCTCTCCTCTCATGAGACAAATCTCAACAATTTTCTTTTCTTCTGCCTCTCATGCATTGCTTTTGAAGAAGAGAGCAAGCACCCTTTGTGCCTTCTACCCTGTTGTATGTTTCATAGTTTCATAGTTTGTAGGGTTGGAAGGGACCTGAGCAGATCATCTAGTCCGACCCCCTGCCATGGCAGGAAAGAGTACTGGGGTCAA
>NW_017728906.1:44143912-44145817 GCF_001723895.1 Crocodylus porosus
AAAGCCTGCTGGAGGAGGTCCGCCAATCTAGAAGAGAACACACGCTTACCTTTAGGGGAAAGGTGGAGCCCGTCCCACCCCAGCATGTCTCTCGTCGTGATGTGCCGGTCGTGGTTGAGGAAGCCAAAGCCCTCCTTGAAGCACCATTCCTGTAGCTGCCAGTTGGTCTCCGCGACGTTCGTTTCATGTCGTCTGCCTTGTTCACTCACTGGGAGGATAGAAAAGAAAACCACCTGTGTGCCCATCTCCTTCAGCACGCGCCCCAGAGCATGGTAGTCCTCCATCAGGCGGTCAGGGCTCCTCCTGGCCACATCGTTAGTACCCACATGGACTAGGACCATAGGGTAATAATTGGTGGGCTGGATTACGGTCTGGAGCATGTGGTGTGGAAAGATCTGCTAGGTCTCACAGAAGAAGCAATGCTGGCTGAAGTTCTCTTACTCCCCTCAGAATGGGCAGTAGACTTACGCAGGATGGCAGGGCTATGTAAGGATCAGTCAGAGGCTGCTCCTGAGTGTGGTGGGCATGAAGGTGTGTATTGCATGCCAGTGGCATGGGGTGGATTTGAGATCGCAAGCAGAAGTGAATGTGAGAACAGATGCAAAGATGTGAATAACTAAATAGGTGGTACAAATGGAGTGACAGTATGGTGGTGGGTATTGGGAGAAACATTGGACTGAAGTCATGGTGATGAGAGAGGTAGAAGTGGAAGACAGTGGATTGGTAAGTGTAAGAATTAGGACATTTTGTCTATTTGTACTGGAGAAGAATAGTGTGTGTGAAGGGGGGGGAAAGACTTGCAAAAGTAAAGGAAAGAGTGAGTGACGAAGAAGGGAGGGGTCATCTTAAATTCAGGATTGTCTTAGATTTGATTAAATATGGTAGTTTTTTATGTGTGCATTTGTATCTATATCCTTTCCACAGATATACTTGTACCCAATCCTTCTTAAACTTCCCCTTAATCCTCAATTACACTGATGCTTCTGAAGAGCATATGGTTTTTACTTTATAAGTATACTAAGGGCCTTGTTGCATATTAATTTTAGGCAGCTTCTGGAGCTCTTAACACCTGGATTGTCTGCATTAACACCTTTAAGTGGCTTAAAGCATGGGTTACGCAACTCAAAGTTACTCCGCTTAAGGGCAAGATTATCTATCGATCCGCATAACCTATGAGCATAGCACAGCCACTCCTCACAGATGTGCTGCTCAAATGGAAGGTGTGACTGCAAGCTAGCATTAAGCCAATCAACATTTGTGGTGCTGACAGTGTAATGTGTAAAAGAAGCTGGTGAGTGGGAGTGTGGGGCCCACGCCGGTGCCTCAGGGTCGGGGCAGCAGGAACGTGGCGTCCTGCCAGTGGGGCACAGGATCCTCCTGGCTCCATCATGCATGGCTTGCATGCAGTTCCCAGGTTCTCCACTCAAGCTGCACACCTCTGGGGAGCCCCACGTGATGAAGCTGGTGGTCTGTCCCCTTCACTGCTATACACAGGTCCTGGAAAATGGTGGGGATCTCTGTGCCATGGAGCCAGGTTGGCTCTGCCGCTCTCCCTGCCACCCCAGCTGAGCCCCATGACCTGCACCACTTCATTGCATGGGGCTTAGGCGTTTGAGCCCCATGCGATAGAACTTGTGGCCCAGCCATGTGCACTCCTGGGACTCGCTGGGACCATGTGCTGCTGCGGGCTGTGAATGCCCTGAGGGCCTGCTGTTGCTGCTGGTGGCAGGGGCTGTGCACAAAAGTTGGTGGAGATGTTTGTATGGTGGGGTTTCGCATACACACCCTATCATACACACATATCCCACACCCCCACCCAGCCTCCCCCTCCACTCACCCCTCCCTCCACTCATCCCACAGCCCTCCACAAACCCCATACCCACACACACACCCTCACATCCCCAT
>NW_017728906.1:44146217-44148885 GCF_001723895.1 Crocodylus porosus
GCTTTTTTTCAGTTCCAAGATGACAAACTCCTTTCCCAAAAGTAGTACTTTTAGGGGCAAGGGGAAGGACTTCTGGGGGCAAAGGTCAGGGGCCTCGGGGCAGGACTTCTGGTCCCAAGATGGCAGCCAGGGGGCGGGATACCCATCAAGGGGCAGGGCTACCCTTGTGGCCTTCGACAGCTTACCAAAACTCATAAGCGGCCTTCCAACTGAAATAATTGCCCGCCTCTGGGGCAGATCCATGAAGAATATTTCACATCCTGTTTCTCAGTGGTGACGTGTAACTGTGTGGCCATACATAATTACTGCTGTCTTCTAGGTATGATTGGAAGTGGTTCAAGTTAAGTTCAGCATATCACTAACATTTAGTAGAGGCAGGAACAGATGGAGGTGTTTTTCAGGTATAGCAATAACAGAGTGCATAGATATATGGTCAGCTGACCATATGCCCGGCTGTCTCTCTCACTGGCTTTGCCATTGTAACTGATAGCATTGGTTCATATGAGAAGCAGTTGCAGCTGTAAACCCACAATCTTTGGTCTCTTTGGGCCAGTCAGATTGAATGTAATGTTGCTTTTTGTTAAACCTCTTTTGGGAAAGGGGGGAATACACATGTAGACTTAGCTGCTTTTGCAACCCACAAAGCCTAAGAGGCTGCTGGGTATGGATATAGTTACAGTATTGAGCATAGTGACAAAACCATCTGGGTTTACTGTGGCTTCTTGTGGCTGTGACAGCTAAACACTAGCCCTTTTTGCTGGCATCCTATTGGTCAGAAGGCAGGACATTCAACAGATGTTACAAGGGTTTTCAGATGTGCTCATCTGCTTGGTTTCTGAAAGTTTGTGTGCTAAAGGAAAATAAGGTGCTTATTATCCCTGCTGGATCCGTAGATGCCTTCCCCCATTCCTTGTGTCCCCTAAACAAGCTGTTTTTAAATGTGGGGCTCTGCAAGATGTGTTTTTATTTTGCCATATTCCATGAAAGCAGCCTTTGAGTTTCTATATTCTTGCAGCCCTTTGTGGGTTCCTGAGACAATGAATCTCTCTTTCAGACTTCTATGTTCAGGAAATGTTATTTTTATACCTGTACTTTTCTTTCACCTAAAAATATGGGGAAAGCAAGAATCTTTTGCTGTTGCCTGTAACACATTGATTTGGTTGCATAAAAGATGTGCTCTTATCTATGTGTGTGGATTCTTCAGTTTGCTTGCTTGCTTGCTTGTGTTAGTTCCCCATTGGAATATTAAACAGTTTTATGGTATTCATTTTAGCTTCTTGTGGCATCTTGCTCAAATCTAGTGAAGAGAGGAAGCAAAACTTTGTCCATAGACGTCTTTGACTATTGGGTATGAATGCTAGCTCCACTCTGGGATCCCTCTTCCCTCCTTTTGCTGGATGCAGTACTATGGCTGTACTGGATACCTAGGCACTTTGGTGTCATGGGGAGCAGCAGTGCACAGAGCAGCATCAGTGGCTGCACTGCCAGGGGCAACAGTGGTGGCTGGGATGGCGGCACAGTAACCATTTTTGTGTCCTCCCCTCCCATCCCCTGCAACACGGTGCCCTGGGCTAGTGTCTTGGTTGCTTTTCTTTAGCTATGCTACTGACTCTATTGCAGCCCAGAAATCTGTTTTTAAAAAAGTAAAAACCATCTGGGTTTGTTTCCTTGCTTCTCTCTCTCTCTCTTTTTACTGTATTTACTTGAATCTAAGACAAGGGTTTTTTTTCCCCATTTAGCTGGGGAGAAGGGGATGAAAGCCCCTTGTCATGGATTTGAGTGGAGCTTACTAGGAAGAGACGAATTTTGGCCTGCTTACGTCTTTATCTATTTCCTGTTCCTTATATTCTTGTGCAAAGTTGATTATGTCTTGATGCTTTTTCAACTCCTCCAATCCTTCCTCCCTACCCCTCCCAGTAAAAGAAATACAATTTGAGACTAACAAATTCTAACTTGCATCTTGGTTTTTTGCTTTCTCTACTTTGTCAATCCTTATTCATCCTAATTGAATATTTATATCCATCTTTTCCATACTCTCTGTTCTATCTCTTACCATCCCTTTATATCATGCTTGTTCCTTTTTCATTTTTAGTTTTTCATATATATGGCTGATGAAGGACCATTGTGATCATCTAGTCCAGGGGTGGCTAAACCTCTGGCAGGGATGCCACAAGTGGCATGGGCAGCTTGTCTGTGTGGCACATGGCAAATCAGGGAGGGGACAAGCACCACAGTGGTAGAAGTAGAGCAGCAGATGGGGCACAGAGCACAGGGAAGAAAGAAGAGAAGCATATTGGGCAAGTGAAGAGGATGGTACTTGGGGAGAATGCAAGGCTAATTTGTGGTATGCTTACCAAAAAGGTTGGCCCTCACTGCTTTATTTTGATGACCTGCATTATATATGAGCCACAGGACTTATCTGTGAGCATTCAATTAGTTTTGAAAAAGTGTTTGTGATGAAGAATCCACCATCGTCCTTAGTAAGCTGTTCCAGTTGTCAGTGACCCTTACTGTTAAAATTTTACATTATGTGTAACCTAAATTGCTCCGGCTTTAATTTCTAGAGGGTCGCACCCAGAGAGTTGTGGTGGATGGGTCGGTTTCGACCTGGAGGGGTGTGGGCAGTGGGGTCCCGCAGGGCTCGGTCCTTGGACCGATACTCTTTAAT
>NW_017728906.1:44149645-44157235 GCF_001723895.1 Crocodylus porosus
AGGCTAGATGTGTATCTAGCTGGGGTAATGTAGGCCCAGCACTCTTTCCTGCTTATGCAGGGGGTCGGACTCGATGATCTATTGAGGTCCCTTCTGACCCTAGCATCTATGAATCTATGAATTGACTTGGGGACATCAGAACTGGATGCAGCATTGCAGTAGGGGTTGTTGCACTGGTGTCTAATACAGAGGTAATATAACATTCCTACACTGTCTGTTTATTCTCCTGTTATATATAGATGGAATGTATTGTATCTTTTGGCCAAAGCAAACCCTGAATTCACTCTTTCTCTTATTAATTCTCTCTGTTCCTTGACTGTTTATTTTTCTTTCTCTCTCTGAGTTCTGTACCTTTTCCATCTCTTCTTCTCATAGGCAGTGGAAGGGGGGGTAACGGGGCTCATCCCCCCAAATGCAGGGCAGCAGGTATGGCCAGAGGGCAACCTGGCTGCAGGCTGTTGCTAGGGGGGGAGGGGTATGCACACTCAGATACCCTGCACAGCCATGACTGCAGCCAGCTCCGCGGGCAGGTAAGTTTCTTTAATCTGCTTTCTTTATGATGGCCTGGGCTTGGGGGTGGGAGGTGCAGATCAAGACCCCTACAGTGCAGGAGGGAGTGGTGTAGGGGCAGGGGTGAATCCATTCACTCCTGCTCCTGCTCCTCTCCTTGCTGCAGTGTGGGGATTGCCCCACAACCTGGCCAAGCCGGGGCCCCATTCGCAGTGAATGGTACCCCAGCTGGGCCAGGTCGTGGGACAGTTGAAGCTTGGCGGTTCCTCCAGAGGCACAGCTCCAGGGAGCCAAGGGAGGGGATACGTGGCCCCCTAGGCATGGGGCAAGGGCGGGCTGCAGCTGTGAGATGAGCTCTGCTCTCTGCCTGTGCGATTTGCTGCTGCTGCTGCTTTGAAAACAGTGTGGCGCGGTGCAGCACAGCGCAGCACAATGTGCGTTGCACTGCTGGGCAGGCCAAGCAGTAGGACACGTGGTATTACACTGCATCCCCTGCCCACGCCCCTGGATGAGCTGCCGGGCTCTGATTGCCCTACGACCTGGCCCAGCCTGAGTGCAGCCCACTCCCCTGCCAGGAACAGCCCAATGCCTTGTGCAGGACCAGGGGCACACATACCCCCCATGCCTCCCGGGATGCACACAGTGGCAGGAACTGCCTCCTGCTCGTGCCCCCTGGATGAGCCACAGCTTTGTCCCGTGCCCTGCCCTGGCTGTACAGGGCCTGCCCCAGCAGCAGCAGAACAACAACAGTTTGCGGTGAGCTGGGTGCGAGGGCCCCGGGAGCTCCACCCTGCCTGGCCTGGCAGTGCAGCTGAGGCTGGCCCTGCTCTGGCCCCTTGGGCAGTGTGGGGCCCAGTGTGGAGAGACAGCTGGGACTGGTGCAGTGGATTCATTGGCGCAGGGTGTGTGGGTGCTGGTGCCGGGTAACAACCGCAGGCATGGGGGAAGGGGCGGCCGCGCAGGCGCAGCGGGCCTTGGCCCCGATCCCAATTCTGGGCCTGGTTTGGCTCCGCTCCCTCCCTATCCCAGCCCGCTCCTTTCCCCCACCCCTTCCCTCGCAGACTTTCCTGCCGGGGGTGGGAGGGGGTATATGCGCACATGTGCATGCATGCTCAGCCCCCCGCCTTCCCAATTTATTTTCTCCCTCCACCTATGCTGCTGCTGCTTTTACTCTTCTGACTCATCACAATTTCTCTTGACCTTACAGTCTCCTGCAGTGCTGCACTGTGGGTATATGCTAAGTGGCCTTACTGTAGTCAGCTGATGCCTGCATTTAATCACCTACATTGAGTACTGGTAACTTATGACTTCCACCATCAAGTATAGATACGTGACTTATTTATTGTATTAGTGAATGGAAACGTGTGCATTGTGCTTCTCCTTCATCTTTCCAGTACTCGTTCTTCCAAATAGAAAACATACTACAGCCCAGCATGGTCCATACAAGCACATTGTTTTCCAAGTGCTTCAGAGTGCCGAATTCTTACCAGTTTCAGTCCTCTGGTGTACTCTGGAACAGCAGCAGATAGTGGGAAATGATTGTGACTGCAAGGAGACCAGCAGCAAGGCTGTATTAAAACTTAGGCTGACACACAAGCATAATAGCTGTATTGTGCTGCTCAGAGAAGTCCTGCTTTGTTTTGAATCTTGCTGATGACAAGGCTACTAGGAGCTGTGTTAGAGCTGTTTATATTGTCTGCTTTGCAAGGGTAACATCCTAAGATATTTGGAGAGGAGGGAGTGCGATTTTTTTTTCCTCTGGTTAGACAGTCTTACTGAGGTATGTGTTGGAAAAACTGTTGTTTGGTTCTGAAAGGTCGCTCACATATTTCAGTAACAACATCATAAAGAAACAGAAACAGGTGTCCAGAGATATAATAAAAGATGTGTTGGTGTATCTTGTTATATACCTGTCTTTACAGAAGTATAGTGAATGAGTCTCCAGTCCCCAGTGGGAGAAGATGTTTTAGCACACAATAAATGAAATGCTCGTTGAGAGTCAGTAGTATCACCTTGCGTGCAAACTGCAAGCGTTTCTTCCCTATAATTTTAAGAAAGAGGAGAATTAAAGAAATCTTAGTATTTCAGTAAGTAATTTTTTTAATGCATTATATTTTAAAAGCCATTGTTACCTGTAGTCTTCACTACTGCTGGTTGACTTTCTCTGAGCCAGTAGAAATGAGGTCAGATAAGTTAAAAGGGGAAAAAAAAGGGAGGGAAAGAATCTGCCATTCCAAGAAGGAACTGAAGAATTGCCAGCACTCTTTTCTTGAGGTCTGTGATTGGTATCTGAGGTCTATTCTGAAAATTTTTCATTTCTGTATCACAAGTCATTGTTTCTACTGAGGCATGATCTATAGCTTTGGTGTATGTATAGTACATGGTGAGTGTGTATTTTAGGGGGAGCTGTCTGTCTTCAGAAGTATTTTGTATTTGTCGTTTGTGGAAAGTTTTTGTTTTTTTCCCTTTGAGTTTAAAGAGAACTTTTTTTCATTATATGTATTTGCTCCCTCCGCTAAAGCTACTTGGAGATACAGAACCCTTACATCTTTCTTCAGAGAGCTTTGAAGTCATCTGTTATTGTATGTGGCTAACCTAACTGATCTACGAAAGAAAGGGCTACCTGGCTCGGGTGGGGTCTGAGCAAATTTTTCTGACTGATAAAATCAGCTGAAAAGTGGTGCAAGTGCCTTTCAGACAAAGGCAGAATGCTTTGCAGGCTTAAGTTGTGCAATGTTTGGAAAATGCTAGTTTGTGCAGTTTGGGTGTTGGTCTTCCATTTGAGGGCCTTCACCTCATTTCAGTAAGGGATGACTTATACAGGAGTGTTTGTTTTTGCAGAATGTGTATCCACCAATACGTTTCTAGTAGAATAATGAAACTGAAATAATTGCACCCACACAGCTGGCTTTAACCTACTTTCCTTTTTGAGTCTGTGCATCTCTACAATGAGGTGTGTTCCCTTCCTACTCTTACCCCCTCCTCTCCCCCCCTCCCCCAACAAAGGGGGAAAAAGTGTGAGACAACCTGGCCAAATATTTCTGGATCATTGTTCTCCTTTTGGGGGAGTAATGTGTTGTGGGATTTTTGTCACAGTGCTTGGGGTGGGGAATATCTGCCAGAAGACACAGGTATTTTGGGACTTGGGGTCACAATCCTATGACTCATCTGTCTTTTGCAAGCCATCTCCAGTTTTCAGACTGTTGTAAGCCAGTCTGGAGAGAACATTGCTGTGTACCACAGTGTTGATAAAGGCAAAGATTTCTGCAGGGGATATCTTCTATTAGACCAACTGTATAGCTGGGAGGGACACAGACAAGCTTTTGGGTACCCTTCCTTGGGTTTGAATCCTGAGAGAAAGGGTACAAAGGTACCCAAAAGCTTGTCTACGTCCCTCCCAGCTATACAGTTGGTCCAATAAAAGGTATCACCTGCAGAAATCTTTGCCTCTTGTATTTTTCCTAGACCATTATGGCTATAACATCACCCCCCACGCTATTTATCCTGATAGTTAGGGACCTACTTAAATCATGGCGGACATCTGTGGCACAGCAGTGCTTTCAGTTTTACTCTTTTCATCATGTATCTCCATCCCTGCCACTGAGTGGCTAAAAGGCAATTAAGGCTGCAGTTTTTGCCTCTCAACCACTCAGCAGCAAGGGTGGGGGTACATGGAGAAAAGAGAGATATTAAATGCACCGCTGTGCTGTGAACTTCTGCCACGATTTAGGTAGGTCATTAATCCACAGAGGCTGCTGTATATTTTTTGCAGTCATGCAGATCAAGACAGCTTTGGCTGTAGGGGGGCTCAGCTAATGTACTTCTGAATTGATGTGGGAGGAAGAAAAAGGAGGGGAAAATTGAGTGGCTACCTAGGATGACCAACAGTGATGACTCACTTTCGCATTGACAAATTACACTTTCCTAGAGAGCTGTACAGAGCTCACAAAGAGCTACAGTAGTAGCTCACTGGCCTGAAAGCTGCCAGTGAGCTTGAGTGCAAAGAAGTGTGTGTCCATTGCCTTTTGGGCACTCAGCTCACCCCGACTTTCTCTTTTTTCCTCCCACATTCAGCAGCTAATCACTTCAGTGTATAAAGAGGGTGCTGGTGACCTGGGCCATAAAATTTGGCTTTGTACAGGGGGCTGTTGATGGATTTCCACAGAGGTGGTTTCTGAATCACGTTGGGAGCCCTTGACAAGGGCATAGACCCTAAATGTGATTTTTTGCCCCAGTCTTAGAGTTCGTAAACATAAAAGGGTATTCCTCCATGGTTCTGTAAGGCCTGGCTTGTTACTATGGAAGTTTCACTCATATTAATGCAGAGTGACCCAGAAAGGTTCAGGTTGCTGGGTCTTTAGAAACTCCCACAGGTCTCTTTTTGTGAAATGAAAAGGTAAACGTGCTGCTAAGACCACTTTGAATGCTAATGGAGTTGTGATTCCTGCTGTCATTCTGGAAGAACCAGCTTTCCCTGGCTTACAAAGCCTTCTGCTGGAGAGCTAAGTGGGAGGCTTTGCCTAACTGCTTTCAGTAGCTGCAGATTAATAATGGAGTGTGTGCATGTGTGTGTAAAATGAAGGGGCAGGTAAGTAAGAGGGTGCCTTATGGCAAGGCTGGATACTTCATTAGTACACATCTCCTGTGAGAACTGACTGCTTGGTTTCTCACATCTCTTGAGAACAAAGGAGAAAGCCCTGCAAACGGGTGAGAAGCAATACTTCAGGGGCTTTTGGAACATTACATATAGTTGGAAAAACTGCTTCTGCAAACTGCAGTGAGTTGTCAGGGTCACAGGAGCTGGTATGTTTCTGCTATTGAGTTGAAGAGCTGAAATAGCGAACATTTTATTGTGTCTTTTACTGTGTATAAATATATAGAAATCTAAGTATAATTTATAATTATATACTTTGTGTAATGATTTTATAGAAGTGTCTTTTCTTGGATGACATGACACTATGAAACTTTGAACCCATGTCAATAAAAACATCAAGCCATGCACATAAAAAGCCTTTATTTATTGAATATAGCAGTACAAGCTTGAAATTAGAGGACTGTAAATCATGATACAGAGCAAACTTTAGGGGACGTAGATTTAGATGTAGCACACCTGCTTGAAAGTGCTGAGTTTACATTTTTGTGTGTTGTTCTAATAAGTATTCCTTGATTTACAGGTTTCCTGGCTTCTGTGGTGTAGTATAGTGTGTTTCCCTGTCATCTCTTGTAGCTATGGCAGGAAAGATCTCAGCATCCACTGGAGTATGGAGGAGGCTGAAAGTGCCTGTGGCTGGTCCCTAGGGAAGTGGAGCAGTGAGAGCAGAGAATATGTAGGCTAGGAGCTGGACTCGCCAGCTGAGGTAGTGATCAGCTACAGTCAAGATGGCCCTTATAGTCTCATTTCATTGCCATTTCTTGTTTTTTCCTTTTATGTTTGGACTACATAACTGCCCTGCTTCCCAAAGCAGACCCCTATCAGGGTCTCCTCAGCCCAGGGCTCCCTATAGGGCTTCTCACTCATGGCAGACCCCTCTCTTCCATTATAATGGATCAGGGCCTTCTTCTATTATCCTCTAGCTTAGGGGTGTCAGACTTGTCTGGCTCACCATAGCTGAACTGCACCACATGTAACGCCACATGCTGTGCCCCCTCCAGCCAGTTCATGTGTGGTGCAGATTCCAATGTGCTGGAGCAGGTGCTGTGCATTAGGCCTGTGCGAAGCAGCAGATACTTGATTTGGACTTGGACTCGGCCCATTTGAGGGACAGTGATTCAATCTGGTGATTCGAAACACTGTCCTGATTCGATTAGGCCGATTTGGATTGAGAGATTTGGCTGCTGAATCGGCTACCAAAGCTTCGGACAGCCCTAACAGATAGGGATATGTTCCCAGGTGGTGAGGGAGGGAGGCTGAGACTATGGGAGGGGCAGGAGGAGGGGTGTTTTTCCTAGGGGTGCACTGCTCCGCCTGTCCCCCATGCGTGGGCTTCACCTGGGGTGGGTGGGGGCTGTCCCCATTCACCCCAGCTCTTGAGCTGCACCGTGCTGTGGTGCAGGCAGCTGGTGTCGGTTGCTCCCGGGGCCTCTGCAACAGGGGCTGGGGGGAAGTGGCAGCAAGCAGAGCCCCGGGTGGCATGGGACACAGCGTAGCTTGTCTGCGCTGACCCTTGCCCTTGCTGCAGAGGCCCAGGGAGAAACTGGTGCCAGCTGCAATAAGAACTGTCAGTGGGTATGGGGTAGGGGGGCAAGAGCACCTCTTGTTGCTTCACGCCCACTAGGAGGACTGTGGGCTTTGGTGTTGTAGGGCTGTCCCAGGGGACATGTGCCCCCAGGTCTGCGCACAAGATGACGGCAGGCTGACGCTGCAGGCTGGGGCTGTCTGTGGCACCAGACTGACCCTTCCCAGTGCTCATCACACCCACCCCAAGTGCTGGGAAGAGCCCAGTGCTACCACTGGCCCCAGCCTACAGCAGCAGCCTGCTGTGATCCCGCGTCCAGATCTGGGGGCACTGGGCTGTTCCTGGTGCTCAGTGCGCCCGCCTGCCCTCAGCGCTGGGAAGAATCAGCCTGGTGCTGCCTCTGGCCCCAGCCTGCAGTGGTAGCCTGCTATCATCCAATGCATGGATCCAGGGGCACACATCCCCAGGAAGAACCCGACATAGGTCCCCAGCCTGCAGCCCTCCAGGGGGTGCGGAGCAGCAAGAGGTGTGCCCCACCCCCTGGCACTGACTGACAGTTCCCATTGCAGCTGGTGTCGGCTGCTCCCGGGTCTGTTGCAGCAGGGGCTGGGGGTAGTGGCAGCAAGTGGAGCCCTGGGCAGTGCAGGACATGGAGCAGCTTGTCACCACTGACCTTAGACCCCACTGCAGCGGCCCCTGGAGTGACCAGCACCAGCTGCAACAAGAACTGTTAGTGGGTGTGGGGTGCACCTCGTGCTGCTCCAAGACCCCCAGGAGGGCTGCGGGCTGTGGAGCTGTGTTGGGCTCTTCCCAGGGGTGTGTGCCCCCGGATCTGCATGTGGGATGACAGCAGCTGCCCACTGAAGGCTGGGGTCAGCGGAGGCACCTGACTGAGTCTTCCTGG